>NC_079155.1:27608700-28208700 GCF_947563725.1 Argiope bruennichi
AGGTTATGCTATGTCAAGAATGTGCATTGTAAGTAACAGACCTAAAAACTTTACAGCTAGAAACTTAATTTAGAGCAAACAGCTAATTACTTGAACAGAAAAACGTTTTTGAAGAATAGATATCATTCAGGTTATGTTATGTCAAGAATATGCAATGCAAATCATATGATTAAAAGTTTTATAGGAAGTATAAATATGAGGTATAAGTATTGTTGTTTCTTATGGCACTTGCCATGGACACGCCCGCTGTTACGAAGACAGCGATTTAAGCCGGTGGGGGAGCGTCTCTTGTTTTTATAATAGCGCCAACTAGGGCCAAGAGTACGACTTTGCTACTCATGCATCACTCATTCGCTTGCACAACCCCTTTTTACAGGAGGGCACATTCACACATCTCACAGATAGAACAACAACCATGCCCAAACCGGGACTCGAACCCGGGACGCCCAGATACGGGGAAGACGCACTACCCCTATGCCAGAACGCCGGTTAGGAATAAATATAAAATAGGCAGATGTATTCTTAATTTAGTGTTTCAATCTAGAGATCACAAGGCTTTTCAACCGCCATTACCATAATATTATACGTGCTGTTGTGGCTGGCACCACGTTCTTATAACGGAACATATTTTTTGGGAGGTGCACATTTTTTCACATCATCTTCTTGTTATTTTCATATCTCGCTTCTATTTCTAAGTTTGTTAAATTTGCATGGGCTCATAGAGAAATGAATCTAAAACTACAATTCTAGCTATAATATCACAAATCAAGTTACCATAACATTTTTGTGTTTGTTTAGATGCACACCAAATTTTTGCAACATTAATACTTGGATATCTTGAATTTTTTCTGCAAAAATGTTTTTAAGAGATATAGTATTATTTTAACAAATAAAACTAATATTTTCAAAGATTATATATATATATATTGTAACATTCCCCGCTTCCCAGTATTGATAAGACATTTACAGCCAGCTGTGTCGTCGCTGTTCCTTACTAAACTCCTCGAGATAGCCAGATGGTGGATCTTTTCACCTAGGTGGTCTCGCATCTGTTCATTAGCGACTACGGTGAAAGACCACATGTGGAATTCCTCGTCCAAGAGGTATTGATAGTACCTTCAAAGAGAAAGGGGTGTCCAAACATCTGGATGCTAAATGTGAAGGACATTGTGAAAGGACCTTCCCACGACCCACTGGCGCCGCTGAGGGAGCATATTGCTGAACCCTGATTGGTCGAAAGAGAGCTCAAATGACCAATGTAAATTAAGAGGCGATATTGTCGCCGAAATAAAGTGCGGAGATTTATTTTTAAGAGAAGACAAGAAACGAATTGCAGGCAGACTGTTGGACTACGCCCACGAGTTCAGAGTCCGAGAACCAACTGAGTTTCAAGAAAACCCTTCGACTTCGACTGTTGTATCTCCTACTACAGGCGTAAATAACTATTTATCTAACCAAGATTAGAACAGGTTGTCCTTTTGTATATATAGGGCTGTAAAATAAAGAATTGTCTGGAAATTCTGCTTCGTTATTTGACCAGTCTAGATTAAGACATTACAATATCCATATCTGGAAGATTGAGCTTCGCTCAGTAGTTTCTTTCTTTTCCATTATTTTTTAAAATCGTGTTTTATTTTCGGAGAAAATATTTAGATACGAATCACATACTCATTTCAAATGAATATTTTTCAATCTTACCTACATATCAACTGGTCATTCAAATAAAAAAAAAAATAATAATGAATGCATTTAGTTTAACATATTGTTCGAAACAATTTGCTATATTACAACATTCCTTTTACGGTTTATTTATCATTACTTATATATTTGAACTTACACTAAGTTTTTACCGTGGTGAAATCGGATCCTAGATGGCGCTAGATGACACTGACAGCTTGAAAGCAGATAGAAAAATGTCCTAAAAGTTAGTTATAAAAAAATGTTTTTGTGTGCAAAATCATATTTTTTTTTAAAGAAAGATACCTATATAGAAAAAAATTAAAAGGCAAAAATATTAAATATAAATACATAAGTAAAAAAATGAAGCAAGAAAGCGCGACTTGTACCAAGGACCCGCAATACATCATTTATGTTGCTCTGATCACTATATTGCACTATCCACACTTCGAAGCGGAAGTTGTTCTTATAGTTAATTATATAAAAAAAAAATTCTTTTTTTTTGTGTAAAATCGCGTTTCCCCCCCCCCCCCAGAAAAGACACCTATATAGATAAACTTAAAAGCGAAAACTTATCTAAACATAAAATTTGACCCAAATCGTTAAAGCCATTTCCGACATACACGATATATATATTTACAAGAATTGCTCATTTGAAGTTATAAAATACGATTAAAAAGTATTAAGTCGCACCTATAAAATGAAAATAAAAATTTGCACACAACAGAGTTTAAAAAGCTGCTGTTTACTTTTACAATGATGATGCTCCCACCCCAAACCAACCTGCTTTCAAAATACATTCAAAAAAGAAATCACGAAATACAGCTTAAAAGCCTGGTCGAAAAGCATCATTCAAAAAGGTAAAGCGGAGCACCAGGTGTTATATAGGCGAAAGGGAGTTTTATAAACGATCGGTTCGGAAAGAGGGAGGAGGGATGGCAACAGGGGGTTGCGAAAGAGAAGGAAATGTCGGAAAAAAGCAATCACGCAGATCCCCTGTCAAGTGAAAAGGCCGGCAGGTGGCAGCCGGAATTCGCTCAACAAAAGGTGTCCTTCTCTCTTGCTTGCCCATTTTGAAGATGCTAAAACGATCCTGCTTCGGGATAGGAATCCGGCGATTTGAGATGAATTTTCGTTCGAAGACTGCGACCTGTCACTCTCCCGGTGCACGCCCTCAACCCTCGGATGGAAGATGAAAAAAAAAAAAAAAAAAAAAAGTGGGGTAGGGGAAGGAGAGCTAACAGGAATCCCATATATATATCATCATAAGCTGAAGTCTTAGGATTTTTGAACTGAAGAGGCTCGTGATATTTGGACGTGAAAAATATGGTTTGTGCCAATGTAAGGTTCATGTAATGAAGTATCAATAAAGCTATCGTTGGACACAGAGATTTATCATATTGGTGACTGAAGATGATTTTATTATGATTATGTTTGATATTTTTGTTTTAAAAAAAACTAAAAGTTATTGGTTGCCTTTACTCATTAAAATTAATTAATTTAAATAATCCCGTTGCCAATTACAATTATAATGCGAGAAATTAAATTAAAAATTTCAATCCTTGCATGCTCACCAAATGTCATTTATATTTACAAACCGTTTGAAAGAAAGAAGGGGACTAATTTAGTTGTATTGAACCATGATTAGATGACGGAGATGGAACATGAGTCGACAACTTATACACTCAACTTCCACGCCACAGCAGGGCTAAGATCATCTGCACCAGATTTAAAGTATATCAGGCCCACATACCAAATAGTATCTGGTGGGAATGAGTTTCGAGCAAGGAACCCATTAATCCCGAAGGCGAGACCTTACTATTAAGACATTACGATTTCAATAACTTTCAGAAATGCAAGATATATTTTGAACTAATATCTTCACAAAGTGCAAATTCTAATATTTTATTTCAGTTAAATAAATAAATTTAAAAAAAATTATTTAGTTGTCATTGACCTTTACCATACAAGTAAGCAGGATTTCGTATGATAATCGGAAGTGACTTCTGGAAAAAAAATTACCATTCAATGCATTTTTTTCGATTGTATAGTAATAAAATTGATAATGCATCCTTTTTTGCTTAATAAAGACAAATGCAATCTCAACTTAACACACTTTTATAATTAAATTACTAATTAAATGCTCACTAAGCTGCTGAAGATTATTTTCTAATTTCATTTTCATAATGAATTATTTGAAATGAAATACTTTAGTTGTCAGTAGATAAATGCAATTTATCACTGCAATATAGAGTAATATATAATGTAATATTAGCAGAGTTGTATCGACGAATTGGAGAACCAATATTTAGTAATTACGTTGTAGTATTCAGTTAATCACGAGATAGATGCAACATAGCGGTATCGACTATCAGCATTTTAACGTTAGTCATTATATAGCACGGAATAGCTCATGATATAGATGGAACATGTAATCTGGAATCAATCTTATAATTTTGAGCGAGCAATTCTTGTATATATATAAATTTATTTCGTGTATCTCGGATACAGCTTGAACGATTTGGATCAAATTTTATATTTAGATAAGGTTTTATTTTTTTTATCTATATATAAATCTTTCCCGAAAAAAAAAGCGATTTTACACAACAAAGCACCATTTCTTTATAACTAACTATTAGAACCTTTTTCTATCTGCTCTCATACTGACAATGTCTCATAGTGCCATCTTGGGCCATGGTAAAACTGAGTGGAAGTTCAAAATATAATTAGTTTAGTTATATTAACGTCCCGTTGTGAAGCAACACTAGGGTATTTTGGGATGGACCTCGTCATTTTGAACCACGGTCAGATGACGAGGACGACACCTGAGCTGGCACCCCCCCTCTCCACATCACACCAGCGGGAGGACGTTTGGCATGACGGATTTAACGTAACAAAATATAAGTAATGATGAATAAAGTGTAAAATGAATTCTGTAATATAGCCGATTTTTTCGAATAACATGTTAAACTAAGTGCATTCGTGATTTTTTTTTTATTTAAATGGCCAGTTTATACGTAGTTAAGATTGAAAAAGATTCACAAGTATAAGTATGTTATTTGTATCTAAATATTTTCTCAAAAAAAAAAAAAACTTTGCCGATCGGATTTCAGTTTTCCAGATATTTATAATATAATATTAGTAACAACGATTGATGATAATATGGAGTTACAGATAATCATAGCGCTTGTCATGATGAATAAACATATCGAATTACAAAATAATCCGATTTTATCCAGTGGCGGTTGTATGGATAAGTGGAGCCAGAACCAATTTTTATTTTTGTTTTTTGGACTATCATCAGCAAGCGTAAATGAGACTCTGGTCTTGATATTATTTATCTCCTTTCGGCATTTTTCTCTTTAATATGTGGCATAAACTCACTATTACATTGTCACCATCTAACAGGGCATCTATACTCCAATTCCATAACCAGTTGCTATGCCTTTGATTCATTCATATTTGAATACTAAAATTGGCGAAAGGGGAAATAAAAGTATTTTGTCGCGAACTTTTACGCATATGAATATGAGCTTCACATATCAAGTAAAATAATAGCTCTCATACTATCGAAAGCAAGCTTGAGAAATTCATTAATAAATTTTCATCGCTTAAAAATAAAAATCCCTAAGCTGAAAATTCTCGAGACAGAACCTGAATACTTCATCCTTGCGAAAACCAACAAACGGAGAGAGAAGTCCCACAGAGAAAGGCCATCTCCAACTCTGGCAAAAAAGGGCAGGGCTCAGATGATTTAACTTTTCTTACTTTTATTAATTCCGGGGCACCTCCCAGATAAAATATCGTCTTTACCAAAGAAAATATAATTAGTGCAAACTCGCCATCACTGTTGCAGACCTCACCTCGTTGCTTCAGTTATGGATGGTGGCGAGTGAAATCCAAATAGTGCCTCTTCGCAATCGATCAAGGTAGGATTGCTGCCGAGTGGAGGTGCGTTGAGTCAAGTGGTGCTTACTTTTGGGTTTGGGTGCGGTTCGGCCCGAAGAACAATATTTATTTTCACCTTCTTTTTGAGTGACAAGCATGGATACGGCCACCTTTTATCGAGTTTCGAGTGCGGAAGTTGGAGGAGGGGAGCTAATTTGGACTTGGGAAGTGTATCCAACTCAAGTGGTGGGGAATTGTAAAAGGGAGGATTGTCTGTCACTCTAGCTGCATTTCTTTCGTTAAATGTGGATGATGGACCATTTTTGTATGAGTAGTTATTATATTATATTCTTTGTGGTTTGCCCTGAAGCTGAAAATATTAGATCTGAAAATTCTATCAGGGGAAAGCGCACTTAATTATAATTCAGAATGAAACGAAGGCTTAAATATATTTCCTAATACATATAGCACACACACACACACACACACACACACACACACACACACACACACACACACACACACACACACACACACAAGTATATGTAAATATAATTTTGTAGCCACGAGGTCGATATTATAACTTTGGTTTATTTCTCCAGGGGAAATAATAATCTGCAAAAAGCTAAACGATTATGAAATTGACGTCTGCTTACATCGCGATCTAAGAGCACAGGAACAGAAAATTTTCCCTCCAGTGATTTTATTATGAGATTCTCTCCCACAGGTAGGGGCACCTCATAAGTGAGGATGAGAAACTTCCGGTACGGTGGTTGGTTCTCGCCATCCTGTTGGGTACAAAAAAAAAGGTGGGGATCAGTTGCCTCCTATCGATGATGAGACGGGCTTCCTAAGGGAAGAGTTGTACCATGACCGTTGATGTTCCTTAGGACTCAGCCACAGTTCCTACCAGTGTTGTTGCGGCGGTTCTATCTTTCAGATTTTTCCAAATGCTTTAGAGCGGACCAGAGTAGCTGGTTATAGGTTACTATGAGATTCTGATAGGGATTTTTGTTGCAACGTGTCAGCACAGGCAAGGGAATCTTAGTTATCTTTTTTAAAAAGATGTGCAAGTGTTAAGAATTTTTATCCCTTTGTTTCTGGTTTGGGAACGACAGAATCAGCAATTTTGTTAAGCACGTGTTAGAAGTAATTAAATAAAAAAAGAGGGATTTGGATCAGGAAATAAGGCTACGTTTTCGTTTAGTATTCAATAATTCAATTATATGATATATATGAATAGATTATAAATAATCAATAATTCAATTATACAAAAATGATTTGTATTGAAAATCTTCCTCTACTTTTGCTTACAATTAGAGAAATCAAGAGCCAACTTCAATATGGAGAAATATGGGCTATAGCCGTTTTGTAAAATAGTTACAAAATGTTCAAATGTGGCGTTATAATTGAATCGGAATAATTGCAATGGATATGGTATGTGGTCTATGGTCTTGGTTGAATGCACTAGTTACTCGTCCTAGTTTGCACAAGTAACAACTTGTATTTATATGAAATTTAAGGTAATGAGTCGGAAATCAGCTACTATTTGGGGAATTTCGGATCCATTATTGGTACATTTCCTACTTCTTCCCTCCGATATCTAAAGTGTCCCAAGTTGGATATCTTTCAGAAAAATTTGCCAATGTATTTCCATGAAAAAATTATATACTTCATCCAGGATTGTTACATTCCCTACTCCTTCTCCCAATATTTAAAGTGCTCGAGGTGCGATATCTATCAATCAGAAAAATTTGTTAATTTATTTCCGTAATATATATAATGATATTTTAAAATCTAATTTAAACAGCTAATTTCCTCCTAATTTTTAGCTCAATTCAACACATATTAACTTCATTCTAAAATATTCTCTTATTTCCTGATCCCATTCCACTTTTTCTACTAATTAATTCAACATAAGCTTTGTAAAAATGCTTAAGTCGGCGCTTCATACGCTCCGAGTGAAGGGATAAAAAATTGCCGACCTAAACAAATTCTTCTAAAAGATCCCTATGATTCCCTTGTCTGGGCCGACACGTGTAAGTAATTCCTATCAGAGTCTCACAGTATATAGGCACTGATAAAAATATTTTTCATCTCTTTTAGCTTTTCTTCATTTCTTTTATCTCGTTCTGTGTGATGTGCTCGTCGCTTATGCTTGCACATAAATCATGCATCTAGTGAGGAAATGAAACGAAGTTAAAAATTCAAAGTATCTTCCCTGTCTTCGGCCACAATTCTGCTTCAAAAATTATGGTTACATATACATATGTTTGATCCAGGGTTGACTATCTCCTCAGTCCTTTCATCCAATATTCAAAGTATCTCAAATTGGGTATCCATTAAAAAATCTAGTCAATTTAACTCCGAAAAAAAGATAATGGTATCGCTTTAGAATCATTTTTAATCATAAAAACATTGTAAATAGTCTAAATTTTTTTGATACAGGATTGAGCCATCCACCATTACTTCCATATAATATCTAAACAATCCCAGGTTGACATCCATTAGAAAATTTGGTGAATTTATTTCTTTAAAAAAGATTATGATATCATTATAACCTCTTTATTGATCATAAAAAAAATCGTATATCATCTTGAATTTTTATACTTGGTTCAGGATTGAACCACCAACCCCCTCCTTTTTAAAAATGTCCTAGGTTGTAAATCCATAAGAAAACAATGGTCAATTTATCTCTGTGAGCAAGATCATGTCATCATTTAAAATTCATTTTTAATCATAAAAAAATTATATAAATTCTGTAACCTATAAATTGGGGGTTAAATACTCGAACATTAATCCCTAATGTAATCCCGAACAAAATCAATCTTGCAGTTTTTTATGAAATAACAAAACACAACACATGTACACTGAGAAAACGATACAACATGCGACTGAAAAATAATTAAATTATTAAGACAAATTACTACATCGTGTCATTTTGACACTATTCGCACTAATATCTCCGCTGATTGAAGATATTTCTGTAAAAATTCCGCTATCAGCTGAACGTAAAACAGTTATGAAAAGCCCTAAATCAATCATCGTTAAGTAACATTAGTAGGTATAAGAAGCCTTTGCATTTTTATGAGCGCTATCTCCACTTTGATGTCTTTTTGACGTTTTATCAAAATAAAAATGTTTGACATAGTGCCAAGCATCTTGAAAAACTAGATAAAAGCTTGTGCTCTTGTCATACTCGAATCAATTAATATTCCTTTAACTATTCATTTTTAACGGCATTGCTTCTCCCAACTTCTACTTCAGACTTTAAGCATTATCCCTGTTTGATAAATGATAGGAATAACTGATCATTTTTCATTCATTGTGCATTAAATTGCGCAAAATGTTACTTCTCCGAATAAAAGTTGTACCAGAGACTTTCCATGCCTCATGATACTTCTATTCGGTACTTTTTTTTTATGGAACAGAAAGCATTTAAAGAAATGCGTTGTTTCTTAATGTCTCGTTCAATAAATTTCCGGAATAACAATAAAAAAGGTCAATGCTCTTATAACCAGCGGGAGTGATTGATTCTTCGATACTTTCTCACGTACTTTCTAATAAATGTACTTGTGCGCTATTAACCATATGTCAATGACGATTAATCGTTGGGTTGCTATCTTTCTTGTACTTTTGCTTTCAGTATAAAAGGACCAGAAAACTGACTATGTATTTTAGAAGTCAGCTCTTTGGTGATTTTTATGATATTTTGGCGATTAATCGCTGAAATGCTGTTTTCTGGTTCTTCCACTGTCAATTCAAAAGTGCCAGAAAACTGACTATATGTTTTAAAAGTCAGGCGATCTTTGGTGATTTGGTCAATAAAGTTCTTTGAATTTTTTTTTTTTTTTGTGTGTGATTAATCGCTGGGATGCTGATTTTCTGGTACTTCTGCTGTCAATACAAAATTACAAGAAAACTAACTATGTATTTTAGAAGTCAGGCAATCTTTAGTAATTTTGGTCAATGGCGATTTTTGGTGATTATTTTGGCGATTTTGCTGATTTTCTGGTACTTATGCCGTCAATACAAAAGTACCAGAAAAACTGATTATGTATTTTAGAAGTCAGGTAATCTTTGGTGATTTGATCAATTTCCATCTTTGGTGATTGTTTAGCAATTAATCGCTGGTTTTCTGGTACTTCTGGTAGCAACACAAAATATCAGAAAACTGATTATGCATTTTAGAAGTCAGGCGATCTTTGCTGATTTCGTCATTAGCGATTTTTGGTGATATTTTGGCGATTAATCGCTGGGATGTTAGTTTTCTGGTACTGCAGTTGTCAATGAAAAAGTACCAGAAAAATGACTACGTAAGTCAGGAGGTCTTTGGTAAATTTTATGGCGATTAATCCTCGGGATGCTAGTTTTCTGATACTTGTGGTGTCAACTCAAAAGTACGAGATAATTGATTATGTATTTTAAACGTCTTTTTTTTAAAACCGAGTGTTTAAAAAAAATTAATTTAGTATTACAATTGTAGTTGCAAAATTACGTATCGAATTTCAAACATTTAAGTCCTTTAGTGGTTGCGTTTACATTCTTATGAAAGTGCAGACCGACGGACGATCAGCCCCTGGATGGGTTTGGTTCCAAATTTGATATGTACCTACACGTTAAGTGTTAAATCGGTATTTCCAATTTCATCCATCAAGCTCTCCTTATTTTGTCGTTGCTGTGTTAATTTTTAACCGGGCAGCTAGACAGTTAGTTACCTCTTCATGGATTTTGTTCAAAATTTGATAATCTACAAATTTTGTGGTAAGTCCATATGCCGATATTCATCCGCCTAGTTGACAGAGATTTCGATTTATCGTATCATAGGCAGACAAATATGATTCCAAGGATGTATTTCTCGAACTCAGGATGGCCTAAGACATAAAAATTCCTGAAAATCTCGAGTTTGAAATCTTTTAACGATTTCAAACTTTCTTTTTGTATAAATCTTATACCAAAAAATCGTCAAAAAATCAGAAAGAAATTGTCAGAAAGAAAAAAAATCGTCATCTACAAATTTTGTGGTAAGTCGATATGCCGATATTCATCCGTTTAGTTCACAGAGATTTCGATTTATTGCTTTCATGGCCAGACAAATATGATTCCAAGGATGCTTTTCTCGATCTCAGGATGGCCTAAAAACATAAAAATTCCTTAAAATCTCGAGTTTGAAATTTTTTAACGATTTCAAACTTTCTTTTTGTATACCTCTTATACCAAAAAAATCGTCAAAAAATCAGAAAGAAATCGTCAGAAAGAAAAAAAAAATCGTCATAATTACACAACCAGGAACCAATTTGGAAGCACAACTATTTTCACAAACCTTTACAAAAATAAATCTTGCCGCAATCTCCAAAAAAAATTAATTATTGCATTAATTATAAAAAGTGTTTTCTGAAACGAATTATATATAGATTTTTTTCAATTCTTCACAGAAAATATCCATAAAAAAATTGATATTTTTCACCAATGGTATATTTTCATATTCAAATGATGTAGGTCACATAACAGCGCCGTTTCAAGTTTTAGAATCTATTGCACATCTTCTAAAAGGAAAAAGGAAGTGATTTCATAACATAACGTGAAATCAGATAAATGGCACACTTCAGTCATTTTTACATTAGTTATGTCATTGTTGTCAAGTGTATCCCTTTTAGTACCTTTACTCTTTGATGATACTAAATCTCAGCCTTACTTCGTCTTGAATGTATCTTATTATAAACTGAAAACCATAGAAGCAGTGGAAGCAGAGAATCATTGTAAATTGCAGACTGTAATTGAGATACAATGGCATCAGAATTTAATAAATTTTGTGGTCATTTCGTTACATAAATAATAACTTCTCAAGAAAGATATATAACAAATTGCGCCAATAATAACTGGCTTACATAAAATTCTATATTACGAATAATTTTTGTCTTATTCGTGTCATCGATTAAATCCTCCTGCAGGCATCGATATAATATAATGCCTACAATACTTGATCAATACTCATTTGATTAATCTTGAATGCATTCCCATATAAAATGAGAGCCCTCTTAATAAAGATAGCGGGGGCAAACGATCTCTGTAAACTGTCTATGAAATCAAAATTTGATACATTTTGAGAATTTTATAGCATAAATAATAACTTCTCAAGGAAAATATATAGCAGATTGGGCTTACAATAATAGACTCACATGAAATCCTATGTTACAAATAACACTAACATGTCAATATATTATAAAGTTTTTGCTCCGAAGTTATTAATGATGTCATCGATTAAATTTTACAAAAAGCATCGATATTATATAATGTCTATAATACTTGGTCAAATAGGCAGTGGAAGCTGATATTCCTTGTAAATTGCCTACAGCATCAAAATTCAATAAGTTTTGACATAATTTTATTACGTAATTAATAACTTTTCTAGAAACGTATAGAGCAAAATGCGCTTTCAATAATTGACACACGTGAAATCTTAAATTACGGATAACGTCCGCATTTTATTATATTAAAATTTCTTAGCAAAGTTATTGGCGATTTAATATCGATTAAAACTTCCATTAAACATCGTTATCATATAATATCTATAACACTTAGTGAAGCCGCGGTGGCCTGGTCTCGGCTTCGGAACCGGAGGGTTTTCAGGTTCGTGACCCGATTCCACCGAAGAACCGTCGTGTAAGGGGGTCAGTTGCACGTTAAATCCGTCATGACCAAACGTCCTCCCGCTGGTGTGGTGTGGTGTGGAGAGGGGGGTGCCAGCTCAGGTGTCGTCCTCGTCATCTGACCGCGGTTCAAAATGACGAGGTCCGTCCCAAAATAGCCCTTATGTTGCTTCAAACGGGACGTTAATATAATCAAACCAAACCAAACCGAACACTTAGTGAAAGGGCAGTCTCAAAATGCGTTTCCTTACAAAATGAAAGTTCTTTTAACAAAAGTAGGGGGATCAGACAATTCCTGCAAACTGCCTATGGCATCGAAATTTAATTGCACTCCTAATAATTTCGTAAAAAATACAGCTTTACATGAAATTGCCTTTAGATGAAATTTTAAGTTTTGAACAATAAATTTGCATTTTGTAATGTTAAACTTTCCGCAATAAAAGTATTCATAAAATTATCGACGCAATCCTACGATTTGTACCGATATCAGATAATGCCTGTATCGATTACCACAAACAGAGGTATTTTCAGAAATTCGAGTACATCTAATTACAAACTGAAATCTCTCCACAACAAAGACATTGGTAGCAGACAGTGCCTGTAAACTGCCTAGGCCATCGTAATTCAATCAACATTTTACGTAACAAAACGGAGAGTCGTGTAACAGCAACCTAAAACATCCACCACCTGCAATGTCCTACAAGAAGAGGCTAGTAAAAAAAGCAGTGGGGGTCGAAAAAAAAGAGAGAGAGAGGAGAATTAAAAAAAAAAAAAAAAAAAGAAAGAATATGGGGAGGTCAGACAAGAGGCTACTGTTCGTTCACCTGCCTCCGAAGGTGCTCGAGCAGCACCCCTGCAGCTAAGTTCCTTTTCTGTTGTTCGCATAAGTTCACAAAGGTGAAAAGAAAGGAAAAAAAGCTCGTATTTTGCTCTCCCAACTACTAGACAAGAAACTTGTTGGAGGAGGATTGTAAGAGGGAAAAAAAAAAAAAAAAAAAAGAAAAAGAAAAGTTCTGTAATGCACGGCGAAAGCTTGATTACTGGTATTTAAAACTAAACATGCACGATCCGAGTGGAGCACGAGCTCTTAGAGTGGAATTTCAAGTTTGTAGAGGCGACTGAAAAAAAATTTTTTTTCTTCTTTTTTTTAATCTGAAAAGCCTTTTTTTTTAATGATGAGCCGTTTACAAAAACAACTAATTAAGGTATTATTTTATCATCACTGAGTACTGAATGTAAATGAATTGTTTCGAAATGAAGTGATGCTAAAAACGGAAGAAAGGAAATGTGATATAACGAAGTATCTTGTATCCTTTTGTTAAATTAAAACAACGAGTTCAATGAATCGTTTTTCTTCTTCTTTGTAAGTGATGAATCGCCAGTAAAGCCAGTTCTGGCAGTAAATCAATCACGTGCTCCTTCAGAACATTTTTTTTTTTTTTTTTTTTTTTAGATTTAAGGATTGAAAAAGCGAATTTATAAATTGAATGTCTTGCATCCTTTCCATAGTCTTCAAGTAGTCAAGAGCATAAAACAGAAACAATATTCATCAGAAATCAATCAAAATCTATTATATAATGTCTAAAAGCAAACGAAGTGTCAAAGAAAGAGATATCTAAATCAAATTAAATAGAGCATTAGTTTAACATTTTGAGAGATGTATTCGAGATTTTATCAAAATGTATGAATTTATTATAAATTAAAAATGTCTGAAACTAACCGAATAAATTTGAAAATAGTAGGTAAAATAAAAATAAAAAATATTTGGTGAAAAAGAATTTTTATATACTGTTCGCTTCAAGACAATAAGATGTTTTCGGTGATTGTGCTTTGCTAAGGGATGGTACGCAGGTTATAACATCTCCTATTTCCACGAATAATCTGATTACACCCTATTGTTTAAATGTATACATCTCCTCCTTTCAGCTTTCCTCTCACCCTCTTTTGACGAAATAAACGACTACTGAAGCATGTGCAAGAGTATGGAAAGTTTTCAGTTTCGAGAATTAGTTGTACAGTGCATGGTCAAAAGTAAAATGATCATCATTTCTGGTCATCAAATCAGGGGTTCCAAATCTTTAAAATACTAAAATCCATCTTCTTAGATACCGAATATACAATTGCCCATTTTATTCACAGTCTAATGAAATTCATGAGACAAATGGTACAAGGTCATTCGTAAGATATTTTATAGGAGTTTTTGCAAAGAAAAAAATATTTAATATTAAATATAATAAATGTTTCCACAAAAGATAATGAACCGCATCGAAATGAATCCGTTCGCAATAGAACGTTCATAGCGGGAAGAAATTTCGGATCAGATAGTCAGAATCAGCGAAGCAGCATCGAAAAAAACCCAAGCTTAAGCTAACTCGCAGATTGCAGCAATAAGAGACAGATGTGTCGTCTGCAAAAAATCTATACTTTGTATGCATCATCTGCATGTTAAAATATAATTTATGATTTTTCATTTCATGCCATTCGACCCGAGTCGCTTGTTTGTGCATTGCGCTATTTTTTGCCAGTTCGCTTGAAGACACATAGGCATTCAGGTTTTGTCGTGACCCACCAAAAACAAATTGGTGACTCTCATTTTGGGAATCTAGCACTAGAGATTATTTTTCATCCTGATAGCCCCTTAACTCGAACTCAAGATATTTAAAAATAGAAAGTAAAAAAATTCAAAATGTATGAGCTTCATCATTAAAAAAATGTATTAAATTAGGATCTCTAATTCGAAAAGTCGTATTGTGATAATGTTTGAGACTAAATTGATCTGGCTTGACTATGTCAGTCAGTGCATTCTGTGAGCAGTGGTATTTTATATCAAAGAATTGATACAAAAAAAATGTTTTTCTTTATGTCTGTCTGTTTTCTAACAGCACTTTATTGTTTCAACTCCCTCCCCTCCTCAGCTTTTAAAGTAAGAGATTTTCTTGTCTTGCAATTTTCAGTTAATATGCCAACATAAAACATTAGAATTTAATTAAAACTCATGTCACTTCATCAAAACATACGCATAAATGAAATTTCAGACTGATTTTAAAGCCAAACTCGAAAAAAGAAACGTGAAACTTAAGAGGATAAGCTGGTAATCAAGATAAAAATAATTTTAATCTAGAACACACACACAAAAAAAAAACATCCACACTATTTTTTAAAGCATTCCTTTTTTCTTTCATGTCGTGGATTTTCTAAGAAGAACAAAAAAGTGATGCTAAGAAATTCAATAATATAAATGCTTGGAATATATTAGATACTCAATTAAGCATTAAAAAAATTCGCGGCCTCGGTTCTACAAATTAAGCATCTGAAAGATAACAGAAATAATTCAATTCATTAAATCGAAACAAAAAGAAAATTATATATACGCTAATTCTTTGACCAAAATTATTCCAGCCATTTGAATACGAAAGAATGAAAAAAAAAAAAAAAAAAAAAAAAAAAAAGCAACTTCGAATTAAAAATATAATTACCGTTTTTCTTAATTTTTAAATTAAAGGAGAATATTAAGCAATTCTACATTCTAATTCTTTTTTCCCTGGTGTAGTATTACCGAAATTAGCTTATTAATTAAAAAATTAAATGGAGAATAGGTACCAAAGTAAGCAGGAAAATTCTGGCAAAGAATAGATTTAACCAAGTTCGCTTGTTTGCTCAAGGAATTAAATGAGATACATGATATCTGAGAATGGTGGTTGGAATCATATTTTATAATTTATTCATCTATTATTTTTTTCTACAATTGTTTTTCTTTCCTTTTAAATTTTTTCATTATTCCTTTTTAGGGTTTGTATTAATTTCATAAAAAAAGCAACCATAAAATCTAGTTATAGCTTGGGAAAAAGCATCTTCTTCATTTAATAATTATTTGGTACTTTTTTTAATTTACCACGTTTTTAAAACAGTCTAAAAAATATGAAATAATTTCTGTTAGCCCCATATGGGCTAATCTGATATAAATTTTCAGGGCAATCTGAATATGATTACGAATCAGTACGGGTATTATCAAGTCTGTGTGGAGATAGGAGAAATTATTTTATATTTTTTATTACGTTTTAAAAATATGGTCTATATTTTAAAAAATTATAACAATTATTTTTCTACTTTTTAGTCTTGTATATGTTTGAAATCTTGTAATCGATTTTAAACTAACTTCCCGATGCGTTAATGATTTAACAAGGCGCCATCTGTCGGTAATGAAAGTTTTAAATCAATTTCAAAATATTTACCGAACAGACAAATAAACAGACAATGAAGCATTAATATTGTATTGTTATCTAGTTCGCTATATTTAAAGTTTCAAGTCTTTAGCTCATCAGGAAGTTAGTTTAAAATCTAAGGTAAAATTTGTACCGAATGGCAATACATAGAGAGAACAGAAAATAAATGAATAAAAACTTGTTAATAATTAAAAAAGCAGCGTTATTTTCCCAAATTTTGAAATACAATAAAGTGCAAAATCAAAAATACAATGAAAAGATACCTAAAATAAATACTTATAACAGCTTTCCTAAAAATATCAGTTCATTTGCAAACGAGGTACTTTATTGAGATATCCGATTTTCGTATATATGAGTTTCGTATGTCATCGTTAAAATTCATCATTTCATTGATTATAATTCAGTTAGTTCATGAAATAATTATTGGGTAAGTGCAAAAATTCTACCCGATTTGGATATGCAAATTTGCAATGGAATTGACATCACACATGACTTTGTAATGACGCAAATTGTCGGCTAATCAAATGTGTGGACGCCTCACATATCAATGCATCATTTGTCCCAAAGTTAATGATCTAAAAAAAATCGCAGAAGGTGTTACATGGAAGGCAAAAAGGAGCATATAAGACATTGTTTTTTATAAGAGTCCGTTAAAAAGAGTACGGCAGCCGTAGCATGTCGCAATGCTTGTCAAGTTTATGGAGAGGATACAGTAGAGAAAGCACATGTCGTCGATGGTTTCGTAAATTTAGGAAAGGAGACAGAAGCTGCCAAGATCAGTCTAGGAGAAGAAAGACATCACACGTTGGAGAAGACGATATTGACCAAGCCATAAGGAACAAGCCGAACCCAACCATGCAAGAATTAGTGGAGACCTTCAACGTATACCGGACAACGGCTGAGAGACGGCTGGTTAAGTAGGGTTTTACAAGAAAGTTGGATCGTTGGATTCCACTTAACCTGACAGCTAATCAACGGGATGACCGAATCGCCACCTGCGTTTCCTTGCTTTCTCGGTACAAAAACGACCTATTCTTGACACGAATTGTGACAGGAGATGAGAAGTGGGTTATGTACTGTAATGTAAAACGTTATACGACTGTGTGTCGCCCTTCTGGTCCGCCTGCATCGACTTCGAATGCTGAATTTCATCCCAAGAAAGTGTTATTGAGTGTGTGGTGGGATGTGCAGGGAATAATTCGCTGGGAGGTCCTACCACTCAACCAAACCATCAATGCCGACTTCTACTGTCTACAGTTAGAGAGGCTGCATTCAAAGCAAAGTGGCTAGGTTTCATCAATCGTTGTGGTGTTATCCTTCATTATGATAACTCCAGGCCACATGCTGCTGTCATCGTCAAAGGTTACTGGGCTTTGGTTGGGAGGTCTTATCCCACCCTCCCTATTCTCCTGACTTGGCACCAAGTAATTATCACCTATTTCGTTCGTTGAACAATTCTTTCATTCAGAAAATCTTTGATGATCTTGATTCTGTCAAAACTGTCATCCAAGACTTTTTTTGATTCGAAACCACCGGAATTTTAACGCCGTAGGAATCATCTCCTACGATGGCAAGAAGTCATAGACAGCAATGGGGATTATGCACAATAATAGATACTGCTCATTTTGCGTTTATTTCCTCTTCTTTATGGGTAATAAAAACGGGTAGAACTTTTGCACTCATCCAATAGATATTCGATGAAATAACTGATACATTATGATAATTACTTCACGAAATAAATAGGAATTTTGTGAAATAGCTGAATTATGGTAAGACGAAAAGATATATAACATTTATAACATGAAATAGAATCTATTTTAAACTTGAAAAATAATTTTACAGTTTGTTGATTTTCAGAATTTAACTCTATATCTTCATTAAAATTTAGAGCTTAGCAATAAAAACGTAAATAACAATATTTAGATTAGAAACACAATTAATTATAAATATTTAGATTATAATAATATTCAAAATTAATTATCTCTATAAAACTTCCAGTCGCTAAATCTCTATTAAAAACAAAGGAGGAGGCTGTTTGTTAATTCTTTATAGTTATACTGTCTAACCTAGAGCACAAATATACTTCGAAGGATGCCAATGCACTCTTCTGAGCGATTAAAAAAAAATTAAGAAAAATTACGGGGGGTTTTCTGTGGTAACTGTCGAACATTTTATTTCACATTGTATAATTAATTTTTACATCATTTTAAAGTCAAGAATTTTTTGTTGTTGTTGCTATCAGTTTGATTGTAGAGAATTTTTCCCATAGTTTTTTTGCTTTTATCTATTTATTGCATAGTTTCCAACAACAGTAACAATTCAACCCTTTTAATTGTTTCATCAAACATTTAATCATGTAGTTTCTTTTTTTTTTCCATCACTGAAAGGTAAAGAATAAAGATTCTGGTTATTATCTTTGCTGTTATACCAAAACGATTGTTTAATATATTTTGCTAATTTCAAAGAAAGGGTGGTTTTAGCTATAATTTACATGATTTATTTTCATTCAATTATCTATACATGTAGATATATAAATCCGATAGATAAACGGAAACTTGAATCATTCGCGATCTTGTTATTATATAAAACCAAGCAACCCGACCTACTAGTACCAGACCTTTTGATCATCCCCACCGCTTTCTTTAAACTTGTTTATATCCCCAAATCTCTCGAACAGTATAAAAAAAATTCGCGTTACATGGTAGAGGTCCCTCTCAGTCCATCTACCATTAAAAAAAAAACCACTTCTGGATAGCACTGTTGCAGAACTGAGAAAAGCAGGAAAATAAGAGTCTATGTAGTGTGTGTTGTATGCGAATTTGAAAAGAAGAGGCATAATACGCCGAAGGAACCAGTTTTGTTGTTCCCTTTGTGACACAGGTTCTTCTGCCTGCCCTACTGAACTTCAAGAAGTTCTACTCCGTCTTCTTCTTTCTTTTCTATTCTTTTCGCTTTCTGTTCGGCTTCTGTTGTGTTCCCATCATTTGGAGGAGGTTCTTCCTTTTTGGGACCGAGAAATAAAAAGGGAAAAGAGGGGAAACAGGTTCTGAATCGAGAATTCCACCCATCCCCCCCCTCTTTCCTCCTGCTGCTTTCACTCAAGTTTCAACAATTTGAACCCGCCAATGCTGCTGTTGCTGCTAGAAGTGGCCGGAGAAAGGATTGGGTACCTATTTTGATGGGAAAAGTGGACTCCCCCTTCTGATTTAAAGAGATGAGGAAACACTCGAATGCACTAAAGGGTGATTCGCTCGCACCTTAGAGCTGAGATTCCGGATTAAGAAATTACCACATTTGGAACGAGGCAGGGGAATCTATTCGGTGAGATGCTTCAATGAATAGTAAACACCATCGATTCAGCGTTCGAATTTGATTCATTTGGATTGAAGAGATGAGATAGCATTCGATTTCCCAAGGCGGTTCTTTACCATCACGTTTACGGAGTTGATGAAATTCATAGCACCTGCCATACGGAGCGATGCAGGCAGGATATATTTGAACATCATTACAATTTGGGATGGAATAGTATCATCAGTCGGTCTATTCCCATGGCAAAATGCCACGATTAGACGAAACACAATTGTAATCTAAAATCCTTGTTTATCCACCACAATAATGAATCAAAAACACATATATGTGCTTGCATTTGAAAGAAATATTGCTGTCTGAATAAAAACGATCGAAGACAAATAATGCACTAAATAATTTAACTAAATGAATGTTCTTTTTAAATGTTTCGAATATTTTAATCTATCATCCCGTTTACGGAATGGGTGAAATTCATTAGCACCTGAAACAAGGAACGATGCAGGGAGGATATGTTTGAACAACATTATTATTTAACATCATCAGTTGTTCTGTTCCCTTGGCAAAATGCCACGATTAGAGGAAGCACAAGAGTAATCCAAAATACTTGTCTATCCATCCTAATAATGAATCAAAAACACAAATATATGTTTGTATTTGCAAGGAATGTTGCACAATATAACTAAATAAACTTTCTTTTAAATTTCTTTTGAGTACTTTAATTGAAGTAATGCAATAATAACGAAAAACGATTCCGGCTGATTAACTTGCTAAATTAATCATTCACTTTCGAATAAACGAAAAATTTCTGTTAGTGATACTTAAATATGCTCTGTAAGGTGGATCCATATATAAAAAATACTGAACTATGTTATCCTCTTTATTATACCTGTATATCTTTGTATACTTATCAATTATCATTTCAACAATTTATTTATTTTAGAATTAGATGCTAAGGCATCTTATTTCCCTGTGTTTACAAATATATCAAAAGAAAATGCCGTAATGGTTAAAATTCTTGCTCACACGATACAGCAACAATTTATCTTTTGTATTTCGAAAAGTGAATAAAACATGATGACGTAATTTTGATGACGTGAACATTTATGTTGGTCATGTGATTTTAACATCATTGAAAATCAATTCAATTCTTAATAGCTTTATTAACTTCACTGATGGTCCATTGATAATTAGTAAAATAACAATAAATAACAGCTTTCTTACCTGGAAGACAGCCAAGAATGTCAAATGAAATAACTTACCTAGAAAAGAAAATAAATAAATAAATAAATAATCAATATTTGGAATTAAATAACAACAATAAATGAACTAAATGATAAATTTTTGAAGTGACAATAGCTCTTTGAAATTTTTTCCTTTCAGGAATCAGCTTATTAATTATAATTTACTCGTTGATTTTTTTAGTAAAATTTTTTATGAGAAAAAATAATTTAAAGTTTCGGTTAGTAATAAATTATAATTAAGAAATTATGCCTTGAATTATTTTGTTGTATCAATTAAAATATTATCAGATGCGGAAAGACCTCAAGAGAATTTCGAGAATAAAGAAATCTCAACAGGAATATCATTTTTCTTACATTTACACAATATAACGCTTAAATACTATTACGAATCTGTAACACTGCTTTTCCTGCAGTGCTAATCTCTTAGCAGGAAAGAAAGATTTATGTATGTTTTTAATGAACATTGAATGGATGCCACACTAATAATACCCGAAAAAAACTGAAAAACTCAGCGACTTTCGAGACAACGATAAAAGTTCTGGAAAATGCAAGAATTATGATCATATATTTATTAAGAATCAAGAACCGGAGATTAAAAAATCACACTGACAGGAGTCTATAAAAGGCGATGTGTTCGCATGAGGAACCAGTTCTCTTTTTGGAGGGGTGCTTATCGCAGAACAAGTCAGCTGAAAGCTCCTGGCACTTTCGATTTATTGATTTACCGTCGGATGTGTTTGAAGTGTTGTTCTTTGGATATATATACTGGCTGCGTTTTTGGTACTTATCGATCGTGACGAGCACCAAATTTCATTTATCTTGCTCGCTGGGTTTCGAGTTATTGTGTTCATATGCTCAGAATAGGGAGAGCGGCCGGCAATGAATACTTTGAAGAATTTGGGCATATATAGCAGACACTTATTATAGATCCATTATTATAGAATTTTTTTTTTTTTAATAAACTCGTTCGTTTATGCATTATCATGACCAGAGACATTTAGGTGTAAGACAAACACGCCTTCTTAATATGAATTTTCTATAAATTTTAATTGAAATTTACAATTTTAGTGTGGAAACCGTATATCAATTTTCATTCATTTGGTTTGTTGAGCTTTTGAGTTTGATGTTCACCCAGAGGTGAAGGAATTTTTTTTTGTGTGTGTGTGTGTGTGAGTATTTTTCGAAGTCTTGTGGTGAATGACAGAATGAATATAATACTTACTCTGTTTATACATCTTATATCAGAACATTAAAAGTATGTGTAATGAGAAAGTACAGGGATTCTCAACTAATATATAAAAGAGCTTCAAAAATGTTATACTACTAACAAGACAAAGCTTTATTTAATACATAAGTGCACACACACACACATATACGAGAAGAAAAAAAACATTACAAAAAGTGACCCCCCCCCACAAAAAAAAAACAAAAAAAAACAAGTAAAAGTAACTTTCTCGAGCTGGAAAAAAATATTAAAATCCGGCAGGCCAGTTGGCATAGTGGATAATGATAAATCACAACAATCTAGTCGCATAGCACGTAGCAATAAGTTGTCACAAATATTAAATGCTACAATAATAATAATAAATAAATAAAAACGCAAGGATCCAGAGCTATGCTGAAATGCTTTTCCAAATGAGCTAAAAGAAAGAATTGCCAAAATTTCATCATCTAATTGGGCAAGATATTTAAGACTGCCAACAATTTTCTCGCACATTCACCTAGCGTATAAATAACTTAACTTAGTAAAGATCACAAGGGGAAGTTATTTATACGTTATCAACTGACAGGCAACACCTTTCTGTCTTGTTTCATAACATCCAAACGTTTAACAAGACAATTTTGTAGACACCATTTTACAAGTACAACACGTAACAAGCTTGCACCAGGAATGTGATCTTACTGGGGATGGGGTGAGGGAGTTTCCTATTTCAGGGAACAAAATTCTGCTGTCATCGTCACTCCTCCCCTACAATATTTCATCACTGCTGTCACTTATCAACGTCATTTAATAGGAAAGAAAACCAACTTTTCCCTCTGCAGCTTCCTCCTTTTCTGCACAGCTGGTTCGCAAGACGACAGATATGTGTCATCAAAAGGATAGAGAATGGTTTTTGGTGGGTTGATACCTATGGGAGCTTGTCAGACGAGAAAAAAAAATGTATATATATTGCGGAATTTCGTGGTTGTATACTATTTCATAAATCGTTGAGTGCTTTACGTGTGAATCGTCAAAAGAATCTTGAGAAATAATGGTTATAAATCCATTTGGTCGAGGTTTAATTTTACTAAGTTCAAAAGTAAGGATTGATAATGAATAAGAAGTGGCGAATCTCCTTTTGGACAAAGTGATCCAAAGTGAAAATGTCTTAAGAAATAATGGTTATAATTCCATTTGGTTGAGGCCCAATTTTACCAAGTTCAAAAGTAAGGATTGATAATGAATAGGAAGTGGTGAATCTCTTTTTAGACAAAGTGATCTAAAGCAAAAATGTCTTAAGAAATAATGGTTATAAATCCATTTGGTCGAGGTCTAACTTTACTAAGTTCAAAAGTAAGGATTGATAATGAATAAGAAGTGGCGAATCTCCTTTTGGACAAAGTGATCCGAAGTGAAAAAGTTTTGAGAAATAATGATTATAATTCCTTTTGGTCGAGGCCCAACTTTACCAAGTCCAAAAGTAAGGATTGATAATGAATAGGAAGTGGTGAATCTCCTTATATGTGGATCGTCAAAAGAATCTTGAGAAATAATGGTTATAATTCCTTTTGGTCGAGGCCCAACTTTACGAAGTCCAAAAGTAAGGATTGATAATGAATAGGAAGTGGTGAATCTCCTTATATGTGGATCGTCAAAAGAATCTTGAGAAATAATGGTTATAATTCCTTTTGGTAGAGGCTCAACTTTACCAAGTCCAAAAGTAAGGATTGATAATGAATAGGAAGTGGTGAATCTCCTTATATGTGGATCGTCAAAAGAATCTTGAGAAATAATGGTTATAATTCCTTTTGGTCGAGGCCCAACTTTACCAAGTCCAAAAGTAAGGATTGATAATGAATAGGAAGTGGCGAATCTTCTTTTGGACTAAGTGATCCACAGTAAAAAAGGCTGCTTTAACCCCTTAATCATCGTGTTCATGCATCATTGAATTATCGCTTTTCAATTATAAGAGAAATTAAATAATTCAAGGACGCTATAAGTGGACACAAAAATTACATAAAATCGATAAACATGGAATCTTAACGGTTTAGCAAGATAGCATATTCTCAAAAGGGAAAGGGTCGTCTAATGAGTAAAAAATTCAAATCAGTTACACCCCAACTTATTATAAACTCCTCATTTCTATTTTTTTCCATCTTTGCTATTTTTTATTTTTTAGTTAAAAAAAATAGAACTGAGGAAACATTTCATACAATATCATTTGAAATGTAAGTCAAAAATTCAGTGTTTCCAAATTTCAATATTCGTTTAGAATATAATGCATTTCCCCGTTTTAAAGCATAGATGAAAGAACTGAGAAATCGTTCGGATCTATATTCAATAGGTCCTATGATGACGTGACTATGAGCTACGCAATATCTAAAATATTAAAATTAATATTTTTGTCAAATAAATAGGAAAGTGTACATAATAATAGAAAAGTGTCATAGAAACTATTTTTCTCTCCCACTGTTATTTCTGTTTTGAGATTTTTAGAAGACATTGAACTGTAAAGGGTCTTTTTCTAATAATGCAATTAAAAAAATAATTAAAAAATGCTCAAAAATTTTTATTATCGATTGAACGTTGTTCAAAAAAATAATATCGATTGTTTTAAATTTAAATGAAAAAGAATATGAGTGTATGCGAATATACGTTGGTGCTTTGTAGGACAAACCGTTATGTTAGAGCTACCGAACTTGGTGCAAGTATACTTTGGAGCATAAAAATGTGTAACTTGCAATTTTTTTAAATAATTTTATTCGAATTTTTAAAACTTATGCATAATTTTGGTGCTCTTCCACCAAAAACTTCCGAAGATATAATAACACACAAAATTTTTTTTTTTACACCATCTTAAAATCCAAAAAAAAAAAAAAAAAAAAAGGAAAAGTTTTATCAGTGATAATCTATGTAGTTATCAATTTATTTTTTATTTAATTTTGTTTAATTAAAAATATTTTTATACATGTTTTACAAAAATACATTTCATCGCTGGAATGAAATTCACATCGTTTTTAAAGCTGCAATAAATATTTTATCTAGGATTTTTTTTTCCTTTATAAATAAATAATAAAAAGAAAGGAAATTTTTTTTCCTATTTTGACTAGACAAGCATGAAGAGTATTAAAAGCAGTTTTAATATTTTTTTTTTTTTTTGGAATTTTGTAAAATTGTTTATGATTTATTTTCAGAAGTAAAAAAGGATAAAAAAATTAATGCTTGCTTATTTTCAAATTTTGTGGCTATTTCTTATAATATGGACATATAAATATATAAAAAAATTATTAATGTTCTCTTAGTTTGCAAATCGCAATGTTATTGCATTTTTTTTTTGTCGAATCAGAGAAATTCTTATTAACTTTCTATTAAAAAAAAAAGAAAGAAAGTCATTCAGTCACTTATAGTTTAAATCATTTTTCTTTTCAAATTACATTTTGTATAAGATGACAGAAAATAAGAAAAGTAAACTGGAGTATAAAAACAAACAAACATTTAAAGCTTTTAAAATAGAACAAATTACATATTTATCAAAATTCGAAATTCAAAAATATATTGCAAAAAAAAAAAAAGCCATTAAAACCAAGTTACATATAAAAAATTTGAGTTCATTTTTAGCGAAGAATTAATTCCAATGAACAGCTGGTTACCAAAATCGGCTAGTAATAAATTAGGTGAAAAAAAATTGCAAATCCCTAATCCGAAAAGTCTTCTCAAATGTTTTTAGAAACCTAATTCAGCATATCTTTCTCCCACTAATTCACGTAATTTAAAGATGGATAAAAAAGGAAATGGAAAAAGAAGGGGAAAAAAAGCACCTCACACAACTTTACCATTCCTCTTTTCCAACTTTTCCCTTTTTTTTTTTCGTCCCTTTTTCCACAGCTGGCAAGCAATAGAGATGTCACGAATCGGTAACAGGTCGGGAAAAACAACGCAGCGATCGGGGGAAAAAAATTGCCGAATGATCAAAAAGGGGGAAAAAAAGAAAAAGAACAAAGAAAAAAAGAGTGCAAAAAAGAAAGAAAAAAAATTGCTACCGGCAGGTGGTAAGCGATGATGGAAAGCTCGCTAGGGACAGCTGAGTTGAGGAGTTCTGTGGTGGATAGGCATGATGGATACCTTCTGCTGAGGGACCACCAGTCCCTACGTTGGTGGATTTCATTTTCTTCCCATTACGCGCCCATATACTTTTCTGAGGAAAGAGCCCGAATCGCTTAATAAGGGTAAACTCAGAAGGGCTCAGGTGAGAGCTCTGCAAATATTGATCCAAGATAATCAAATGTCAATACTGCTATGCAATGCATTCATTGTGAAGACGATATTTGAAGGTGACACGCGTCCATAAGTGGCGGGAGTTTTTTGTTCCCTTCCAAACGGCTTCAAGTGAAATGGTTCGGCCGTAGGGGGATTTTTCAAGATCTTAAATAAATAAAGGAGGAAAATGATAAAGTGTTTTATATTAAAATATGAATATCTTAAGTTGAGTGCCTATGAATATGGATTTATTTCGTGAAATGTCGGTGAATTTCTAAAGAAAGCTAAAGGGATTTGGGAATCATTAAAAGCTAATTAGTTACACTATTTGTTGTTTTGTTGTAAGTGTAAATTTAAGTAAAAAGAGGGGAAAAAAACATTGTTACTTATTATTTCCGGTAATTGGATAAGTGATTTAATTGAGTTCATTTCCTTATAGGATTGATATTGATTCGCACTTTTTAAATGACTTATTTTTCAAAACAGCTAATTATTCAGAAAATTATAAATTTGTCATGTTATTGTTTTTCAGATAACTATGAAATTTCAAATGCAGTTCTATTATAAGTTTTTAATGCTATTTATATGAAGTAAGTAAAAAAATGTTATTTAATGTTGTATTTTGAATATAAATGCAATGTTTGGCTTCTGAGACACGTGCTTATGGTATTCTCAGCATTTATGTTATAAAGTGTTTCATTTAAAATAAGCAACACTTTTTTCCCCCATAAAATCCATACTGAATTATATAATGATAAATTTCATAATATAATTCATAATGATTGAATTATATAATGATATATTCATAAAAATTATATTGAAATTTAGCAATCAAATGACTTAAATTGAGAATGATTAGAGACAAAAAAAAAAATCATGCTGGGAGATTTCTAATAATGTTAAAAAAAGAAAGTAATCTCCTCTGTATTATAATAAAAAAAAAGGAAAATTTCAAGTTTTATAATAATTTTTAGCATTTCATTTAATATTACTTTAAATTATTTTTATTTACAAAGCTTTGACACATGGTAACTTTTAAAATTATTAATATATAGAGCACATAAAGGAAGCACTAACAATATGGGTTTAATATATTTGGATATACATTTCTTGTTCCGTATCTTGTGGTGAATAGCTTATAAGCCAGTTAACAGCTACGCTACACGATCAATTGCTTTTGTATTGTGGTCATGTTACTGGGCTGTGAACCACAAGGTCACAGCCACCGCTCATACCAAACTTCCACAATCTCAAATAAGATTTTTTTCGCCACAACTCAGACTACATGGCGGTTCTGGTTTTATTGATGGTACGCTTATGACTATTCTTAGTGTAGAATGCATGCATTTATTACAAAATTATGATTATGGCTTTCGAATAATTTTTTTTTCCTGTTTTATGAAGGGTGAGATGTGACTCTTTCATCTAAAATTGTTAATAATTTCTGACGTGAACGATAACTCATAAATTATTATATTACTCTTTTAACAGAGGATTGCACAATATTATAGAATACATATAACAAACTGAACATATAATAATACCAATAAATGAAGACATGTCTTGATATGAAAAGATTCAGTTAAAAAATTAGACATTAGAATAGTCTATAAAATCGGGATAATCGTTTAATGAAAAGCTTCTACATTTGCCTACATTGTACAAAAAATGTAAGCAAATTATCAATTATCAGTTTCTCCAAATGTTTATCTTGCTTTTACAAGGAGTTCCCATCTTGTTTTTTATGACAACAGAATTAATATTTCTAAAATTCCTGGTGTTAATTAACTTTTTTATTAATTGCCGAAAATTCCTTAGGCATATCATATTGACGATTGAATAAAATGCAAATTAGCATCTTTTATTGGAAATCTTAGATTCTACATTTCTCAATACAAATATTTAAATACCCAAAGGAGATGAAGTAATTAGGAATTTCCATTTATTAATAACGGCAAACTGAATTCATTAATATTATTAGCATTATTGACTCTCTCAACATAAAGAAATGAATAAATAAATCCGCAAACTTTAAAGCAATAAAAATGAGAAAACAGTACATTGATAAAATTAAGAAAATAATCAGATGTAAATTATACTTGATTTCTAGATGTCTTACCGTTATTATTTTAATAAGGCCATAATAGATAAAATCAGATTAGGATTCCGATTTTATTATTGTTTTGATTGATTAATAAATGAATTAAGATTCCGTTTTGATATCACACGAATATATTAGGAATTTGCAAATGCAATTCAAGACTTGATAGAAAAATAGAAGTTTGGTGCAAATGCCGTTTCAATCATCTAATTGAAATCGTTTTTGGGTTATTCGTTTCAAAGAGAGAGAGAGAAAGACAGGTAAAATACCAAAAATATGTTTTATGAATTCAAGGTAATCTCTAGCATATTCGTCAACAATTCAAGTTTGAAGTGTTTGGCGATTACATTACTTTCTCTTTGTATATTTCGTACACAGTACAATAACCAGCGGGAGTGATCAAATAAAAGTGTTATCACAGAGAAGGCCTTACATAGCATTGGTGAACAGTAATTACGAAATATTAAACTTTGGTGAGAATACAGCATTTTTACTGAATCTATTGCGTGATTCTTGGCGAGTTATTTGGCGATTAACTTTTTCGCATACTCTCTAATAAAAGTGTTATTACAGAGAACGCCTTACATAGCATTGGCGACTAATAGTTACGAAATATTAAACTTTGGTAGGAATAAAGCATTTTTACTGAATCTATTGCGTGATCCTTGGCGAGTTATTTGGCGATTAATTTTTTCGCATACTCTCTAATAAAAGTGTTATCACAGAGAACGCCTTACATAGCATTGGCGAATAGTAGTTACGAAATATTAAACTTTGGTGAGAATATAGCATTTTTACTGAATCTATTGCGTGATCCTTGGCGAGTTATTTGGCGATTTACTTTTTTGCATACTCTCTAATAAAAGTGTTATCACAGAGAACGCCTTACATAGCATTTGCGAACAGTAATTACGAAATATTAAACTTTGGTGAGAATACAGCATTTTTACTGAATCTATTGCGTGATTCTTGGCGAGTTATTTGGCGATTAACTTTTTCGCATACTCTCTAATAAAAGTGTTATTACAGAGAACGCCTTACATAGCATTGGTGAATGATAGTTACGAAATATTAAACTTTGGTGAGAATACAGCATTTTTACTGAATCTATTGCGTGATTCTTGGCGAGTTATTTGGCGATTAACTTTTTCGCATACTCTCTAATAAAAGTGTTATTACAGAGAACGCCTTACATAGCATTGGCGACTAATAGTTACGAAATATTAAACTTTGGTAGGAATAAAGCATTTTTACTGAATCTATTGCGTGATCCTTGGCGAGTTATTTGGCGATTAATTTTTTCGCATACTCTCTAATAAAAGTGTTATCACAGAGAACGCCTTACATAGCATTGGCGAATAGTAGTTACGAAATATTAAACTTTGGTGAGAATATAGCATTTTTACTGAATCTATTGCGTAATCCTTGGCGAGTTATTTGGCGATTAATCGCTGGCGTGCAGCTAATAGCAACCTAAAATTGAATTTGAGTTTTAGATGCGTTTTTCCCAGCCGATTGAAACTAAAATTTGACACTGAACTACAATTGTAGTCCCAAAATCCCAAACCAAATTTGATATATTTAAGTCATTGCATCTTTAAGTTACCGCGTTTATATGTTTCTGAAAGTATAGACCGACATATGCTCAATCCCTTATTGGATTTGGCTCAAAATACGAAAGGTGTCTATACTACAGATGTTAATTCTGTGTATAGAATTTATTTATCTAGCTCTCACAGTTTTGTACTTATCGTGTTAAATTATATTCGAACAGCCGGACAGACAGATTTCCTCTGAGTGGAGTTTGCACAAAATTTGATAGAAATCTGCAAATTTGGTGTAAAGGCCATATACCAAATTTCATCCGTCTGCCTCAAAGCGTTTTTGAGTTATCTTTGTTGCAGACAGACACACGGACATTTTTCAAAAATGTGTCTTTCGAACTCCGGGAGATTTGCCAAATTCTCGAGTTCGAATTTTTTGGCGATTATTAAACTTTCTCCATACTACGTATACGAGAAAGTAAAAATGAGCATCAACTTCCCAATAAATATATGAATTACGCATCAAATACTGTTATATTACATCCAGTGCTTTAAAACTGTATATTATGTTCTCTTTTTATTATGTAAACTCCATTAGAAAGGCACGCCTACATTATTCAAGATGATACTTAATACGATCATAAATGTAATTAAAGTCAATGTTAATTTTCCTAACGGACATACACCTATAACAATCTATAATCACAATGCAACAATACATAATCAAGACAGAAAGTTAATTACAATCTTATTAATTGCGCTAAATCGACCAACAAAAAAAAATCGATGGATCAATTATAACTCGGCAAAAAGCGACGTTCCAAGGTAACGATGAAAAATTACCACAGATTATTACACCGTCAAGTTTTTGAAGTTCACCCCCCAAGAAGTCGTGGCAAGTTCTGTGTGGTCGTTTTTCCAGGTAGATTCCAAGAAGGTTACTAGTTGTGATTATAATCCCGCTATTACATGTTGTTGGAGGGAGATGGCACGATCGTTGCTAAGGTCGAACCCTTGACAGAAAATGGCAAGGAAAATTGAGACAGAGTGAGGGGTCAAAGGTTCGACATTGCAGTGGATGCTACTCGTCAGAAATGATGCAGTTCTTTTGATATGTGATTGTAGTATTGCACCTTTCACCTTTTCTTAAGGGGGGGGGATATCCCAAAAAAGTGGTTGGTTGTAAGCCAGTAAGAGGACGCAATTTTGCTTCGTATTTTTAATTTCTCTATGATATCAAAATAATTCAAGACTTTAAAAGAACTGCCCGAGTAGAGAAACAAACGGATATTGTTTGACAATGAATCAAAAACCCTCCGCGCTTTTACGCATGCGTTAGGATAGATTTAATTCGACAAAAAAGGGGTGAGAGGAAAAATGAAAAGAAGAGATGTTTATATTTAGCAATACGGTTAAGTCCGGAAATGCGCACATTCTTCCGTATCTCGCTCCTTCCGTATCTCACTTTTACTCATGCGTCAGAATGCGTTTATTTAGTGAAAATAGGAGTGAGAGGAGATATGAAAGGATATATTTATAATTTAACGATGTGAACTCGGATTATCCGCAGATTTGGGAGGCGTAAAAACTATGGATGACGCATAAAATTGTCGGAAAAAGATACTAATTCCTAATAAAATACTGTAGATCAATTTTTATTTTTTGTAAGGAATCTAAATGTTAAATTACGATGAATAAATAGACAATTTCTGTTCTTAAAATTTGGTACTTTTTTATTATACAAAGTAATAGTAACTTTTATGTTAAGGTACTTTTTTTTTTGCTTTTTTAGAATTTTTGAAAACATTTTGACAACATTAAACAATCTTGATAGTCTTGTAACAGTAGTCTTGAGATTTCTCGTTTCCGACATAATGATTTTTCTACTTTATTGATAAAAACTGAATTAATCAAACAAAAATTAAATTTCCGCATTTGCTGAAAATGGACTAAAATAGAGAATGACTAATTCGAGAGTAAATAATTTTCAAATCCATTAGGCAACCAAAAGGTTTCCTGTGATTTCTCCATTCTGGAAACATAAATATTTTTGGTAAGCTATAAAAGTATTTGATTCTTGGCCAGAAGTAAACCACACTCAACAACAGAGAATTTTTCAAAACAAATACGCAAACAAAAGATTTCTTGCGATGTTTCCATTCTGGCAACATAAATTTTCAAATTTATTGGCTAAAAATTGCACTAATCAGAAAAAAATTTAATTTTCGTATGAAGTGTAAAATTTTTTGATCCATTAGCCAGAGGTAAACCACACTCTACATATAGAATTTTTCAAAACAATTACCCAGACAAAAGATTTCTTGTGATGTCTTCATTCTGGCAACATAAATCTTCAAATATATTGACTAAAAATTGCACTAATCAGTGAAGTATAAAATTTTTTGATCCATTGGCCAGAGATATACCACACTCTACAATACAGAATTTTTCTAAACAATTACAGAAACAAAAGATTTTTTGTGATGTTCCTCATTCTAACAACATAAATCTTCAAATTTATTGACTAAAATTTGCATTAATAAGTGAAGTATAAAATTTTTTGATCCATTGACCAAAGGTAAACCACACTCAGCAACAGAGCATTTTTCAAAACAATTAAGCGAACAAAAGATTTCTTGTGACGTCTCCATTCTGGCAACAAAATAATTGATTAAATCAATTCCTCCGAGTAATAGGAAGATGGATTTTCATCTCAGTGGCATGGTCCTCAAGTAAACACATTTGGTTGTTCTTTGGAGTTAACGATAGGATTTTCTACGCGCGCATCCGGACTGTCCATTACCTTGGTTAATTGTTTACTTCTTCGTCCAGGCGGCTCTGGAGTAATGCAACAGCCTCCTCCTCAAGAAACCAGGGAGATCGTTAGGCCCCGCTTTAATCCTCTTCATTTTGCTCGGGTAAGATGCCATCTCTTAATTAAATAAAAGACGAGGCCCTCCTCGACGGGCAGTAAAATTGCCAAATGACTTTCCCCACCCGCCATCCCCCCAAATTCTGATGGAATGGGGTGCAGGAGGATTTGGAGTGGAAACTGGCCTTAGTCTTGGAAGATTGAATTTTGTCAAGTGTCATGTGTGTCTGGCACTTGCGGTATAACTTCAACTATGTTTACATTTAGGGTCTAGTGTCATTTCCGTAGATTTAAAAAATTTGGTGCTTCAAGAGACTTGTTCGTTATTTTTGCGTCTCTAATCAAACGTTGGAAAATTTCGAGAGGATAAAAATTATTGCTTTTTTTATGGTAAGAGCAATAATGTGGTCACTATATAGTTCCCTTAATTGCTTTTGCGTTCATCGAAGTAATGTGATTTTGCTCGCATTTTTATTAAGAAACGTTCCATTAGTAGAAAAGAATAAAGAAATTAAATATGGAATAAAATATATGGCTTTACATATTGATGAAATTAGAAATGCTAAAGAATTAGTTGTTGATTGCCTTTTGAAAAAATTTGAGACCTCTTTTGCCCCAGATTAAATATGTATATATTTTTTTCCCTTTCTCTGCATGCTTTTAGCCGAATGCTATTGGAACTATACTATGCCCCGTTTCCCAGTACTGATAAGACATTTACAGCCAGCTGTGTCTTCGCTGTTAATTACTAAACTCCTCGTGATAGCCAGATGGTGGATCTTTTCACCTGGGTGGTTTCGCATCTGTTCATTAGAGACTACAGTGAAAGACCACATGTGGGAATTCCTCGTCCAAGAGATATTGATAGTACCTTCAAAGAGAAAGGGCTATCCAAACATCTGGATGCTAAATGTTTCTCATTGTGAAAGGGCAATGATAACTCCGTGTTCCAGAATAGTCAGTTATGAAAGGTGCATCACTAAAAGGACCTTCCCACGACCTACTGGCGCCGCTGAGGGAGCATATTGATGAACCCCGATTGGCCGAAAGAGGGCTCAAATGACCAATGTAAATTAAGAGGCGGAGATTGTCCCCGAAATAAAGTGCGGAGATTTTTTTTCTAGGGAGAGGAGAAGAAATGAATTGCAGGCAGACTGTTGGACTACGCCCACGAGTTCGGAGTCCGAGAACAATCCCTGGAGTGGTCGTGTTGATTAACAACCTGTTAGTTCCCTGTGGTGATAACTGAGTTTCAAGATAAACCTTCGACTTCGACTGTTGTGTCTCCTACTACAGGTGTAAATAATTATTTATTTAACCAAGATTAGAACAAGTTGCTCTTTTGTATATATAAGGCTGTAAAATAAAGAATTGTCTGGAAATTCTGTTTCGTTATTTGATCAGTCTAGATCAAGACATTATAATACCCTAAACATAAAATTATGTGAATTAAGGTATTTTATGATTCCAAGACAATAAAGATAAGATATTCGTAAAATATAAAATGTAAAGATATTCGTAATTGATATTAAAAACTATGAATTAAAATCTTATTTTTTAATATTGTTCTTTTATCTTCAACGCAATAAAAAAATCAAATTTGATGTGTTTTTTTTAAATCACCCATCCTGTATTAAAAACTTTTATTCTGTGGCACAGATAAATAACCTGATTAACTTTAGCAAGGAAATTTTTTTACAAAAATTCATAAGCGGTAATAGATTTCAAAATTAACTTTAATTTATTATAATATTTTATTAAAATTCTTTTTAATTATAATTTTTTTTTTTTTTAAAAAAAAGCGAACCTTATTTAGGTAGTTACTGAAACAGTTTTGAAATGAAAGTGTATTCAACGCAAATAACTGCTTTAATAGATAACATTCCGATTTTAAATGAAATGTTTGTCAAATCAAACAACTTTAATGGATCAAAATCTATCATTAGAGAACAAGATCTAATACATTTAAAATTCACAAAATATTGAAAAATGTTAAAGTAAAGGCATTTTTCATTCTCACATGATTGATCCATTACATAGTAATACAGCTTCAAATAGAATGTTTGTCACATTAAATAACTTTATATGCCACTCATAGATCAAAATTTATCATTAGAGAACAAGATCTAATAAAGTCACAGAATATTGAAAAATGTTAAAATAAAGGAATTTTTTATTCACATGATTGATCCATTAGACAATACTACAGCTTCAAATAAAATGTTCGTCACATTAAATAACTTTATAAGCCCTTCATAGATCAAAATCCATCTTTAGCGAACAAAATCTAATACATTTAAAAGTCCCAGAATACTGAAAAATGTTAACATAAAGGTATTTTTAATTTACATGATTGTTCTATAAGATGATGCTACAGCTTCAGATAGAATGTTTGCCACATTAAACAATTTAATGCATCAAAATTCGTCTTTAGAGAACAAGAATTGATGAAAGTAAAAGTCCAAGAATACTGAAAAATGTTAATATAAAGGTATTTTTCATTTACATGATTGTTCTATAAGATGATGCTACAGCTTCAGATAGAATGTTTGCCACATTAAACAATTTAATGCATCAAAATTCGTCTTTAGAGAACAAGAATTGATGAAAGTAAAAGTCCCAGAATACTGAAAAATGTTAATATAAAGGTATTTTTCATTTACATGATTGTTCTATAAGATGATGCTACAGCTTCAGATAGAATGTTTGCCACATTAAACAATTTAATGCATCAAAATTCGTCTTTAGAGAACAAGAATTGATGAAAGTAAAAGTCCCAGAATACTGAAAAATGTTAACATAAAGGTATTTTTCATTTACATGATTGTTCTATAAGATGATGCTACAGCTTCAGATAGAATGTTTGCCACATTAAACAATTTAATGCATCAAAATTCGTCTTTAGAGAACAAGAATTGATGAAAGTAAAAGTCCCAGAATACTGAAAAATGTTAATATAAAGGTATTTTTCATTTACATGATTGTTTTATAAGACGATACTACAGCTTCAGATAGAATGTTTGTCATATTAAACAATTTAATGCTGCTCATAGATCAAAATTCGTCTTTAGAGAACAAGGGTTAATGAAAGTAAAAGTCCCAGAATACTGAAAAATGTTAACATAAAAGCATTTTTCATTCACATGATTGTTCTATAAAATAATACTACTGCTTCAGATAGAATGCTTGCCACATTAAACAATGTAATGCTACTCACTGATCAAAATTCATCTTTAGAGAACAAGAGTTCATGAAAGTAAAAGTCTCAGAATACTGAAATTTTTTAACATGAAGGCATTTTTCATTCACATAATTGATTTGATCCATTAGACAATACTATAGCTTCAAATGGAATGTTTGACACAATAAACAACTTTGCTAGCCATTTATATATATATATATATATATATATATATATATATATATATATATATATATATATATATATATATATATACACACATTAAAATTCATCTTTTGTGAACAAAAGCTACAAGACATTTAAGGATATCTGACAGTCTTATCTCAATTCAATGGCTACTTATTTACTGTTAAAAACCTATAAACTGTGACCGAAATGGAAGTAAAATAATTAAATGTTGTGCATTAAAATAAGAATGTAAACAAATGAACTAGACTAAAACACTTCCCTCATATAAAAATACGAATTCATAAGCCAAAGTCACCAGATATGCTAATTTCAAACAACATTATAGCCAAGAGACTAGATAATATTTATATTTACGACGTTCTAAATCAACAATACCTGTTTCACAAACTGCAACTGAGAGCCATAAAATATAACAAAGCCATTATAAACAACCTTAAATACCGACACACACTCACCGAACCTTTCAAATAGATTCAAGTGTTTTATTCTTCCCAGAGCATTCCTAAAAAGGAAGAGGATGAATTTAATTCCCAGGTTCCAAAATGTCCCAGCTCCAAACTTCTTCCGCCGTTTTATCCCAGGGCGCGCATATTGCCATCCAGGGAGCTGAAATAATTTAGTTCTAATTTCCAAACAACTGTTTCGAATGACGTTAAACAAATTGGTGCAAATGGAGGAGGCAAGGACTGAGCTTGGAGCAGAGCTCCATAAAGGCTGTCGGAAACAAAAGAACATAAATAAATTTTGTCGTTGTTATATCCCGCCTGGGACATACCCATGCAGCGTGCCTTCGTTTTCCTGTTTTCTGTCTTGATTGTTCTGTCTCTCTTGCTCTAGTCCCAGAACGCTAGTACCGAGGCCGGATTTGCTTTCTATTATCACTTAAACGCGTTGGTAATGCAGAAGGAGCAAATAGATCAGATTTTGTTTTGACTCCGCCTTTCTTCGCAGCTGAATTCTTTTTATTTTGAGAGAATTTGTTTCCTTTCTATGTATATGCATGATTTCATTTGAAGAGAGCTCTTGAAGAATAAATTAATGAAGAAAAGTCAATACTAACTTTGACGAATGATTATTTTTTTATTTTTCGTACACGAAATAGACAATGAGAAAGTATTGTCATCGTTTCAAAAACCATTAAAACGTAGTGATTTTTGAGGAATCTCTTTTCGGAGACCTTAGCGAATCCGAAAAACATATTTTCGTAATAATGCCGCTTTCCATTTGATGGGTAAAATTTGGCGTGTGACTTTCACTTCAAATTTGTAGTTATTATCAAGAAATCCATGCACAGGAAGTCTGTACATTTGGTCATTGAAGTGAATATCATACCTAAAAAACGTAAAGAGCTAGATAGCCAAAATTTAGCACACAGGTTTAACATTGAGAATATAGATTCATATCAAATTTGAACCAAAATCCTGACCGTTTGTCAATTTGAACTTTTGCATGCATGTAACGCGATAATTCCAAAACTTAACAGGTAAATGAGACGTAGTTTCACAGTTTTAGCATCTAAAGTGTATATTCTTATCAAATTATAAATGAAATTCGTCAAAAGGACGACCATGTATCGGTCATTGCATTCGTATTATCGCGAGTACTCAGAAACTCATTAATCTAAATAAATGAAATTTGGTATCTGATATTATGACTACAATTGCAGTTATATGTCAAATTCTGTTTTCAATGGTCGAGGGGGAAAAAAAACGCGATTGAAATATATGATTTTCTTAGTACTTCAATAATTAACTAGATTCGGCGATTAATCGTCAAAAAAGTACTCAAAATCGCACGCTAGATTCAGTAAAATATTAAATTAATCACAAAAATCGATCTTTCGTAACTACTGATCCTTAGTACTATGCAATTGAAACATAAGCAAGTTCATTATTTGTATTTCGAAGCGCCCACGAAAGTTCAGACTCCCATGTGTGGGAATCTGAACATTCGTGGCATTCTTGTCCTTGCTTACATTTCATAATTTTATGAAAGAGAAGTGAGGAGAAAATTTTATTTATTTCAGAGTATGCGAGAAAGAATTAGATAGACTACTCCCACTATTTTTAAACAAATGCATGCTGTTATATAAAGAGTGATCTGTAAAGTAATTTTGAAACGATTTAAATTCCAAACGGCGTCATTCTTACTCTGGATTTATACCTCCATGCCTTCTGTAGTTTGTACATTGTTACGAACCTCATATATTGCTTTCAAGCGTCATTTATCCCATAATAAGGAAGACATTTTTATGGCTATTTTAATCAATGTAAGGCCAATAGACCCGGGTTTTCCGACCAACTTGGTAATAAATTTGATGATAAAAACGAAATACAAGAATTAAGGAAATATCCTCATTAAAAGCCGAAATTCAAAGACTCTTCTAGAAAATTCTGTACCACGAAAACTGTGAGGGGATGAAGTTAAAGCGAATCAGCCGGCTGAATTATTTTTTTTTAGAGTGATCGCAGAGCGAGCTTTGTAGCTGTTCTCCAAGAACCATTGATGCTGTAGTTTAATATCTTTACATTTTGCGATTGTTATTTATTTTTGAAAATGCTGTCTTTGTGTACATTTCAGATGTGTTTTACTATTTGTGTTTCTTATTTTCTTGTGGAATAAGATACCTTTATTCATTATCGAGTCTCTGAACCACATACCCATTGGACAGATTTTTCGTAACGATATTAAATTTAGCTTTATTTCTTTTTCTTTTAGCTGCAGTTGCTTTCAAACAGGAAAAATTATTTTATGGTCTACCAGCATACTTTGAGCAAACTTCTCTTAAATTCAAGATTGACAAAAGTCAGTTTTCAAAATAATTTCTAAACTCCACATTAAAATATTTTTCGCTCCAATGGAGATTTTCAAAAAAAGTTTTTTTTAAATGCATAGTTATTATTAAACTTTTGATATTATCATAACATAATTTAATCTTGAAAATACATATAAAAGCCAAAATAACTTGAACAAACTCACTTCAGGCAACAGACAAAATATGATTTTAAAATATGCATGTACCGTTATTTGTAAGAAGTGCATATATATTTGCAAAGAAATTACCCATCTATATACATAATGGTATGGCATAAAGAAAATATACCAGATACTTCAAAGATGTAAATATGAAGACGAAAAAGCATATTTTTATCATGGAACTAGAATATAGCGAAAAAGGATTTTAACGAGGTAGAAATATCATGAAATTCTTATTCTTTCATGTCAACAGAAAAGAGATGGGTGCATTGATTTTAATTTTAAAAATTTCTCAAAGGCATCCAGTTTTAATCTAAAAGACTTTCATTAGAAGAGAAGTTAAGATTTTGAAAAGAAACTACAAGAATTTGGCAAAGTATTACTGCAAAAATGAATTCGTTATTCTTAGAAATACTTGATAGAAATGATATTTTAATAAATATGTTTGTCTAATGCGTTGCAATGAGGCAACATTTCTATAAAGTAATAACGAAATGCACTTAAGATTTCTGTTGATATGTTTACGAACTTCTGATATTGTTTATTAGGGAAGATGTAAAATAAGTAATTTTTAAGAATTTGTATGGAAAATAATATTATTGAAGAAAATGAAAAAAATAAAGAATTCTGCATGATATAAATTTGAAATTTCGTTGAAGTGCATAGTAAATAATATTTTAAAGTTTCACTCTAATTTCTGTTAGGCTGGAAATAAAAATTTTTAGAATAAAAACAAAGAATTTTTAGAATAATAAATGAATATATTATTATTTATGCTAAAATTATTTCAGTAGAAATCTGAAAATTTTAAGAGATTGATAAATAATTAAAAAAAATTTTTTAAACATTTATCATATCTTATAATATCAAATTGTGCATCGTCTTGCACAGTACAGTGGTATAATCGTATTTCTCTTTCTACAAAATGCGGAACTTGTAGACTTAACAAATTTAAACAAATGCGAAATTAAATAATCTTAGGAATATTTTACATGTATCACGGGAACATGATTCCATTCAAACAGCGGTTTTAAACTTCTAGACAACAAAATCAATAATAGAGGGTGAATTATGGCAGAAAAGACAAAAATTCCTTAAAAAATCTTTATTGAAATATTACACACACACACACACACACACACACACACACACACACACACACACACACACACACACACACACACACACACACACACACACACACACACACACACACACACACACACACACACACACACACACACACACACACACACACACACATACACACACGCACACGCACACAAAGAAATAACTTTCTTTGATTGTACATATCAAGATATAGGGATAAGATGTTATTAAAATAATTCGATATTAAGCATTCAATATTCGAAAATTTATGAGAAATGGAGGACAATAAACACATTGTTTGCCGTGTGATTCACACCTAGTTCACATCTGTTATCCGATCAGCTGATCCTTTCTCTCTTACACTGAAGAAAAAGGTAAGCAGAGTTCATCACATTAATTTGATTATCGGAATAGCAGGCTTAAATCATGGCAGTGAAAGGATTTAAATAAGAAAAATTGGACATTAATCCAAATCCACTTAATTAACAATGAATATAATAAAGGCATTAGTTTACGACAAAAACATAAATAACCTCATTAAATTATAAAACTTTATTACAAGTTCAGATATTAATATCCCATATTTCACGAGAAAAATTATAATAGCGTGCATGCTTGGAGAGAACCAAGTAACATCTTCGCTATCTGACCATCTCAAAAGCACGAGGACCGATCGAAATGACCTTCGTATAGCTTCAAGACAAAGCATTAATCAAATTAAGCCAGTCACATGAAGAACAGGTTATTAAGTCAGATTCCTGAAATTCAAGGCTTATAACTAAACCAGAATAACATCCCGCCATCAAGGTTTCTCGATTCAAATTTAATTAGTTAAATAAGGAGCCAAATCCGTCCAATCAATCGAGTTAATTCATGACGAGTCAATCGATTCAATATTTTACGGTTACAGTCTTAGTGAAGCCATAACTCTTCCGCCCCGATGGGTAGATGTCAGCTATGATGGATGCATCTCGCCTCACTATCGATATCTTGCCATTCGATCGATAATGATTGCCAATTAAATGTGTCGTCCCCCCTTCCATCAAAGGGACAATTAATGTCCCGCGGAAAGTAATCACAACCTGTCTGCAGAGGCAGCTTCCGTATTCGCTGGCTGAAGAAACTGATCACAAAATCCTTCATGTAATGAGCCTATGGTGTGTGAGAAGGCGTGGCACTTTGGGCGATGTGGAACAGGCTGATACAAAGTTCGCACTTTGTAAAAACTTGTATCAATCCTTGTAAAATTTAAGGAGCGATATGGTGAATTATAAAACGAAAAGTTAGTATGTATTAAAAAGGGAAAAAGAGACCTAAACTTTTTTATACCTTCCTTTTTTAGTCCACCCCCTTTAGTCCACTTGCGGTATAAAGACGCGCCATGGACGTCGTGATTGTTTTGTCACAGAAACACCAACGACGTGCTATACACGTCAGCAAGCTATTGTCGCAGAAGTAAAAATGATTTTCGCTACTCATTGACCGAGATTGTTTGCCGAAACACAGTTCATAAGGTCGCCGAAAATTAATTCATGTGAAAAATATAAATCTTTTCCAGATTCATATAAAGTATCGGATACTTTGTGTGGCCTAGCTGCGAGTTATAATGAACTGTTTTGTGTTCATGTGCGAATTTATTGCCACCGCTGATAGTTAGCACATAAATAAAGTTTCGGATTCTCAAGAATACACTATTTAACAACATATAATCTAGGATGAAATTAAACCATACGTTTGATGCAGTATAGCCAAGAATGGCTCTTGCGCCAACAACAACATCAAGAATACACTAATTATGCAGTTTTAAGAAATTAATTAATAAATAAAAAACAGTCCACTTTTGAGAAAGGCCTGAAAATGGTTAAAATTGTTTATTCCGATTCAGTTTAGAGAAGAATTGTTCTACTCATGTGTTAATCCTGAACTCATCCAGACTTTAGATCATAAAGGAAAGCGAGAATCAAAACTAAGTGCCTCTAGGAAATCCTTACCAATATTCAAATTCCTCATCATTAAAAGAAAACATACACTCTTAACTCTCTAAATTTCTAATAAAGCTTTCGCATTCCAAAGGATTCCATTTGGTAAAAAAAAGGAATGTTTATAAAATTGGAGACCTAGCTTTTTTTAAAATTGTTTCTAGCACCCTTCTGATTCTGTAGGTTTCAATTTTATATTCAATTAAATTAGAAAAGGAGAGGGTTTTTAATGCGATATATATGAAGGATTCCATTATTCAAACGAATCATTAATTAAGAAAAGCATGCACTTCACCTCTCTAATACAGTAAATTTCAAAAAGCCGCATTTGCTATATAGTCATTACATGGCAAAGGCGTTAACCAGGGGAAAAAAGTTTATAAAATTTGATGTTCATGTTAATTTAGAAAAAAAGTTACGTTGCTTTACAATTCTAGTTCTCAGCACTAGGTCGGAAAAAGAGACATGATTCAAGATTATATTTCAGTTGAATTTCATTATCGACATTTGAACAAATCCTAATTTTAGAATAGCACACAACGCTTCTTTATCTCTTTGGGTACGATTTTTTGAAAAGATATTTGAATTAGAAACAAATTTAATTTGGTGACGATTGAAGCAGCATATAAGAAGGCTTACTGTCGAATAAAGTTTTATTAAATTTATCATTTATAGAAGAATAGATGTCAGATAATTTTGTTGATGAATTAATTCAATTCGTCAACCGCAATTTAGGTAAAATAATTATATGACGAATCTTAACTGTCAAATGTACCCATGGGAATAAAAATAATATTTATAAAACTTGATGCTTATCTTAGTTTAGAAGAAATGGTATGATGACCGACTAATATGGTTTTCCGCATTAGATTAGAAATAAAGCCAATTCGAGACATAATTTCTGTAGAACTTCCTTACCAATATTCTAAAATATCGTCATTTAAGGAAGGTACATAATCCACCTCTCTAAGAAGTTAAATTCCAAAAGCAAATCTTGCGTAGCAAACGTTTTCATCAGAAAAAAAAATGAATGCTTATAAAACTTGATGACTCATTTAGCTTAGAAGAAATTCAGCAATTATCTACAGTTCTGGTTCTCAATACTAGACTAGAAAGGAAAACAATTCAAGACTTGATTTCTATAGAACTTCATTACCAATATTTGAACATATCTTCATTTAAGGAAAGTGCATACCCCATTTCTCTTGCAAGATAAATTTCAAAAACAAACATTGCATAGCAAATATTTTCATTAGAAAAAAAATGAAGTTTTATAAAACTTGATGGAACATTCAAGTTAGAAGAAACTGTTCAATAACCTACAATTTTGGTTCCCGACCGTAGATTAGAACGGAAGATGGGTTTCAAGATGTCATTTCTTTGAAACTTCATTACCAATATTCGAGAGTATCATCATCTGAGAAAAGTACTTCTCCAAGATACCACTTTCCAAAGCAACATTTGTATAATGAAGGATTTCATCAGTGCAATCAGGTCATTGACAGATTAAGTGCTAAGCGTGGACACTCAAGTCAGAATGTACCTTCTAAAGGCAGATGACTCCGTTTAAACGAGGATTAATTCTAGAAGACAGAATTAACTCCACCGAAAGGTAGAGTCTTCGCTCCCTCGTGGACAGACTCTAAGCGATATGCAGATAGCTCGTAATTAGCGATGCAACTAATCGTGAAACACAACACGCGGTCCCATTGGTGGGTTGGTTTTATCGGGTTACCGAATATATATCACTGCGGACATGCTTTCGTGATTTTAGACTAGCGTTCACGCGTAACTCACAAACTTTTCACTTTAGGATCACGCTTCCGGTGTTAAAAAAATGTCTCTCATGGCAGGAAGTTTAGAGTACGTGCTCTGGGCGAACAATCTTAAGGTTGATGAATAAATATTGCTGTAAGATCTTTCTGGAGTCAAGCGTAATTTTGTGTCAAATATATCGAGAACAAGAATGAGGAGTCGAATCTGGATAATCGACGAATATAGCTTATGAAATCGATTTAGTTTTATTTATTTATTTTGAGATTTTGTGCTTAGTATATCGAGAACAAGAATGATAAGTCGAATTTGGATAATCGACGAATATAGCTTAAGAAACCGATTTAGTTTTATTTATTTATTTTGAGATTTTGTGTTTAGTATATCGAGAACAAGAATGAGAAGTCGAATCTGGATAATCGACGAATATAGCTTATGAAATCGATTTAGTTTTATTTATTTATTTTGAGATTTTGTGCTTAGTATATCGAGAACAAGAATGATAAGTCGAATTTGGATAATCGACGAATATAGCTTAAGAAACCGATTTAGTTTTATTTATTTATTTTGAGATTTTGTGTTTAGTATATCGAGAACAAGAATGAGAAGTCGAATCTGGATAATCGACGAATATAGCTTATGAAATCGATTTAGTTTTATTTATTTATTTTGAGATTTTGTGCTTAGTATATCGAGAACAAGAATGATAAGTCGAATTTGGATAATCGACGAATATAGCTTAAGAAACCGATTTAGTTTTATTTATTTATTTTGAGATTTTGTGTTTAGTATATCGAGAACAAGAATGAGAAGTCGAATCTGGATAATCGACGAATATAGCTTATGAAATCGATTTAGTTTTATTTATTTATTTTGAGATTTTGTGCTTAGTATATCGAGAACAAGAATGATAAGTCGAATCTGGATAATCGACGAATATAGCTTATGAAACCGATTTAGTTTTATTTATTTATTTTGAGATTTTGTGTTTAGTATATCGAGAACAAGAATGAGAAGTCGAATCTGGATAATCGACGAATATAGCTTATGAAATCGATTTAGTTTTATTTATTTATTTTGAGATTTTGTGCTTAGTATATCGAGAACAAGAATGATAAGTCGAATTTGGATAATCGACGAATATAGCTTAAGAAACCGATTTAGTTTTATTTATTTATTTTGAGATTTTGTGTTTAGTATATCGAGAACAAGAATGAGAAGTCGAATCTGGATAATCGACGAATATAGCTTATGAAACCGATTTAGTTTTATTTATTTATTTTGAGATTTTGTGTTTAGTATATCGAGAACAAGAATGAGAAGTCGAATCTGGATAATCGACGAATATAGCTTATGAAATCGATTTAGTTTTATTTATTTATTTTGAGATTTTGTGCTTAGTATATCGAGAACAAGAATGATAAGTCGAATTTGGATAATCGACGAATATAGCTTAAGAAACCGATTTAGTTTTATTTATTTATTTTGAGATTTTGTGCTCAGTATATCGAGAACAAGAATGAGAAGTCGAATCTGGATAATCGATGAATATAGCTTAAGAAACCGATTTAGTTTTATTTATTTATTTTGAGATTTTGTGTTTAGTATATCGAGAACAAGAATGAGAAGTCGAATCTGGATAATCGATGAATATAGCTTAAGAAACCGATTTAGTTTTATTTATTTATTTTGAGATTTTGTGTTTAGTATATCGAGAACAAGAATGAGAAGTCGAATCTGGATAATCGATGAATATAGCTTATGAAACCGATTTAGTTTTATTTATTTATTTTGAGATTTTGTGTTTAGTATATCGAGAACAAGAATGAGAAGTCGAATCTGGATAATCGACGAATATAGCTTATGAAACCGATTTAGTTTTATTTATTTATTTAGAGATTTTGTGCTCAGTATATCGAGAACAAGAATGATAGGTCGAATTTGGATAATGGATGAATACAACTTAAAAAACCCAGTTTAGTTTTAATTATCGTTTCGAGATTTAATATCAACAGTAAATTAAATCGATGGTATGCGGAAATACTATGATGTTTAGATTTATTTTATTTCAAAAAACAAACAAACCCCATAAATATTTATTTATTCCAATGTTTCCATAAAAAAAAAAAAAAAAAAATATTTTACTCATTTCGTGAAATAATGCTTAAAAATATGTAATATCCATTCAAAATCAAGAATTAAACATTGCACTGATAAAATTTTACAATAATTTGAATAAAATTACGAGTTTGAAACAGGAAACGGATAAAAAATTATATTTTCGTCAGGTGTACTGATCTAATTTTTTAAGAATGAAATGTATAGCTATACGGTATATGTCATGCTCCTAACCTCCATGGAGCTGTTTCGGTTCTATGGCAAAAAGGAGATGAAAAGAAGAGAGAGGAATCGTTTCACGGGAGTGTGTGGCTGGTACCGGTAAGAGCGCTTGTTGAAAGGAATTCTAAGAAATAAATTTAAGTTTAAATTAGAATTTAATTGTATATGTGTAAATAGATTGTATATATGTAAATTTAATCATTAAATTATAATAACTTGGTGTTGCCAAGAAAAGTGTCATTACCTGTGTCAAGGCACTCGACAACACACTCTCTGGTTTTAGAAAGAGTTAATCTATCTTCACTTCGTCTATTTTTTTGCCATGGGCTCGGAACAGTTACGTAGAAGTTAAAGACATGACAGTAGTGTTCTTCGTTCATTTATAAATGATATAAAATATTGCATAATTCCATATATTAACCTTCTGATTTACGAATTTATTTAAGTTCTTAATTAGATGATACAATCAATTTTTGAATATTTATTGTTATTTTAATCCTCACAATAACATAAATAGTATTTGCGACACTAAAGTGCTTCCAAGAATACCTTTTCATTTTAAATAAATTGCAGATTTAAATATTAAAAATTGATACACATAGCAGACAGACACATCATTGTAACCAAAGAAGTTTAGAATATTTTTTAAAGCAAGGCGAATATTACAAACATTTCTTTAAAATAAAGTGAGATGAAAATCAAGTTTATCCACAACCTAATTTGCAATTTAAGTATAACATATTCCATGAATAAAAGAACATCCAACTGTTTTTTCATGTTAAACTCAACAACATAATCGAAATTAACCATGAAAGGATTCCAATGAAATTATTGAAAAAATACTGTGATCTTATTTAAAGCTGTGTTCTAACTTAAAAAAAAATTACAAACGGGTAAATTTCCCAACAAAAAAATTTTTCAATTCATTTTCAATAAATCAATTACAGAAAAACTGAAATATTATTTTAATTTTGTTAAGAGATGATATTTAAACATATTATATTTAAAATATTTGTTGTTGTTTCTGATGGCACTTGTCAAAGACAAGCCCGCTTTTATTAAGTTAGCGAATTAAGCCAAAATATCTTCGTCTCTTGTTTTTCAGTAGCGCCATCTATGACCAAGAGTACGATTTTTGCTACTCACGCGTCACAACCCTTTTTACGGGGCGGACTTCATTCATTCAACTACAGATCGTAATTTGAACCTGAACTAGAGAACGATGACCTTTGATCCAGTACTCTGGAGGTATTACTCTCGACATGGAGGACTTTGTGACCACGGCAGATTTATGCGTGCGCCAGCCATCGCCATACACGGAGAGTCTTCGAATGGCGGGTTCGAACTCACAACCCAAGGGATGCAAATCCAACGCACAACCAACCAGGCTATCCCCGCTTCCATTAAAAAATTTAAGTGGGACTTGAAGGATATGAAACAAACACATACCACAAAATACCAGAGGTGAATTGATTAATGAGCATTTAAATAACTTTTGCTTAGTTTTTCGAAACTTCTATAGTAAAGTAATATTATTATGTTGAATAAAGTTCTCGATGTGTTTTTTTTATATGTGACAACTATTTCTTAGCAGTTGATTTTTAAGAAATAATTGAAATTGTAAATTTTCTTACTTTTTGTGAACTTCAACATAATTTTGTAAAAATAAGTTCAGTATGCAATTTTGTTTAATAAAACTTATATGAAGATATTACTATTAGAAAAAATTTTCCCCTCTCTCTAGTATAAATAATTTAAATTATATCAATAAAAGAAACGGCCATAAAACTAAAGACAGTTTTAATTTCAAAATATTTTTTCAACTCATGAAAGTAATTTTTTTCTTTTGCATCTTTAATCCATATTTAATCCTTCATTTTTTTAAATATTATGTACGAAATCCAAAGATCTTTTCAATTATATGTATTTGTATCTTAGGATTATAACACAAAAGTATGACAAATAAACAATACTAATTCTTAAATAAATGACAAAGCAAACCAAAATTTATAATTAAGAATTTTAAAGACGGATTCTGAATGAAAGATTTTAATTACCCCCCAGAACCATAACCACACGAATGAATGCCTTTGTAACAACGGAGAGAAAAGAGACATAATTTATGGTTCAGAGACGAACCGAAACAACTCACTCACCCCTTGTCGTCGGCAAACACAGCTAGTTTATGACCCAGAGTTATGGATCCACCCTCATCACCAAAGGCGATGGGAACGAGAGTACCAAGACGGCTTGACTGATATTAGGGACACGTCGGCGTTTATTAAACTGCTTGTAACTCGAGGGTTGGATTTTACGATTGCAAAAGGCCAAGGCACAAGAAAGGCAGCGATAACAGATAGCTCTGCAAATGTAGCTATGCAGAGGCAACTATTTCTGCACTATATTGCTTTCACCTGTACTATCAGAATCGGCGCATACATAATCCTCAAAATAGTACTAGCCGAAGGGTTTAATAGGGAGTAAGACTCATAGGTTTTATAAGTATTTGTTACAACTAAGTACTGGAACTTATAGCCAGGGATTTAGCCAATAACTTTCGCATTCTTCTAATAATCCGTACTTTTATTGCGTGGAGTTGTAGAGGATATGGTTGTTCTTATTTTGGATGGCGGCTTGCGTGTAAGTTCTCGCTTTAGTAATAATATGATTGAATGGCAGGTAAAATAAGAAACAGCTCTCTCAGTTTATGATTACAGCTAGAATATTTCTGGATGGGTAGCTGAAAAGCGAGAGTTAATCCGTGGTTTTATTGCAAGAGGATGCTGGAGGTATATGGATCTGACATCTGTGCATTTTTGATGGCGGAATTTAAGTTCCTGAGGGGATGGCGTAGTTAAATGCTAACTGAAATGAGTTAATTCCTTTCTTTATTACAGTGGAAATTTTGTCTGATAATATAATATGATTTTTTTTTATTGAAATGTGCAGAGATACTGACACAATGGATACCAAGTCAATAATATCATCTTGCATTTTTTTATTTTTATTTCAATAGCAACTTGACATTCATTGGTGATACGATGAAGTTACAAGATGTCCATTTCATTCAAATGATAGTTTAATATATGGCCTTTTCTATTTTGAATGACGATTTGGTGATATAAAAATTTCTCAATATAGCCGTTATCTAGAAAAAAGGGGAATCCAAATCAGCTCCTTTTTTTAAATTTAAATCTGAGAATCTACTTCAGAGTTGCATGCTTGTGATACAAATACCCAGATGCGGTCATTATTATTTTGCAATCAATGGTTAACCAGTGGAATGGTTTCTCTTATACTCTCGTATAAATGTACTTGTGCATTATGAGTCGAATGCAATTAGTGATCAATAGTTACGAAATAGCCAATTAACATGCAATCTTTGGTGATTGTTTCGGCAGTAATTATACAAGCACCAATAAAACATATGGATAGTTGATTGCTTTTTTCCCTAACGATTAAAATCGAAGTTTCACACAGAACTACAACTTTAATAACAAAAACGCACTCGAAATTGCATGCAGATCAATTATTGCATTTTTGAATTATCGCGTTTGCTTGCTTTTGAAAATACAAACCAACAGAAAGTCAGCGCTTAGACGAAGTTGGTTTCAAATTTGATACCTATTTACACTTTAGAAGCTAAAACTATGCACCAAATTATATGTATCTAGCTTTTTTTCGTTTTGTTATTAGGTCAAACGTCCTCTGAATGTATATTGCTCAAATTTTGATAGAAATGTGCAAATTTGAAATAGAGATCTTATATTAATCCATCCAGAATAAAAGGTTTTTGAGTTATAATATTCATAGGCAGACAATACTAATTCCAAAAATATGTTTTTCGGATTCAGAGAGAATTGAAGCAAGGAGATTAATCAAATTCGTTAATTTTTTGAAGACCATTTTGTATACTTCATATGCGAGATAAATAAAATGATCTTAGTTAGAATAGCATGTTGAATCCATTCTTGTAACAGAAATAATCAAAAGTATTAGGAATGAATCTAATTAGATACAAAATACTGAATGGCTTTTGGGATTTGCATTATAGTATAACAAATATACATATATGCTCACAAAAATCAACATCTTTCAGAAAAAAAAATATTAAAATAATTCATAGATTTGATTTGGTTTTCTGGAGATAAGATCGACGTATTTCAGTCTATTGTTTTTTTTTTATCACTATATTGAATAAATTCCTATAAGATAGGATGAGACAGGCAGACATTGCATTTCGCTAGTATGGAATAAAATATATATTAACTAAAGCAAGAGTTAGACACATAAAAATACAACAGAGATGGAAATATTTCGCGAGGAAAGAGACTTTCTGCTTTCAATTTTATATCAAGTAATCCTTATATGTTGACTTTTCATTTTGACTGAGGGTGTTATTTATTTCACCACTCCTGAAAGGAGGTCCTCGACAATGAGATTATTTGATCTTTTCCCCGGCTTTTCTCTCCCCAATACTTGAAAGAAAGAATTGTTTCCCGAGAATTCTGAATACAATTCTTTTGCTGGATGGATCGTATTGCTTTATATCGCGAGTGATATGTCTCTGCAGATGATTTATATTTAATTCAGCTGAGATGAGTTATTGCAGTAATCTATATTTTTTCTTCTTCTCGATTCTGAACAGATCTCTTCTAAGATCTCTGGGAGGAATTTAATTGAATCTGCGAGGAAATATCAGAAAATTAAATTCACACATTTTTAAATATGAAGTTTAGATAGAGAAAGGATTAAATGCACAAAATAAATTAATAAATCTACAGTTTTGATGGATTAGCAAATTTTGAAAATCTCCGATTTTGAACAATCATTTCTGCAACTATGCCTGTCTCATATCTTAAAAATTCCACAAAATATACTTATAGCGGTTACATAACTCAACTACCTTCTCTTTTGTCACAACAGATGGCGTTACCTTACACATGAGAGGGCCTTCTTGAGGGTCATTATTAGATTGCATTCTAAGTGAGTGTCGTGTATTTTCGTGTTCGTGTTTGTTTTGTCTTGTGGAATGTGGTAAATAACTGTTCCTGAAATTCGTCTGCTATTTTCATCTACCTCATAATGAAGTTATAAAGAGTCTGGTCCCTCTACATAATGATGAATTCTAGTATATTATACGGTACGGACTCTCGAATTTTGATGAGTGGCTAAATGTTGAACTAGAGTCTTAATCTCAAATTTCTGCACCACCCTAAGAGTAAAGGCTTTGGATATGGATGGATTTGACATGCCCTGGAGCTGCATACACGATAGATATTTCTCCGAATGTGTAATGCCGCATTAGTCTTACGGGGTAACGTTAGTTTTATCGTCGGATAAACGATAATTGCACGTTATTGTTGCGAATGTATAATACCACATCAGTCTTATCGTGCCACATTAGTTTTATCATCGGAAGAAAGATTCACATATTTCTCAAAGGATACTGAATGAATGATTGGCAACAGTGGTGAAAGTGAATAGTGACAAGAAAAATGAAGGCTCCAGAAAATGCAAGAATTTTGACTCTACTTTTATTAGGATTTGAGATCTGAAAATGATTCGTGAGAATTTCATGTGATCCCAAGTCCTGTTGAAAGACTATATAAATGGAGGCGTTCACAGGATGATTCATTCATTCTTTGAAGTGTCGATGGCAGAGAGAGTAGATGTTGCTCTGTGCTGTTGCTGCTATTTTATTAGCGAAGTATGTTAATAATTTTCACAAGTGCAGTTTTGTACACTTGAGCTGTATTACCTATGGTTAATGTTTTTGGAGTAAGACCCCTTTTCTATTCTACAATGAGCTGAATTTCTTTCACCACACTCCAATTTACGTAAAGATATTTCTTAGATTCGGATCTTAAAGCGACTACTTATATCTTGGAGCCAAAATTCTTTAAACCTAAGTAATGGTTTTAAAATTTTTATCTAACTTAATTTGTTTCATGTTTATAAAGAAGGTATTTTTTCTATTGATTTTACTTCCTGTCGTACTAAAATTCTATAATTTTCTATAATTGTGTGTTTCTGACGGCACATATTACTTTGATATTTGTACCATTTAGTTATCAATCAATTGGTAATTGGCTTCATATTATTTATAATAATGAATTAAACATTCAAGTCTAAAACGTTTAACATAATTAAAATGAATAAAACTGTTCTACCTTTTATTACTCTTTTAAAAAAAACGTAGATAAAAATTAAATTTATTTATTTTTACCCAGTTCCGAAGCATGTACCTTTAGAGTAAAAGTAATATGGTTAAGGTCCATATAATTAAAATATTGCGTTATTCTAAATTTAATTTTCTACTTTCCATTAAACAACTCCCCAATCGTTTCAACTCTTTTACATAAAATTACGTAATTGCCTTTTGCATCGAATTGTAAAACGTTTGATGTTTAAAGTCGTAATTAAGTGAAAGTGGCAGCTGATTTAAAAGACAAAAATGTTCTCTCAAGTTTATTAGAAGTCCCTTGTGCTCAAACGTGGACTGACATAACAATAGACGTTCCAAATAACTGAATGTATCCTCTAATTATGAATTTAGATAAATTCGTATGTCTAGGAGTTAAAACTAATGCATCAGTAAAATACTCCTAGCGCATGTTTTCAATTCAAGAAAATAATTCAAATGTAATAAAACATTTCCATATACGCATCGATGCATAAAATATTTCCCATTTCAAAAGTTCCATCTGACTTGCAGGATGGGAAATGTTTCTCCTTCGGAAAGTTAATTACTATCTGTCTGTCAAGAGAGTTCGTACAGCCGTAATGTCTGCGTTGCGGCGGTTGCTATGGAAACTATATCGTACTGTTTCGGATGGGAGTACAGAGAGAACGCGTTGTTTCACTTTTATGGTTGAAAACTTTAGTACTGACTGGTTATTATTTGATAGTTGCTTATGAAAAATGATCTATGGGGATTTGCCAAGGCTAGAAGTAAATTCGTGCATTCCTTATCATGACAGATTATTAAAAATAGGGATAAAATGCAGTGAAAGTGTTCTTCATCGATATAAAATAATGTCGATGTGCAGCAGGATTTACGGGGTGCTTGAATTCGATGGCTCTTAACCATCGTATATCACTTTTGTTTGGAGAAAATACATTATATTTTAAGCACATAATAAATATGGAAGTACCTTTACATATCTAAATGAATACATGAATTAGATAACCCCATGCGCGGCGCTTTATGCTTCATATCACAATGAAGAAATCTTGGTGTGTAATTTGGAGCCTTATTGAAAATTTAATACACATTATCAGTTTTGATGATAAAGCCACATACCGAATTTCTTTTATATTAGTAATTTTTGGGACTGTTGTGTTCATACTTGCATGAAAACACAGGTGAACCTTGTATTCGTGCATGTATACAGAGTGTGCATGTTCAGAACGAACTGAACATCATCATTGAAAATTCAATATAAATCTATAATTCTTATAAAATAATACTCGAAATTTCTTTCACCTTGTTTTTACCCGTTTTTTATTATTTATTTATTATTATTATTAAATTATCGAATTCACAGGGAAAGGGATACACAAATAACTCGAGAATAGTAAAGGCTTTTTAGATAGATGACATGTTTTGACGTTTACCAGAAATGAAATACAAAGGTATCGTAATGCGATATTACCAAGTTTAAATTGAAATAGGTGTTGTAAAGTTTTTTGCTTAACAGTTATCCAAATGTTTAGGTAATTGGGTTTAAAAAGCATCGTGATTTAAAAAACAAACAAACAAACATTGTTATTTTTTTCATTTTGCTGATATAATATTGAAATCTCCATTGGTTGAAATTCTTAAAAAATACAAAAGAAACATTTGTTTCAGCTGATAAGAAATATTCTTCACTTCATTCAGTTACAAATAAACTTACTACTAAAAAAAAACTGCCTTTGTGAATGTTTCATTGGCAATGAATGTGCAGAAATTGGATGACACAAAAGGTTCACTGCAGATTATTTCAGCCAATAAGAAGTTCGTTCTTCACTTCATTCAGTTATAAACTAGCTACTGAAAAAAAGCTGTCTTTGCGAATGTTTTATTAGCAATGAATGTTCAGAAAAGGATGATACACAGCTTTCACTTTTGATTATATAAATGTTCACAGCAATTTGAAAGATTCATTACGAATTATTCGAGCCCTATTTTTACAGTTTTAAAAATTAATTAATCGTTAAAAAGCTACTGTAGTTTTATTCCAAATATTTCGATAGTTGGTCTTTCTGCTTTTCGCCAATCAAAGAGAAATTACATGTTCAGAAGCACTTGTCCTAACATACTAGATGAACCTCTGCTATTGTCATAAAATTCTTATATTTATCTGATCACTTTTAGAATTCTTCATATCATGCATTGGGAAACGAATTAAAAATCCTCAAGAGATTTATTGAAGCAGTCACATTTATACCCCTTTCTAACTACTCTCTTTGGTTGGAAATCTACACTCCTTGTGTACATTGTTGATAATGTATAATATATCTGTGGAAGTAGGTATCATTATCTCATCTTATACTCATTATCTGTAGTGATTATCACATTTTTACTATTAAGGAGGGCAACAGATATGCATAAGCAGGCACTATCATCTTATTTTAGATCACTACTTGTGGTAGACATTATTACTTCTTGGGCATTTTCTTAACAACAATATTTCTAAAAGCAGGCACTATTATCACATTTCTCTCTAGTTGGAAGTCTACAAACCTTGAGTAGCCTGTTAATAACTAATAATACATGCGTGAAAGCTGGGATAGTTATCTGTTCTTACAGTTATCATCTGTGGTGGTCAATTATTACTTATTAGATATTCTATAAATAAGAGCAACGGATCTGCATAAGCAGGCACTATCATCTCATTTTAGATCACTACTTGTGGTAGACATTATTACTTCTTGGGCATTTTATTAATAACAATATTTGTAAAAGTAGGCACTATTTTCATATTTCTCTTTAGTTGGAAGTCTACAAATCTTGAGTACCCTGTTAATAATTAATAATACATCTGTGAAAGCTTGGATAGTTATCTGTTCTTACAGTTATTATCTGTGGTGGTCAACTATTATTTATTAGGTATCTTATAAATAAGAGCAATGGATCTGCATAAGCAGGCACTATCATCTTATTTTAGATCACTACTTGTGGTAGACATTATTACTTCTTGGGCATTTTCTTAACAACAATATTTCTAAAAGCGGGCACTATTATCACATTTCTCTCTAGTTGGAAGTCTACAAACCTTGAGTAGCCTGTTAATAACTAATAATACATGCGTGAAAGCTGGGATAGTTATCTGTTCTTACAGTTATCATCTGTGGTGGTCAATTATTACTTATTAGATATTCTATAAATAAGAGCAACGGATCTGCATAAGCAGGCACTATCATCTCATTTTAGATCACTACTTGTGGTAGACATTATTACTTCTTGGGCATTTTATTAATAACAATATTTGTAAAAGTAGGCACTATTTTCATATTTCTCTTTAGTTGGAAGTCTACAAATCTTGAGTACCCTGTTAATAATTAATAATACATCTGTGAAAGCTTGGATAGTTATCTGTTCTTACAGTTATTATCTGTGGTGGTCAACTATTATTTATTAGGTATCTTATAAATAAGCGCAATGGATCTGCATAAGCAGGCACTATCATCTTATTTTAGATCACTACTTGTGGTAGACATTATTACTTCTTGGGCATTTTCTTAACAACAATATTTCTAAAAGCGGGCACTATTATCACATTTCTCTCTAGTTGGAAGTCTACAAACCTTGAGTAGCCTGTTAATAACTAATAATACATGCGTGAAAGCTGGGATAGTTATCTGTTCTTACAGTTATCATCTGTGGTGGTCAATTATTACTTATTAGATATTCTATAAATAAGAGCAACGGATCTGCATAAGCAGGCACTATCATCTCATTTTAGATCACTACTTGTGGTAGACATTATTACTTCTTGGGCATTTTATTAATAACAATATTTGTAAAAGTAGGCACTATTTTCATATTTCTCTTTAGTTGGAAGTCTACAAATCTTGAGTACCCTGTTAATAATTAATAATACATCTGTGAAAGCTTGGATAGTTATCTGTTCTTACAGTTATTATCTGTGGTGGTCAACTATTATTTATTAGGTATCTTATAAATAAGAGCAATGGATCTGCATAAGCAGGCACTATCATCTCATTTTTTCATTATTTACCGTGATGACACTATTACTCTTTGAGTATCCAGTTAATAATAATAAAAGATTTGTATAAGCAGGCACTATTATCACATTTTACAGTGACAGCCTGTGGCGGGGAATAATCTTGAGCATTCTATAAACAACAGCCCTAAGCAACATGCACTATCATATCATTTTATATCGCTTCTTGTTGCGGTCATCATTACTTTTTGGGTATCCTGTTAATAATCATAATATACTTATATAAACAAGCACAATTATAGCATTTCTAACCATTCTTTTTAGTTGGAAATCTACATGTCTTGAGCGCCTTGTTAATAATCAATAACACATATGTGGAAGCTAAAATCATTATCTTATCTTACAGTCATTATCCGTGGTGATCAATTATTACTTTTTAGGTTTCCCTTAATAAGAACAACTGATCTGCAAAAGCAGGCACCATTATCTCATTTATGTCGCAACTTATGGTAAACATTACTTCTCGGACATCCTGTTAATAACATTAAGATATTTGCATAAGCAGGCCCTATTATCGCATTTTTAACCACTCGTTTTGGTTGGAAATCTGCACCGATGTGCATAAGCAAATACTATTATATTATTTTACACGTGTGGTATGTGGCGGGGAATATTCTTGAGCATTCTATCAATAATATCCCAAATCAGTAATAGATAGCATCACATCTTACAGTCGTTATAAGTGGAAAAAACTCTCATGTTTTGGGTACCCTAATAATCAAGGGATCCATTCATATGTAGGATTAATGGTATTTCCTTACAGGTATTATTTGCAATAGAGGGCCATTAATTACTGCACATATAGTCTGTGAATATAAAAGATTTAAAGATATCAGATCAATTATTGAGTTCCTTTCCCTGAAGATGAGAATAAAAAGAGAGATTTCGGAATTCACAATGAAAATCCAGTCAGCGGCAAAGCGAAAATCGCAAATGCTATCATTTTTGAATTGAAGCCTTACTTGAAATCGCATCATTACAGGACGTAATCGTTTCATCCTGTTCACGGAAATGCGAATTTCCTCTCACACGAGCGTCTGTTCTCATTTTTCGTGCCTCCCTTTAAATAGACGTAATATAAATGCAAATACCTGTCCTTCCCCAAAACCGAAGAAACCTTGCCAAAATCACCTGGACGATGGAGTATCTCACCAAAAAGCAAACTAGAAAAGGTAAACGTATCGGAGAAGAAGACCGTTGGCGAAAGATAACGGATGGAACAAACTATTCAAATGAATGCCCGTTAAGGGGTCGTTACGTCCCACGGGCCCGCTTTCTCGAAGATCGAATAACCTATTCCAAGACTATTCGATTCCTCTCGATGGAGTTCTGGTTGGGGTGTTTGGCTGCGATTGGAATATCGACAGGGGTTAAAAAGAAAAAGCAAGTCATAAATATTCTTGGCGAAGAAATATCTGGCGTGACACTTTTATTGCATTTGCGGGAATGAATGTAAAATCAGAACACAAAGAAAGTTATAAAGAAGGGGAGAAAATAAAAAAAAGTCGCCAACTGACGTCAAGGGATGTTTATAAGTGAAAAGAAGGGTTTCATTGAATATGGCGATATTTTATTCGTGGCATATACTGGGGAAGTCAAATTGGATTAAGGGCTTGCGCCAGATCGATAAGTGTGGAATTTTAAAATTCGCCAAATATTTCTCCAAGGAGTATAAAAACCGGTGTTTAGGTGGCAATCTGAGATGGAGGCGGGAGACCCCGATCTGGAATTGACTGTTTTCAAGTAAAACCTATGACGAATGGTTTCACAGGGAATTCTTAACAAAAGCAAAGGCTACAATGAGGTGAAATCCTTCTCGCTTTATGCATTTTTCAAAATCAAGGTAAAGTGCTGTGGCGGGGTTTTTATTTCATTCCCACGGATTATATAAATTTCGATGGAATGTAAAACGTCCGAAAATGAAATCCAAGCTGTTTTGGAATGTTTGAATTTTAATGAGGGAAATGAAATCGTAGCAATTTTCAAAGAGGAGAAATGGGCTCCTTGGATCGAGCTCGTATCAATCAGATATCAAAATTTTGACAGTAATGGATGTAAAGCTGGTAATATTCAGAAAGATAAATATCAAAAGAAAATGTTCAGTCTTCCGTAAGGGAGATCCCTCATTGCACTCGTAAAATCATACGTGAAATTTGATTCAGCATTCAAATCTTAATTTACATTTTCAAGGTTCTTTATGAACATAGATTTAAAATCAAAGACCGTATCCTGTCAATTTGAATTAACTGCCTTTGGCAACCAGTTTATTCGCCATATTATAGAATCTTTAGGTCACTAAATGAGAAATATGGAACGTATTTAAAAAACATTTTACCTTGTTATTTCATGCGACTAAAAAACAAAATTGATTTAGAACACTTATACTGGAAATTAAAAAACTTATATATTACGAAGTGGAAGTGAAAATCCTACTACGGAATTAATGACTCGTAAAAATACGTCATTGAACATTTTGATAGATGTGTTTGAATTTTATGATGGCATTTTAAAACATTGCTATAGATAATGTCTCACATTGAATTAAAAATAAGAGGAAAAACTCAAAGGAAATGAAATTGATATCATTAAAAAGGCAAATGTTTGAGTCTTAAGATAATGCAAAGGCTATTTTTGTAAGATAATTGTTGTATTTGAATAATTGTTTTGGATAATTGTTGGATAATTGTTTTGTAAGATAATTGTTGGATTTGGATAATTGTTGGATAATTGTTTTGTAAGATAATTGTTGGGTTTGGATAATTGTTTTGGATAATTGTTGGATAATTGTTTTGTAAGATAATTGTTGGATTTATTTTATATCTTCTTTCTCCTCTTTCATTTTTGAAAACAAGATGAATAATCTCCACAACATTTTAAACAATATTTTGTAGCATCATTAATTAGATACGCGTACATTTGAATTCACTGCAGCTATAAAAAGGTTCAATTAAGTTGCCTGAAATTCGTATGATGGTTTGTTTACATATCACTGTTGCCATTTGGCTATAAGTAATAAGCGATTTCTGCTACGTAATTCAGTGTTATATATATATATATATATATATATATATATATATATATATATATATATATATATATATATATATATATATATATATATATATATTCTGCTTAAAGTGGAAGTGAATTGATTAGAAACGTTTAGCAAATAGGCATGCAAAATGGCATTTAACATGAAGTTTGATTCACATGTTCAGATATGCTATAGAAGCTTTAGGAATAATAATAGGAATTATAATAATTATATAATAATTAATAGGAATTATAATAATAATTAAAGTGGTTAGGAATAATAATAGGTTGTGTTTCATTAAATTTTAAGTAGTTTCAATTGATATGAATTAAAATTTATTACCTTAATGCAACTAACTTTTTTCTTTTATCATCAAATATGCGCAATATTAATTTCTTGTAAGCTTACGCAAGAAATGCATGTATATTTAAATTTAATGAAAAAAAGCCACTTTAAAAATTATATTGCGCAAAAATTAATGTTATTTGGAGCCATATACCACAACTAAGCAAAAAGTTAAATGAAAACGACATATAGTATTATATAGAGTTCTTATTGATAAAGTTCACTCTCATAATAAATAAATTTTGCAAAAAAGACATAAATTTTTTGTCATTGGATTTATTCAATTTAGAAAGTTATATATAAGTATAAAAAGTAACTAAAATATATATAAAGCAAATATGAGATCCAGGCAGGAAAAAATATCACTTCTATTAATTATTATTCTAGAAAACGGATATCCATTTCGCGTTCATATTAAGTCCATAATGCCTTTTTGCACCTTTTACGTTGAACGTTATTATTTTTTTTTGTCTTATTTATATGACTTTATGATAGAATAAGTGACTTGAGGAGTGAACTTAAATTATTACAAAAATTTAAAATCTAAAGAAATATTTTTTTCTAATTTAGAAGAACTATTTTTAAAATCTCAAATCATACAAGATGAGTTGTTTTTGAATTATATTTCTAATTTCCGAGCATTAAGTAGTCGATTTAAAGTTTCAGGTATCCAAAAATAAATTATTATTTTACAAAATATATTAATAATAGTTCCATGTACCAAGCGTTAAGTATTGAATTTACATAGCGAAAAGTTCGAATTATAGTTCCAGGGGCATACGTATAAAAAATTAAATTTATATTACAAATTATTCAAACTATACTATAATTATTCAAGCATAAAGTATGAAATTAATATTACTATACATACATGTACAAAAGCATAAAGTATGAAATTAATATTACAAATTATTCAAACTATACATACATGTACAAAGCATAAAGTATGAAATTAATATTACTATACATACATGTACAAAAGCATAAAGTATGAAATTAATATTACAAATTATTCAAACTATACATACATGTACAAAGTATAAAGTATGAAATTAATATTACTATACATACATGTACAAAAGCATAAAGTATGAAATTAATATTACAAATTATTCAAACTATACATACATGTACAAAGCATAAAGTATGAAATTAATATTACTATACATACATCTACAAAAGCATAAAGTATGAAATTAATATTACAAATTATTCAAACTATACATACATGTACAAAGCATAAAGTATGAAATTAGTATCACAAATTATTCAAACTATAATTCCACAATCAAGCATAAAGTATCTACTGCAAAGTAATCAAATTATAATTCCACGTACCAAATATAAAATATCAAATTTATGTTGATAAATATTTGAATTATAGTTACATGAATTAGGTATATATTACTTAAATTGAAGTGCAATTATATATTTTTCTATTAAATATGTTATGAATGATGCTGAATTTTTTTTCTACGAATAATCTTACATTGAACCTTTATTTCACAGCAAGAAAAATACATAATATTTCAGATCATTCTTTTTGCTTCAGTTTATATTCGGTTTTCTTTCCTTCTTAAAATAAAAGAATTCCTTATTTTTATTATAAAAATTAATCATTTTTCATGTGGAGAACAGAGAATTTTTTTTTAATTAATTGAAAACGTCTTGGAATTTCTGCGTTTATTTTTGAAACCAATTCATCATTCCGAATTTTCATTTGTTTGTCCACCCCCCTCAAATACCCCCTGAATAAAATAAGGATAAGAAAGGAAATTTAAGATTATTTTTAAAATAAAAGAACAATAGAAAAAGAACATTTTGATTAAAAACTGCACTGATTCTTTTTATTCTTCTTCCAGTTGGTTTCGAAACATTGTTTAGATAACAGGAAATAAATAATCAGAACGCAACTGATTTTTTTTCAGGTATCTGTTGTTTGTAGCCCATTAAATAAAGAGTACTTTAAAACTTATTTATTTGTTAATGTTTCGTATAAACAAAATATAAAATTTCAATCAGTGTTTTATCCATTTTTTAAAAAACATTTCTCGAATTTTAATCTAAAGTTCCATTGTTTCATCTCACAATGTATAAAAATATCAATATTAATAGATAAAAAAAATTATTTCCCTCAAAAGTGGACCATTCAGATGAATCTTAAGAAAATCTCAAACCAAGAACAAGAAATCTTTTAAAAAGGAGGGGAAAAAAGTTCTAAATCAGAAGGAAGCAAGTTAAGCGAATCAGATCTGTAAAAAACAACAATGATAATAATAAGCCTAAAAAGCAGATAACAGTCCCTTATAATCTTGACTTACCTCCATCATCCCCCCCCCTCTCCTTCTACTTAAGCTGTCGTATTTACCTGCTTTTCGCTGGATGAAATTTTTTTTTTCCTTTCATATTTCTGTTTTATGATTGTTTTTTTCCTTTCTTGTCGTCTTGCGAAAGGCTTTTCAAAAAGCCACGACAAGAAAAAGAATTCGGAATCAGCGTCAAGTCAAGGCTTTGACCTGTCATAGAAGAATCTAAAATCCGGTATAAAGGAGGGAAAAAATATAATAAAAAAATAAAACAATGGAAGGAAGAATAAGCAATAAGTAAAGATCAAGTAGCAGGAAGGAAAAAAAAATATTTTTTCAGGAATTCCACAATGAGGAATTGCTGCGAGCCAGCAGGAAAATTCCGAATTTGTGAGTAAATAGAGCTATTCGGAATTGTGAGTAAATGGAGCTAATGCAATATTTCTCTGAAAAATTAATTCACTAGTTTCTTAAGTCCCCCCCCCCGTAGTCAAGAAAAATAAGCAAAGCAAGCAAATAAATAATTTTGAAAATATAAACCGGAATTTACTGAAAATTATATCCCACCTCACAAATACAAATTGAAAATGTTAAATGCATTTATTTTTGTGAAAAATAATCCATTAAAAAAATTGTAAAATTTATAGAAAAAATTACCTTTTAATAAAACTGACATCACTGATTGAAAAGGGAAGATATAATTTTAAATGTTTTAAGAGTATTTGAATGATTGAAGACTAAAAGAATTTGGATTCTTAAAGGATACTTTAGATAACATAAAGATATGAATATGTTTCACCACACATTTTAAGTATCATCTTTCATGTCTAAGTAAGCCTAAATCTTCAATCTTCAACAATTGCATTAGATAACAAAATACGAAATGTTATCAAAGTAACATGTATCCATTATATAAAACGCTAATTACGTGGCACATAAATTGCTCTTATAAATTTATCATCGAATGGCAACATTCAAATGCAAACCAATTTCTGGACAAACATTACAGACTACTTTACTGCAACGTGAAACAGCTGCAATAAATTTAAAGTTTGCTTATAAATGCAGCTGCAAAATGTTATTAGAACTGCTCTGGCGAGGACCAGAGCATTTCTAATTGTGTTTTTATTCTCGCCGTGCCAACAAAATCTCCATTTAATCAGAGGAAAAGAGTTGTGAAAGAAATCAAGAAATAATCTTCAAACAGAACGTTTAATAGAGACCGGAAGTAGGTTTAACCATTGACAGATTAGAAATCGCTATGACTTACCTATGGAAAATAATGATTATATTTTCCGAAACTATTATCTCACAAAAATTGTCTTGGCATTATCTTAGAACTCAAAAAATTATCTTTGTAATAATGTCAATTTTCTTTATGTGCAACTTTTAATATTTTTTGAGAATTTAAAATTGATATACAATTTTAAAAATGTTTCGAATCTTATGATGAAAATTAAATTGATCCATCAAAATATTCAAATGCATGCATTTACAAAAGTTAAAATTAGGATTTAAAAAATCTGTTTCTTTTGGACATCATCTTGAAGTAGGCTTTTTAGTTTTGCTTTTAATTCCAAATTTATACAACTATTAAATCGCACTCACAATAATTTATAGTAGATAGGTTCAAATAAATTCATGTTTTTCAGTAGTATAAAATAAGAAAAATGATTAATAAAATACATTCCATACATTCCGTTCTATAACGTAAGAAGTCATTCTAGGCAAACACGCCGGTCGTCAAAGGCGGCTAGTATTTGTACGAAAAGACCATTTATATGATATAATTATCTGCAGATTTCATCGATTGCTATTATTTCAAAAAGAAAAACCTATTACCTAGATAGGTAATAAAAGTAATTAATAATTTTCTATTAATTAAATCTCTTAATTAAGTCTTTTAATTAATTCTTTTAATGGTAAGGAGACAGCTGGCAAATTTTTGTTTAAGAAATCAAACAGTATTTTAATCTCATTAATTATTTCTAAATTAACCAATTTTGTAAAATTTTAAATTAAAATCAAAACAATTTTGCAACCAAATAGCGTTCTTGGAGTTAAATGTCAGTAAACAGTGATTAAATTTTCTTAAAATTTGAGTATAATAACCAGAGTTCATAAAACTTAAAATAAAAGGTTTTAAATTAACTTGGACATTTTATTCACTGATGTCTTCTTAAAAGATAAACTGACATAAATAGACTTTCACTTGGGTTTTTTTGAATTCTTTTTAATCATGCTTTCAGTTTTTCTCAATTTATAAAAAATTTGATTGATTAGACGTGTTTAAGAAAATGAAAAATTTCCTATTTCACAAAATACAAAAGAATAAATCTCTTCCTAGAGCTGTTATCTTATTTTGATTAAGGGTTGAAGATTTTCAGATAAGATGTTAAATAATTTAGAAAAAAAAAAATGAATGATTGCGTAGATTCTTTGATCTTAGATAAGCAAACGAAAAAAAAACTAGATTGAAACTGCTTGGTTTTATATTAATAAATGAAACAAATCTGAACATCTTAGCATTTAATGATTTGACATGGAATGAATTTTCTTTAAAAATATGATTTCCATTATGACCACTAAAATTTTTTAAATATGATTTCAATTCATACTAAAAAGTAATAATGGTTTTATAATATTTGTTTTTGAATTTTTAAAACATCAAATTAGTTAAATTACATTTTATAAATTAAAATATTTTTATTGCGTTTCTTGAAGAATTTTTAAAACATCAAATCAAATTAAATTACATTTTATAAATTAAAATTTTTTATTGAGTTTCTAGGAGACGGATCAATAAATATTATATTTTTATTGAGTTTCTATTGGATGGATCAATAATTAAATATATTCAAAAAAATTAAAACTTTTTTACGTTATTAAAATTTTTTCTAAGTTTAGAAATGTAAATGTAATTCCAGATTATCAGATAAAATTATAAAGATTAAAAAAATCAGAATGTATAATATTTTAATCATATTAGAAGCTGGCAAAGAAAAAGAGACAAAATTAAATTTCATCGCATTTCGAAAAATGTTTACTTCTTTTAAATTTTAGCAATCTGAATTATAAAAGAATTATTTCATTAAAAAAACAGTAAAAATTGCAAATATCATTTCAAAATAAATTCATATGAATGTTTTATGTACAGTATTAAAACAAATATAGAAGCTTGTGAAGAAAATTTTAACATTCTATCAGCATTTTAAATAAAATGCAAATCGCACATCAATACAATCATTAATTACTATTTTAAAGATTTTGCAATCGTTTTTTTATTGACTTGTAATCCGGTGTCAAGCCATTGAGAAAACTTATTACACTTATAAAGAACAAACAAGAAAAGCAAACGCTAATTACTGCGGTGAGAATAATTTTAATTAGTTTCTAAGATTTTCCACTTTAATCAGAAAGCTAAAGTTTTATTTTATTCGGATTGCTTTTTCAGATTTAAGATTGTAGAATTTTTCAGTTCGTTTATTCAAAGAGGGATTTAGTTTTAAAATAATAATTTTTTTTTTTTTTTTTTTTTTTTTTTTTTTACCACGCCCGCCGCTAATTGGAAAGATTATTTGAAAAGTTCCCAAGCCGTGACACAGATTACTGGGTTTTAATAAATAAACTTATAATGAATCGAAAATGTTGCAAAGACTGTATCCTTACCTGGTGAATAATTTCAATGAGTATTAAATTCTGTTTCTTACCTGAAAAGAAAAAAAAACAATGAATAAAATAAATAATAAAAAAAAACGTTAAATTTATTTAAAACATATCTTTTTTTTAATCAAAAATGTTTCGTTAACTAAATATTTACTAAAAAGCAGTGATTTTTTTTTTACTTAAGTAATTAAAACACTTTCTAAAACCAAATTAAGAAGAAAAATAAGCTGGAAAATAAATAAAAATAACATTTTTCTAAACGAAGAATTGCTGTTTATTATTTTTATGCTATATTTTATTTTAATTGCGGCGCAAAATGGAAAAAAGAAATGAAATGCAGATGCATAAAAAAAAGAACTAGATATAAATCTGTGAATACATAGTTATAAAATAAAGAATTCTTTTTATACAATTTAAATTAACTAAATCCGGCTTGAACTATACTAGGGCTTTAAATTCGATTAATACTGAACGCATTAATATTTCAATTAATGAGAACACGAAAAAATATCTTCAAACCTTTTTATTCACTTCTAGATTTTTTTAAAACTATTATTTTAAGCTTTTTACATTCACTATTTACAAAACTGTCACGTTAAATTCAAAATTATTCCTTTGTTAATGTTAATTTTGCTCTTTAAAATGTACAGGGTGTTCCAAAAGTTCATTTACAAATTTCGACAGAGAACATCGCAGGGAACGGTTTGCAAGTAAAAGAAAATGATATATGTGATACAATACGGGCTTGATAGTACACAAACTAAAAATTACACAATTATATAAATAAAAACATGCGACGCTTGTAATTCTAAAACTCAATTTTGATACACTTTAAATGTATAAGTTATAGTTTTATTTTATATAATATACAGGACGTTCCAAAAGGCCATTTACAGAAGGCAACTGTAACAGATGGATGTTTATCAGTGAAAGTTTATAGGTAAAAGAAAATGATATAAGAGATAATTACAGCATACAATACAGGTAAGTGGAAAACAAGTTTGCAAAATCACAATAATACAAATATATGGAAAAAAAAAAAAAGACAGACGAAGCGTTTATTTCTTCAGTCAATCATGATTTGTTGATGATATTACACCCTATTTACTATTGTACTTACAATTTTGCATGCCATGTCATTATTTTTATTCTCACTATACATTTTATAGATGTGACATAGAATTAAAATTTAAATGCAGATGATTTAAACATAATAAATTGAATTTCTATTATCAATTTTACTTCAGTGCGATTGAATATCATATCAAAAATCATGAAATGTTCTTATAACATAAAATAAATGTTTTAAAAAAAGCCATCTCGTTTTCATCTACATTAAGAGTTTTATAAAATTTTGAGCGGGTTTTAATATATAATTGACACGACAAACACAATCTGGAAGCTACTATTGATTTTACATCTTATACTTATATCGTTCCATAAGATACAAAATGAAAATCACAGAATTTTATTTAATTGAGGATTATTGAAAATGCATTATTGAAGAAGACATTTATTAACAGTGAAGTATATGATACAGATACATTTTAAAAGTCTCTTGACAAAAATGCGAAATAACAAAAAGTAATGAAAAAAAAAAAAACGAACATGTAACGAACCGACCAACACTTCAATGCAAAAATAAATAAAAAAAAACTCTATTAACGAAATAAAAAAAAGAGCAATTTTCTCGATTAAAAATCCAATCACATTTCTTCTGCATACCCTTCTAAACCCTCATCTCTTACATAACCAAAACGAAAACAAAACAAAACAAAAAATTCTTATAAAACACTTTATTCCGTGGCCTAAAGAAAGTACAGCAGATTACGATTAAAACCGAGACCGCCTCTGTCGATTTTAATAAAATACGGAGATGAGGTCCTCATTTTTCGCTTTCGCTAAAAAACTTTGCAGGAAAAAAGAAATCAATAAAAAGTCATAAAGATAACTTCCAGGCCGAGAGGGAGGGTTACTTACTTATGAATTTCAATGATGCAGACTTAGTTTTTCAAATAAATAAGGTGCATAACGGAGTAGAAAGGAAAAAAATGGCCTTCTGGCTCGCCCCGTTTAAATCTCTTTGAAACATGGGCACGAAATCTTGCAAGATAAATGGCGGCAACTTCCCGTTTTTAAGATATCGAAAGTTGCCCCCGCTTTAGTTAAGATTCATACCTTGTAATAAATACACACACGCAATAAGATCAATAAATACTCGAACACTTACGCGGCAATTACTCCCAGCAATAATACGTGTCGGGAAGTGAGCATTCGTAGATTTATTACCCCACGAGTGAGGGTAATTTTTCGAGCAAGGTGGATTAAATTCCCGACTTTCGTGAGGGCCGCTTTGGAGAAAAAAAGTTTGAAGGGGGGTTGTTAAAGATTTACTGATAGGTATCTAGATCCGTTAATTTAGTTGTGAATTGCACTTAAGAGCGGTTTTAACGGAGCTGTTTAATGGTGTAGTTAAGAGTGTGAAATGAAATTGTGGAGATTCTGTACGTGATAAGTCATTTATCAATAGGCAGTCATTAAATGGTGCCTCTGGGCTCGGTCCGGTTCCATTCTGTGTGTTATATTATTTCTTTATTTTCTGCTTTACGAAATGTTCAAAGAGATAGTATTGTCTATCTGAATCTAATATTGAGACAGTATTATTGATTGTCTGAGTCTAATATTGAGATAGTATTGTCTCTCTGAGTCTAATAATGAAACAGGATTGTCTCAAAAATTCGATAGCAAGAATTTGAAGAATTTTCACATTTTAAACTTCTTTAAAGGCTAGAAAAAGCATTTCTACTTATTACAAAGTATACTAAGCCCAATATCCTTTGCTATACGAACCAGAGCATTTAAAGCTTATTTGATGATGTGTTTGTATAATTTAATTAAATTGATATATTCTTATTATATATATTATATTCAACGAATTTTTTGACGAAAAGTTGATATTTTTAAGGTGTTGTTTTCAAATTCAACTGCTTACAGCTTTTAAATTCCTAAAGTGTTTTTAAAAGTTTTTGTTACTGAAGGCATTCAACTTTTAAACTTATAATGACTTTTTTTATTGTATTTTCATTGATTGTATTCGGTTTTTGAAATTTTAAACTATATTTACTACAGATTTTTATCTATACATATCTAAACTATATTTACTATTATATCAATAAAAATATATAAACTATATATTTTTATTGACTATTAAACTCAGAATGAATTTTCAATGTTTTTGAGATTAAATGTTTTTAGTTTTTAAATTTAATTTGCAATTTTAATGGTTTTGGATTCGTTTTATATTCTATTTTATTAAGTACCTAATAATATTTTATGAAGTTCTTAGCATAACTATTTATAGCCTTGTTTGCCTTCTTGTGATTGTTGTTCATTTTTGTAATGCTCTCTATAATTTGAGCTTTTTCTGTAGTGTGCGTTTTTGGAGATAATTCTGTCTATTTGTCTGTCTGTTTAACTCTTTATAGACACACTCGTGAGACATATGATTGTCAAACTATTGCCTCCCTCGTATAAATCCCTCATAAATGCTATAATTCAATAAAAAAATCTATATATTTAAAATAATTAGGAAAGAAGAAAGATCCAATTCTCCAGCTCTATCCATTCGACTGATTTCATTAACTTTTATTTCATGTCAATGCTTAAGACTCTTTATACCTCATTAATAGTCAGCTATGATTATTAATTATCTTCCTCTTTGAGATAAATTTCAAAAGCTCAATTTTGCAGCAAGTTCTCTATGGGAAATAATCACGACAATTATCTGCCCAATCACTGTGCTAATTTTATAAATTTTTATTCCATTTGAAAGTTTAGGAGATCTAGATGCAACAACATTTATTGTCATCGCAACAGTCGTCGCCTTTTTTATCTCTATTTTCGAGAAGTATCGCAAAATAAAACTTTTACAAAGCTCCTAGCCTCAACAGTAGGACCGATTTCGCCACTTCACATAGCCAGCACCCAGTCTCAACAACGCTTCATATAGCTCGATTTCGTCATCTCACATAGCTCGCAACCTCAACATCAAGACCGATTTCATCACTTCACATAGCTCCCAGCCTCAAAAACAGGACCGATTTTGCTACTTGGAATAGCTTTGATTTCGCCATATTGCGTAGTTTGCGAATCAGTTTAATGTGAAAGGGAATTTTAAAATCATACTTCAATTTGACGTAATAAAATGTAGGTCATAAAAATTGATTGAATTACTAAATTAATGCTATTAATACAATGGTCGAATGATTAGTCACCGACAAAGGCTAGTTGTGTATAATCTATAAATGTCTCAAGTATTCTATGGATTCTTAAAAGAATTATTAAAAGACCACTTTTCCAAAACGGATGATATCTAATTAATTAATTTAAAAAAACTGTTAAGAGGTTAAAAAAAATTAGAACTAAATTTCTCTTCTTATAACATTGGAGAAGGGAGAAAATACTAACTAATCCATTGATATTTAAAGATACTAACTGAGATAGATGATTTCTGACCATTTGACCTCTGATGACCATTACTTCTTCATCTTAAATTCATAGACATGTGCTATTAATGACGATGGTCGGACAGCTAATAAATAAAAGCGGCTAGTTCTATATAATCTATGAATATATCAAGCATTTTATGTATTCTTAAATGAATAAGTAAAAGAATACAGTTCCAAAACGGATGATGTTATCTTATTAATTGAACGAAAAAAAAAAAAGTGCAACTAAACATTCTCTTCTTATAAGACTGCAGAATAGAGAAAAATACTAACTAAGCCATTGATACTTAAAGATACTAATTGAGACACCTGTTTGTTGGCAGATGATTTTCTACCATTTCTGTTTCTTCAGCCCGCATTCATACAGATATACTGTTCATTTCAGTATCCCGATAGAACCACTTTTCGACGATTCTTTCTCACTAAGGGATGAAACGTTGAAGGATATGCGCATTTCGGAAACTTATTTTATTGTTAAATGTAAACATCTCCTCCTTTCATCTTTCCTCTCGCCCCCATTTTGTCAAATTAAACCCATTCTAACGCATGAGAAAAGCGCGAAGGGTTTTAGAATCCGTTGGCAAACAATACTATTAATACGATGGTCGAATAGCTGGTTATCGAAAGCGGCTAGTTGTATATAATCTATAAATAATTCAAGCATTTTATGGATTCTTAAATGAACAAGTAAAAGTACACAGTTCCAAAACGGAGGATGCTATCTAATTAATTGAAATAAAAAAAAATATTGCAACTGAGCATTCTCTTCTTATAAGACTGTAGAATAGAGAAAAATATTAACTAATCCATTGATACTTAAAGATACTAATTGAGACACCCGCTGGCAGGTCATTTTCCACCATTTCTTCTTCATCTCCAGAGATAAAAATGGATGATGTGACTACGCCGAGATTTATAAAACAGAGAACCAGAGATAAGTCACATCTCAACTGGTTTTCTGCTCTGGAGACGAATCGGGGGAAATCGAAAGTGTGTCACTTGGGATTTAGTCCCGCATCGTCTCACCCCTTCATCAAAGAATTCTTGAAGGAGGGGAAACTTGCCAAGAGCACGTCTGCCCGGTCATCTAATATATCGCACGCTTTCGTAGCTCTCAATATTTTCTCGCCATTAGTTAACTCGAGAGTAGTTTGGAACAGATAGATTTGTCATATCCTTAGATATTAGTCATTTCTGACTTTTGGGGCAAGTCAACTGTGGCTCGGTTAAAAAAGAGATTTTAATAAACTTGTTGCAGAATTCGAAAAAATATAAGCACTTCGAGTTGCATATAAAGCTATTTTATTTTTTAGCGATTTTTTGGGAAAATTTTTTCAGCGGAAAGGAAACAGCGAGTGTGGTCTCTTCGAAACTTTCCCATATTTTCTTTGATAAATGTACTTGTATATATTTATTGGCATTAATATTTACGAAAACGCTTAGAAATGAGCTATTTTTGGAAATTTTTTTGACGATTAATCGCTGAAATATGGTTCATATTTAAGACACTGAAGACGTGTTTGGGCGTCATTTTCCGTTCGAATAAAACTAAAATTTGACATAGAACTGCAATTGTACAATAATAAAATACCAAATTTCATACATTTAAGTCTTTGCGTTTTTGGGTTACCGCTGTTACCAGCTTATTAATGTACAGACCGACAGATGGTCAACTGCTTGACAAATTTGAGTTCAAATTTAATATATACATACAAATTTAATACCCCCCCACACATATATATATATATATACAATAATTCAAATTTAATACATATTTAATACATATACAAGTATTTACATGTGAAATGTAAGTACCAATTTTAATCTATCTAGCTCTCTTCATTATGTAAATATCGGGATAGTATATATTCACATAGCCGGGCAGACAATGAATTCTGTTCAAAATTTCATAGAAATCTACAAATTTGGAGGTAAATCCATCTAATAACTTTCATCTGTCGAACTCAAAGCAATTTTGAATTATCGTGTTCTTAAACAGACAGACATACAGACATAATTCCAAAAATATTTGTATCAGATTCAGGGAGGTATGCAACGTGGAGATTTTTTTAAAATCTCAAATTTAATTTTTTTTTAAGTTTAAAATACTATCTCTTTATATACTTAGTATATTAGAAACTAAAAACTCTAGTTGTTAAACCCTCCGAACAACAAGATTTTTATAATTTACATGATTTATATTTCTCTGAGATCGATTAAAGAGCATTTTTAAATCCTTTCTAACTGTCTATGTGTGAACAAAGTAATGGACAGAATAAAAATAATAACTGCGAAAGAAATGAAAATTTTTAAAATATATTAACATGTAACAATATCAAATAAACTTTATTGTGAAGAAAACAGTATATGCTGTTCAGAGGCGTCAAGCATTAATAGTCGAATAAGCATGTAAATATACAGACATATATAATTTTTTTGGAATCACAGAGGTCTGAAGCATTTAACTCATCAAATTCTCAAGTTTTTTTTTTTTTGTTAATTATAATACTTTTTCTTTGTATATTTTGTTTATGAGAATGTGAAAATTAACATGTCACAAACAATAGACTCAGTTTCAAATCAGAGACATGATTCAACTTGTATTAATTCTTCTAATATTGCAAGCCATATACAATACAATTTTTCATTATGTTAAATTCCCAGTGTTTCATAAGAATTCACTATATATGAAATTATTATTAACTTTGCTTTTCAATGAAAAAGTAGAAAAGGAAGTAGTGTAGCGGTTATATAACTCTACTACCTTCTCTTTTGATACAACAGATGGCGTTACCTTATTAATATCAAGGTATATTTACCATGGTCCTTCTTGGGGGTGAGGGGTCATTATTAGATGGTATTTTAAGTGAGTGCCGTGTATTTTCATGTCCGTGTTTGTTTTGTCTTGTGAAATGTGGAACTTAGAAAATAATTAAATAACTGTTCTTGAAACTCGTTTATTGTTTTCATCTACCTCATACTGCAATTAACGTATCTTGTCCCTCTACAACATGTAATAAAACGGAACAGAAATCACAATATCAAGTTAAATAACAGTGGATATCCAGTGTTTGTAGATTTATTAGCAAACAAAGCATACACGCTCATTAAATATTTTTCAAGAAATAAGTTTCATTCCAAATCATTTTCAAAAGAACGAAAATATCTGCTTTAAAAATTTGCTTTACATTTATATTAAGTTTAAATTCAACCATTAAAGAATAAAAATTGGAAATGCATTAAACTGCAATTTAACTATCAAATTTAAAACAGGTAAAGTAAATAAATATTATTAGGACGAAAATACTTTTTTAAATGTTTGTTCTACACTCTGAAATTCTGCAAGCTAATAAACATAAAGACCAATAGACTGCACTTCATTTGATTAGTAACGGAAAAATCGTTCAAGGAATCAAAATGGAGTGTTTGCACAAATAGAAAGGGTTGGACTTCGTTCGACAAAATTTAACAAATACAAAAACTTATATTCCGTGATCCATTGATGTGATAAATTTACGAGAGAAATAAAATAAATAGGGAAAAAAAAAGGAAATCAAAATAAAACAAACACTCAAGACTCCAGACTTTAACTTATTGACACAAGGTTACAAAGAAACACAAACACAAAATTCCGGTATCCGAATGTAATGTTTAACAAGATTCTAAATTCGAAACTGGGTAAACCTCTCAGAAAAACACCTTACCGGCTTCACAAATAAAGAAGAGAAATCTTCCATTGCGTTGCTGCTGTTTTTTTTAACCACCCTCCCCCCCCCCTTTGCTTGTAAAGGCTGGTCACGTATCATAGCCTGATAGTAGGAGCCAGAAGTATTTACTTTTACGAGGGCAGTGGCACCCATGGATTAAATCCCCTTCCCACCCACCCCCGCAGTCATGCACGACTAAAAGATAAACCTTGGTTATGTGCTTTGACTTAAGCGTCTGTCGTTCAGCTGGCCAAGATAGGACGTGCCCCTCCGCATAAAACACCAGCCTAACTGTAACCGCCGCCTTCCACAGATATCATGTTGAATGAAATGTTTCTTTATAGTACCTCTCTCATCTTAGATATATTTTTCGAATCACGATTACAGGGATACCTCAGATTTAGACGTGAGGATGCGCATGCAAATGTTGATGTAATGTTTGTGCGCATGACTTTATTTTTTATCTGACTGTAATGTTTATGTGCATGACTTTATTTTTATCTGACTAACGGTGCCAATTTTACCTTCTCCGATACGAAGTGTAGAGAAAATATTATAATCGTCAAAAAAAAAAAAAAAAAAAAAAAAACTGAACTCGAGATTTTCACGATTTCAGACCACCCCGAGTCCGTAAAATACATTTTTTGGAAAAATGTCCATCTGTCTGTCTTTGACAAAGATAAAGAAAAATGTTTTGAGATAGACCGTTGAAATTTGGTATACGGTCTTTACACCAAATTTGCATATTTCAATCAAATTTTGTGTAAAATCTGTTGAGATGAAGTCCAAATGTCCGGTTATTCGAATATATGTTAACACATAACTACAAAACGAAGACAGCTAGATAGATAAGATTCTGTATACAGATTCATCATTTATAGTCTAGACACCTATCAAAGTTTGAGGACAAACCAACTATAAGTTGTCTGTCTGTCGATCTGTTCTTTTAGAAACATGTAAACGTGACAATTTAAAAGGGAAGTGACTTAAATATGTCAAATTTGGTATGGGATTTTGTGACTACAAGCTCTGTTTTGTATGGAATCTTTATTTCAATAGATTGAGAAAAACGTGTCAAAAGCACAAATTCGATTTTTGAATACTATCAACAACATGCTGTAAATGAATCGCCAAAATCGCTACTTTCTGTCTGTGTGTAAACTTAATAACTCAGAAACACTTTCAGTTAAACGACTAAAATTTGATTTCTAGAAGTTTGTTTGTTAAGTTTGTAGAGTTTTTATCAAATTTTGAACGACATCAATTCAAAGAAGTCTCAAGTGAACTCGATATCTACTCTATGCAAGGTTTAGCATCTAAAATATAGATTCTAATCAGATTTTGAACCAAATTTGTCAAAAGGTTTATCATCTGTCGATCTGAACTTTTGCATGCATGTAAACGTGATAGTTCATAAACACTATTGTGAAGTCAGCTTTTGCATGCATGTAAAAGCGATCAAAATCCTTTTTTTCCAAATCCGTCAAAAGGTTTATCATCTGTCGATCTGCACTTTTGCATGCATGTAAACGCGATAGTTCATAAACACTATTGTGAAGTCAGCTTTTGCATGCATGTAAACGCGACCAAAATCCTTTTTTTTCCAAATCCGTCAAAAGGTTTATCATCTGTCGATCTGCACTTTTGCATGCATGTGAACGTGACAGTTCGTAAACACTATTGTGAAGTCAGCTTTTGCATGCATGTAAACGCGACCAAAATCCTTTTTTTTCGAAATCCGTCAAAAGGTTTATCATCTGTCGATCTGCACTTTTGCATGCATGTGAACGCGACAGTTCGTAAACACTATTGTGAAGTCAGCTTTTGCATGCATGTAAACGCGACCAAAATCCTTTTTTTTCCAAATCCGTCAAAAGGTTTATCATCTGTCGATCTGCACTTTTGCATGCATGTAAACGCGACAGTTCATAAACACTATTGTGAAGTCAGCTTTTGCATGCACGTAAACGCGATCAAAATCCTTTTTTTTCCAAATCCGTCAAAAGGTTTATCATCTGTCGATCTGCACTTTTGCATGCATGTAAACGCGACAGTTCATAAACACTATTGTGAAGTCAGCTTTTGCATGCATGTAAACGCGACTAAAATCCTTTTTTTTTCCAAATCCGTTAAAAGGTTTATCATCTGTCGATCTGCACTTTTGCATGCATGTGAACGCGACAGTTCGTAAACGCAATGACTTCAATCAATGAAATCTGGTATATTGTCTTGTGACTACAACTGCAGTTTTGGATCAAATTTTGGTGTCAATTGGCTAAAACTGTCCAAAATGCATATTCGTATGATAAATTCAGTAAAAATAAAAGATCCTTATCAAAGACTTCACATTTCACAACTATTGTTCTTCAGCGCCATGCAAGGCATTCGAGGCCTAACTCAAGGTCCAAAATTTTATGCGGAGAAAGGGGGGATATACCATTTCTAGTTAAATCACACTTAATTTGGACTCGCTTATTTTCGAAGACGATAAAGTATGATAAATAGATGGTTACTTTCCATTAAAATAATTATAGTTATTTTCTTCCGTAGATAAGCTCATAGATTGACATACGTATATGAAAAAAAAAAAAAAAAAAAAAAAAACATGGACATTTTCCATCTAAATAATTATTATTGTTTTTTTGCTTTCGTCGATCAGAGCGTAAAAACCACAAATAAGAAGAAAACATGAACATATTCAATTTAAATTATCATGATCATTTTTTCTTAACTAATTATCATTGTTTTTTCTTAAATAATTATTTGTTTGTTCTTAAACTATTATGATTGTTTTTCTTAAATAGTTATGAATGTTTTTTTCTTTCATAGATTAGAGCATAAATCCACATATATGAAGAAGAAAAAATATATATGGTCACTTTTATCAAAATAATTTTGATTTTTTTTTATTCGTAGATCGGAGTTTAAATCCACGTATAAGAAAAATACATGATTATATTCAATTTAAATAATCATGAATGTTTTTTCCTTACTTATTATCATTGTTTTTTCTTAAATAATTATGACTTTTTCTTAAACAATTAGGGTTTTTTTAAAAATAGTTATGATTGTTTTTTTCTTTCGCAGATCAGCCCATAGATCCCCATATACGGAAAAGATATGGGCAATTTCCATCTAAATAATTACCATTATTTTTTCTTTCATAGATTGGTGCGTAGATCCACATACAAGAAAAAAAAAACATGGACACATTTCATCTAAATAATCATGATTGTTTTTTCTTAAATAAGCCTGATTGCTTTTTTTTTACTTAAACAATTATGATTGTTTTTTTTTCGTAGATCAGCACATAGATCTACATATAAGAACAAGAAAAAATATCGATACTTTTATCTAAACAATTATGATTGTTTTTTTCTACCGTAGATCGGCGCGTAGATCCTCAGATAAAAAAAAACATGGACATATACCATTTAAATACTCACGATTTTTTAAAACTAATTACGATTGTTTTTTCTTAAATAGTTATAATTGTGTTTTCTCTTATAGATCGGCGCATAGATCTTCATATATGAACAAATATTTAATACTCAAAGTGTACATGAGAATTTTCTATTTTTTTTTTTTTTTGGACATAAATCTTTACAAATTCCAAATCTAGAGAAGAGCAGAACTTAAATCAACATATCGTTATTATGATAAGAATCACGATAAATTCTGTCGAAAATTTACTACTAGATAATGGAAAGAGTCACGATGTATTCGAAAGAAACTATTCCATATCTCAAATTTTATTTCACAGGAGACTGAATCTTCCATGCGATCGAAGGATTTGCGTGAATATGGGCTATTTACTTAGGTATATTCGATTTAATGTAAGTTCTTCGTCTGCAATGTACATTCTTTCCGTGAAAGATAATGTACAGAGATGCGAACATTTCAATGCGATGATTGTTACTTTGTTGCTCATGTCCAACAAAAAGTATTCTGATGTAATAGTTGTTATCAGCAAATATATAGGTAATGATTTTTGATGATTTTACCTGATAAGAATCATCTCGAAATGATCGTAACGATAATATATAAAATATATATACTTTATACGACATATCTTTACCACCAATAAAGAAGATTGTGTGCGTGTCTGTGTTTCAGCGCTATACCGGCCAGACTGTCTGATTTAGAGCCATTAAATTTGGCACATACTTTTCGGACATACACACACGCACGCACGCACACACACACACACACACACACACACACACACACACACACACACACACACACACACACACAATTTTTTAAGCAGAGGAGGAAAAGAGGGAAGAAACTTTCGAATTTTAAAAATTCGCTTTGTTTCATCCCGGGAGGCATAATTTATGTGCAAGAAGCGCTAACGAAATGGCATCCGCTCACCAGCGATACAAGATGAAGATTGAAGGATGAAGAAGATATAGTGATACAAGAAGATACAGAAGAGAGTAAAAAAGGAAAAACTAAAGAAATATTTATTCCCATGATTATATACTGTAAGATTTTGATAGGGGATTATAGGTACCTTTTAAAAGAATTTGCGTAGCTTGACAGATTTTAATCCCTTCACTCAAAGTGTGGGAACTTGCTGATTTCAGCAGTGCTACAGAGCTCGTGTAGGGTTAATTAAATAATAAAAGTGGAATTGGATCAGGAAATAAGAGAACCTTTTAGAACACATACGCGCGCGCGCGGAAATGTATATATGAATAACAATTTTAACGAATTTTAAATATATCTAAATTAATTCATGTAAAGGATAGAAAATGTTATTCAAAATCCCAGTTAAAGTCCCAGTTTACTTTTTAATTAAAAATTCTTTATTAAAAACTTATTTTCTTTAATTTAGAAATATTTCCCGCAAAGTTTCAATGTAAGTAAAATCAAATTTTACTTCTGATCGATTAATTTAATAATTTGAAGGAAAAAAAAGCGACGAAAAAGTGGGGTCCCATTTTGCAATGTAGTTTTAAAATAATATTAAACCGAATTAAAGCAAAATAATTTCTAGAAATAAAGTTTCGTAAACTATAACATAATAATTCAGGAAAAAAAAAATTAAAATTCCAAATTTTAGGAATTCTGTTTTAGAAGTAAAACACAATTATAATTGCATATTCTATTTTAAAAATAAAAGATATATTTTCAAAGTTAATAAGAGCGTAGGTTTTCGCACAACAAAGAAAATATTTTTTTATTAGTCTCTTTCTTTGAAATGAATTTCTTAAAAAGTATGATTCAGTCCAAAATTTAAAAAATATGGTGTAATTAATATCTCCATGAAATAAAAAAAAAAAAAAAGCAATAATAGAGCAAAAAAAGTTTGCATGAAAAGAAGGGGGAAAAAACACATTTTCTGAAGTTTCATAACACTCAAAAAATATTTTTCGGAAATTCCACTGCTGTTTTTTCTCTGCACTTAATCGAGAGCTTTTCGCATATTAATGACTTAAACAAGGAAACCTAGAGGCAAAAAAATTAATTTAAGTAAAAACTGCATCCTTGTAGGAAAATAACATGATAAAAAAACAAAAAAACAAGCAGAATGCTCATTTTTCTATATTTTCAAAAATCCGGTTTGCATATTTCTTCAAGATTTACTTCGTCTTTTTGGATTTTTTTTTTTTTTTGTAAAAACAAGTAGAAAGAAGGTTTTTTTTAAAAAAATAATTCATACGCAGTCGAACTGAATCAAACTGAAACCGTGTCGAATAAGTATCATACTAGTAGCAATTAATAATGTGCTTATATAGAATTCATTAAAAAAGCATTCTAAATTTATTTCGGCAAAAAAAAAAAAAAAAAAAAAAAAAAACTTGCTCATTACTTGAAGACAATTTTTTTTTTATTTTTTTATTATTGAAAATGAAAGGAAAAAATTTCAATCTTCTTGAAACTTATGAATTTCAATTTTTCATGTATAATACTTCAAATCATTATTTATGTATGTTTCAAAATTGACTTCAAGAATTACGAATACTTAAATTTTTGAATTCATTTTTTTATTCCAGACATTATTTACCCAAGGATTTTCATTTGCGAGATTGAATATTATAAATTCTGACTTTACTGGACAGCTGCTTTTTTTAAAAATTAATCTCGTAATTCTGAACAATGATCTGATGATCATGTTGATTTCTGAACCAACAACTCCGTTTTTACACTTCTATGTCATATTGGAAGAATGAAGTTTAAACTAAGACGGTAAAATCAGCTGGAAATATGTTATGACACTGCATTTTCTATGGAACTGAGTTTTGATCTTATGATATTTCTCCTCTGGAGCCGAGACATTACTACCTAGCATTGGATGTACAGTTTTTTTTCTTAATTTATTTTTAAAATATTAAGAGATCTCTCTCGCAGAAAATTGATCATAGGTCAAAGATCAGTATGAAGTGGAAATTGGTAGAGAAAAGGCCTCTTCAAAATATAGATGGTTTAAAACTGTGAATTAACTTATTGTCAATTTTCTACAACTGAAGGGGTCCCAAAATTAACGCAAGATTTGAATTAACCATCAATCGTTCAGTAAAGTGTTTAAAACCCGATTAAAAAACCATTTGACAGCTGATAACATAGGGTTTGTAAAAATGAAGTGTTACACGATAGAACAACGTGTTGAAGCCAGATTTGAATTAAATAGAAAACATAATTCCTTTTCTTTGAATTATTATATTTTTATTGAATCATACAGCCTAGTAATGTATGGAATAACATATAGGGCAAATGGCCTCCACGGGTTTGTTGTACATACGCAGTCTTTTGTCGGAATTTTCCATGACTATTTTGCATAAATGTAGCTGAATTTCCTTAATGCAGCATTTAATTTCCTTTTTAATGCACGCGTGCTTGTGGGCTTGTTGGCATAGACCTTTGACTTCAAATAACCCCATAAAAAGAACTCCAATAGTGTTAAATCGCACGATCTAGGGGGCCATTCATTATTTTTGAAATATTGTCCAACAATGAAAACAATGTTCTATTGTGTAACGCTCCATTTTTACTAACCCTAAACTATCAGCGGTCAAATGTTTTTTAATAGGGTTGTCAACACTTTATTGCGGAATGGTGGAAAATTAAAATCTTGCATTCATTTTGGGACAACCTTTATATACCCTCGAAATAGAGTTCATATAGTTATTGAAAATGGATAATAAATTGAATAAAAATTAATTGGGCTTTTATAATTACAACCTTAATCTGCAGAATTGAAAAATTACAAATAAATTATTAATAGTGTTAATTTACATTCCACTATAAAATTATTATTAAAAACATTATATAATTCAAGGGAAAGATAAATTTCCTATATACATCTTAAAACATGAAGAAATCAATATAAAATTTATTGCCAATTGTCTGCAACTATATACGCTCGAAATAGAGGTGATACAGTTATAGAAAATTGATAATAAATTGAGTAAAAGTTAATTGTGCTTTTATAATTTTAGTTTTTGACCTAGAGAATTTAAAAACTGCAATTAAATTATAAATAGTCTCAATTTATGTTCCACTATAAAGTAATTATTAAAAACATAATATAATTTATGGGAAAAAAAATTGAGTATATACATCTCAAAAGATAAAAGAAAATCAATTCAGGATTCGAAATATTTAAAGATATTTAAAAAAAATCAAGAAAAAAATGCACTTGCTAATGAAGATCCGTTGCAATCAGATTCCACGATAATTGCAAAAAAAAAAAAACCTAGTTACAAAATTTTACCTTTCTTTTAGTTATTTTTAAATTATTTTTTTTTCCAACCTAGCTTTAAAGACACCAAGACTTTCCTTCTTACAAAACAAGAAACCTCTGCCCTTGTTAGCTGCGTGTTTATACCTCAGGAAAAATCCAAGGTGATAAAAGGAAATAAATTTGAAAGAAGCTGGAAATAATATTAATAAATAATAATAAAAAAAACGGAATGAGTTTTGGGATAAAAATTATGAAGCGTTATTATATCTTCTTCTTTCCCCCTTGCTGGGAAATGAGGGGGTATTAGCCTTAACCAAATGAGGATGAAGTTTTAATTCCGAATGGATATTTCTCATTATAATTTAGATGAGCTAGAATTCACCCTTTTATCGCTCATAAGTAAAAAATTATGAAATGGAAGCCGTGGTTTATTATGGTTACATGCTCATTTGGGGAAAGCGGTTATGGAAAAAAATTAAGAGAACGTGGTTGAGCGATTTTTCTTTCTTTCTTTTTCCTCATTTTTTTAAAACATTTTTTATAGTTATGTATATATTATTTTTCCAGCGGCAAACTTACTACTGAATAATAAACGATTAGAAAGAGTTTAATAACCGACGAATTTGATAATAATGTAAAATTTAAATTTAATGTAATATAAATATTTTTAGTGTAAGATTTAAGGAACTGGGGTAGTTGTTTGAAATTGTTTTATATAGTAATGAATAGTTGTTCGAAATTGTTTTGCACAGTATATGCTTACGGGTAATTGTTTGAAATTGTTTTGTATAGTATATGCTTATGGGCAGTTGTGTGAAATTGTTTTGTACAGTATATGCTTATATGTACATTTTTCAGATTATTGCATATAAACATATTCATAATTTTTCCTACAAAAAGGAAAATAACAGTTAGTGTTTATTTACTATCGTAAATTGAAATTTCAAAGCTGAATGAAAAATATTAATTAGAATACTATTTTTTTATAACTGATTGTTAAAATAATTGATTATAACTGATTAATTCTTATTTGAAAATTATTTATTATTATTATTATTATTTTGCTTTCTCGTGTAGGAAATTTCAAAACTGAATAATAAATATTGATTAGAATACTAATTTTTATAACTAAAATAAATGACTATTATTGATTAATTTTTATTTTAAAATTATTGATTGGTTTTTGTTTTCTCAATACGAAATATAAAGAAAGTATTGCAATAGTCAAAACATTAATTAGAGATTGTGAGGAATATCTGTGGTTTAGATATCTCTGTATTCGAAAAATACATTTTCGGCATTATGTCTGTCTATGAATAAAATAATTGAAAAATGCTTTGAGCTAGACAAATGAAATTTGACATACGGTATTTACACCAAATTTGTAAATTTCCGTCAAAATTTGAGCACAATCTATTCAGAAAAAGTTTGTCTGTCTGTCCGATTTTTCGAATTTAAGTTGACACAATAACTACAAAACGAAGAGATCTAGATAGATAAAATTCGGTTCATAGATTTAACATCTATATCGTAGACACCTATCAAATTTTGAACCAAATCAGTAACCCATAAAGGGCTGTACGTCTGTCGGTCTGCACTTTCAGAAGCATGTAGACATGATAAATCAAAAACGCAAAGATCAAATTTGGTGTATCATTTTGTGACTGAAATTATAGCCCTATGTCAAATTTTATTTTCATTCAGTTAGGAAAAAAAAAGACGTCTAAAACAGAAATTCACCTTTATTAAAGAGTATGCGAGGAAGTTTAAAGGAGACCATTCTCGCTGGTTTTCTTAGGGTTCTATACATTTAAGATATTTTATTATATCAACAGAATATACGTTAATTCCAACAGGATTACAAGTCTTTAAACAAAATAATGTCATCTTTTGAATGCTATTGCCTGTAAGGTAATTTTTATCACAAGTCTTTAAACAAAATGTCTGCATTTTTTGAATATTTCTTGCCTGTAAAGTAATTTTATCACACGCCTTTAAACAAAATGTCTGCATTTTTTGAATATTACTTGCCTGTAAGGTAATTTTTTATCACAAGTCTTTAAACAAAATGTCTGCATTTTTTGAATATTACCTGCCTGTAAGGTAATTTTTATCACAAGTCTTTAAACAAAATGTCTGCATTTTTTGAATATTACCTGCCTGTAAGGTAATTTTTATCACAAGTCTTTAAAGAAAATGTCTGCATTTTTTGAATATTACCTGCCTGTAAGGTAATTTTTATCACAAGTCTTTAAACAAAATGTCTGCATTTTTTGAATATTACCTGCCTGTAAGGTAATTTTTATCACAAGTCTTTAAACAAAATGTCTGCATTTTTTGAATATTACTTGCCTGTAATATAATTTTTATCACAAGTCTATAAACAAAATGTCTTACTTTTTTAAATATTACTGCCTATAAGGTAATTTTTATCACGAATAATTAAACAAAATGCCTTAATCTTTTGAATATTACTTGCCTGTAAGATAATTTTTATCACAAATCTTTAAACAAAAAGTCTTCATTTTTTTAAAACATTACTGCCTGTAAGGTAATTTTTATCACAAATATTTAAACAAAATGCCGTCCTCTTTTGAATATTACTTGCCTGTAAGATAATTTTTATTACAAGTCTATAAACAAAATATCTTAATTTTTTAAATATTACTGCCTATAAGGTAATTTTTATAACACATATTTAAACAAAATGTCTTAATTTTTTTAATATTACTTGCCTGTAAAGGAATTTTTATTACAAGTCTTTAAACAAAATGACGTAATTTTTATTACAATTTTTTTTTAACATTTACTGTCTGTAAGGTAATTTTTATCACAAATATTTAAACAAAATGCCTTCATCTTTTGAATATTACCTGCCTGTAAGGTAATTTTTATTACAAGTCTTTAAATAAAATGACGCTATTTTTTGAATATTACTACCTGTAAGGTAATTTTTTTATCACAAATCTTTAAACAAAATGTCTTAATTTTTTGAAAATATTGCTTGTAAGGTAATTTTTATTACAATTCTTTAAACAAAAGGGTGTCATCTTTTGAATATTACCTGCCTGTAAGATAATTTTTATTACTAGTCTATAAACAAAATGCTTTCATCTTTTGAATATTACTTGCTTGTAAGATAATTTTTATTACATGCCCATAAACAAAATGTCTTAATTTTTTTAAAAATATTACTAGGTAATATTTAAAAATAGGTATATTAAGGTGATAGGTATATTATAAGGTAATTTTTATAACAAATCTTTAAACAAAATATCTTTATTTATACTGCTTGTAAGGTAATTTTTGTTACAATTCTTTAAACAAAATGACGTCATCTTTTGAATTTTACTTTTTTTTTTTTTTCATTACAAGTCTTTAAAATGACGTTATTTTTTTTAATATTACTGTCTGTAAGGTAATTTTCATGACAAATATTTAAACAAAATGTCTTAATTTTTTGAATATTACTTGCCTGTAAAGGAATTTTTATTACAAGTCTTTAAACAAAATGATGTCATCTTTTGAATCTTATCTAACGCTACGGTAACTTTTATTATCATCCGAAGACGTTGCACCTTAATTGCGGTTTATCTGAAAGTGCTTTTTTTATTTAATACCTCTTGAACTCATAAGCCTTTGTCAGAAAAATCTTCATACCTAATCCACCCAGGCAGGTAAGAATGCGACCTCATCAATAAAGAGACCACAAAGAAACTTTCGAGGACTTATTGGTCACGATTTGGCCTCGAAGGAAAGGTATTGCGAAGGGATGGTATGGAAATACGTAGCCCCGGGCGTCAGTTCCTTCGTTCTTTGTTTCCAAAGAGAACAATAACATTCAAAGCATCATCGCTTTGTTTCTCAGCAGCAAGACAATTAAAAGCTACAATTAATTTTTTTATTATAGATTTTTGTAAGTAAAAATGGATCGTGGTATTTAAGTGGGCGGGTTTCGGAAAAAACAGTTCGGTGTGGATTTTAGCCCGGGGATATTGGTTACAAAGATCAGACACCTATTTGGAACTCGAAACTCTGTGTTGCAAATGCTACTGGTTTTGAAAACAATAGAATATAATTTTTATTATTTTCTTGACAGTTATCCTTCAATAAAAATGAATTGTCTGAGTCAGTTTTTGAATTGGAAGTAAAATATTAATAATTTGTTTTGATGGATCAAGATAAATAGATCAAATTAGCAATAAAAAATAAGTTGTATTGGATTTCTTCTAAGGCAGACTCCAGTTGAATGTTGCTTGCACTTATTTGTAGATTATTGCTGAACACATATTACTTTTTTTTTTTTAAGTAAGGCAAAATTTCTTATTAGGCCAACAGATGATTGTAGTAGGGAAATGGGTCATTTGTTTTTAGCAAGCTATTTTTTTATCCGATGATTTGTTACATCATTTCTTTTATGGATTATCAGCCTTCGATGACCAACTTGCTCTCTGGGGATGTTGGCTTTCGAGGTAATTGAATTAATAATTCGAAACATAATTATTCATAATTTCACCTATTTATTTAGAAGGACTGAAAAATCAGAAATAACTATAAATCATTCGTTTACTATAAATTGCTGCGGGTGGAAATTTTAAAGTGTTTATGCTAAGATATAAGGGGGGGGGGGATGAAAATTATATTTTGATCTTAATGCCCTCCCAAATAATATTTCATCTTAATTTTAACAAGGATTAAAGTAAGGGATGGAATGGTTTGATGAAAAAAGACTACAATAAAATAATTTCATCACTACAATAAAAATATTACTACCGATTTCGTATCAAAATAAAATTTATATATTATAAAATTAGAGAAAAATTAGTATAGAGATGTATATAGAGTACATAGAATGCAATAAATAATAAATTAATGTTAAAAAAGATAATATTTCGTACTTTAAGATAATATAAAAATAATTTTTGTGAGATAATATTTTCGAATGATGTAGCTGAAAAATTCCGAAAACTTGCTTAATTTTTTATTAACATATTTTAATTAACTTTTGGATTTTGAACAGCATTGACATTTACTGCTGCATAGTTAAAATTTCATAATCAAGATAATTCCTCGAAAATAAAAATATTTTATTAATTATATATTCCAATAATATGATTATGTAACTTTTTTGAAATTCAATGCGACATATGACACTGTTTATAAATCAGATTTACACTAGGATTGGGAATTTAATAGTAATCAATAGATTCACGGCCGATACAGAATCGATAGTGGCTTGAAATTATTAATATCATCACCAGCATTATGTACAATGATGGTTATGACATTAATCAATCATTGTACCAATGATGGTTATGACATTAGACACATCATTGCACATCATGTACAATGATGATTCTAGGGATGTGGAAGTGGTAGAATACTTGAAGCAATGCCAGTTATTTTGATGAAGTAATCCATCGCTGTAAGAATTTCTAGAACAGATTGGTAGTAATATGTTTCTTGCTCATTGGGGATAGATGGTGGGTGCGAGTTGTTCTACCTGCTTGTGATTGATTGTAAAGATCCTACCAAATAAATTTTGGAAACAATTAGATAGTTCCACAATGTCGCCACCAGCATCGTGTGCAAATTGTTTCCCAGTTATGTAGAAATCCTTAGAATGCCTGGAACAACTTGTACTGTACTTTTGCCAATTTGAATGAAACCGTCCATAGCAATAAGAACTTTAAGAACAGATCATTAGCTACTTGTAGCTTGCTATGCTTACTGGGGTGCAAGTTTTTCAATCTGACATCCCTCTGTTGACGTTCAGCCTCTGAATTTTTCTAAATAAACTTGGAAACAACCAAAGAGTTCTCCAATGTTGCCACCAGCATTGTGTAAAAATTGTTTCGTGCAATGTGAAAGTTTTTAATGTCCGAAGCAAACAGCATCATTTCTTTTGATTTGTTTTCTCTTTGCTGGTGAAAGTTGTTCTATCCACCTTTCACTTTCCTCGAATTTAGACATCGGTAATATTGATTTGATTATAAAGGCACTTACTTGTAAATGAACCGTAAAAACAATCAAAGAGTTTTTCAATGCCATTACCAACAATGTGCACAAGTTGTTAACACCGATGTGGAAGTCTTGAAATACCTGTAACAATCAATTTCGGCTCTTTTGATGATTCGACCTGTTTACTTACTCACTGGTGGTGAGAGTTATTCTAACTACCGTTCCATTTTCCAGGTTTTAAGCCTCGGTGATGATATAAAACCGCTTCCAAATAAACCTTGGGAACATTCAGTTAATGTCTCAATTTTTCAATGTTGCCATCAGTATTGTGCACAAATTGTTACCAACTATGTGGCATAATACTTGGGGCAATCAATACCAGCACTTTTGATTATTCGAATGAAGTAATCTATGATTGTAAGAATTTTTGAAACAGGTCAGTGGGAACATATAACTTACTTGTTTCCTTACCAAAGCTGATAACTATTTTTCTGTCTGCCTTGCAGTCCAAATGTAAGCGTATGTTATTATGATTTGATTTCAAAGATGAATTCCAAGCATTTTATGGAAGAATTGCTTAATGCTTACCATTACTGAACTATTCTAGATATTTTTAAGGCAATAGAATAGTCCAAGCTGAATAATAAAAATACTTGCTACTATTTCAGATATTCCATAATGCTGCTTTTTATAATTGTCTCTATTAAACTCCCAACTCTAGTATAAAGGCTCTGTAATAGTTATAATAATGCACGGTTTTGTACATTGCATCAATTCTATTAAATTATTGACATTAATAACTTCCCAGTCCACGTACACATTTAAGTCTCTGTAATTGCTACGATTCTGTACTGATTTGATGATCAAGAAATTCACTAAACCAATTAATAAATTCTCACTCCTAGTACACATTTAAGTCTCTGTAATTGCTACGATTTGGTACTGATTTGATTATCAAGAAATTCACTGAACCAATTAATAAATTCCCAGTCCTAGTACACATTTAAGTCTCTGTAATTGCTACGATTCAGTACTGATTTGATGATCAAGAAATTCACTAAACCAATTAATAACTTCCCAGTTCATGTAGACATTTAAGTTGTAATTGCTACGATTCTGTACTGATTTGATGATCAAGAAATTCACTAAACCAATTAATAACTTCCCAGTCCTAGTACACATTTAAGTATCTGTAATTGCTACAATTCTGTACTGATTTGATGATCAAGAAATTCACTAAACCAATTAATAACTTCCCAGTCCTAGTACACATTTAAGCATCTGTAATTGCTACGATTCTGTACTGATTTGATGATCAAGAAATCCACTAAACCAATTAATTAAACCAGCCAATAAATTCCCAGTTCATGTACACATTTAAGTCTCTGTAAATGCTACGATTCTGTACTGATTTGACGATCAAGAAATTCACTAAACCAATTATATTCATTATCATAATTTATTTATCCTTAGATATAGGATTAATAATCAATCGATATTTTTTTTTTATTAAGTTAAATAAATATATCAAAAAGGCCAATCAGAGAAGGAAGTCATAATAAAAGTATGTTTACGATTAAATAAATATGGATAAGAATGTGTAATGACGTGAATAATTAAGATCCCAAAGGAAAAAAAAATATGTAGTGTATCTCTTTCTTTTTTATCCAGGTTTTTGGCCGTAAGTCATAAGTATGGTAATGACGTGGACATCTGCCAAAAGAGTTTATGAAAAAAAATGAGAAAGTGCCAAATAAGGGAAAAAAAGTAAATTATTTTCCGACTCATTAGAAATTCTGGATCTGGCAACAAATAGTTAATAGAAAGAAAGAAAGCAACAATTGACTAATGTTACTTACTACACAACGGATTTCACAAAAAACTTTTGCATAAAAGGAAGTGGAATTTAAATACAGTAGACTTTCGTTTAAAAGGTCCTTAGGGAACCATTACAGAACGGAAACCCTATGGAACAGCCTGTAAATCGAATGCCACATTAAAATGAGTTAAGAGCTTTGCGGAACAAATCTTGTTCACCAGCCGGCACAAAGTAATATGCAATTTTAAACAAATGTAAACAACTGAATTAATATATTTAAAATCGTACTTGTTGGTTTTAATTACTATTTATTTTAAGATTTAAGTTATTTTATTTGTTTTTGAAAATCGTTTGTTATATAAAAGACATATTCTCATACACAAATTATATTATAAAAATACTTAACCTTAAAATATATCGTCTGCAAAATTTTGGTAAGTCCCATGCCTTTGAAATTCCTTAAATACAAGCAAACAATTTTGGGAATTACACCAAATTGTTTTTTTTTTCTTTTTTTTTTTTTTTCGTAAGTCATTACTTAAGAGTCGGAAAAGTAATTAATGAAACTTTCTAGCCATATTCTCTAATAAAAAATGAAATGTCCCTACTTCCCCATATAAAATTGTTGGCCTTGGACAAATACACGATTGTAACGATTACTTTCATTTTCATTATCAGAGTACTGGGCATGAAATCTTTGTTGCATAGTTAAAAAAATGAATATGTATATTTAGACTTTTTTTTTTCTCATTAGATCGATTGAAACAAAAGTTTGATACACGACTATAATTTCAGCCGTAAAATCACATAGATAACTTTACGACGACTTTTAATGAAATATAAGAAAAATTATCTATTCCTATTCAATTTCCAGTCAGGCATTTCAACTTCCATAATCAGGGCGACCTATACCTATTTATATCAAGACCGATCAAAATGACGGCTTTAGCAATTTCAGAGTTTATAATATTTTATGGTTCATCTATGCAATAATGGGCATCAATACGTATTTACATTCATTTATTTATTTATCACTTTCAGACATTTCCTGGAAAAATCTGAAATACATTTTTTCTTATATTGTAAAGAACTTTCTAATGAATATAGATGCTGCTGAAAAGATGCCTCCTCTCGAAATAAAGAACGGAAAGCAGTGGATTGTACTCCAGAAAACTAAAAAAAAGTCTTTGTGATCTCATCAAATTCGATTGTGCAACAAAAACTGAGCGATTTATACCTGTAATGCATGCAAAAAATATGTTTGTGGAAGGTGTTCATCTAAGATAACATGTACTTGCAAAATATGTGCCCCGTAGTTAGGTCATTTTGTATTAAATGTGATATCCTATAAATTCAAATGCAAACCATTTTCTTGGTTTTTTTAATTAATAATTAATGAATTATTATATTAAATGTAGTTTCTGGTAAATTATATATTTTTTATTCATTTAAATTAAACCCAAAGTTACAATGAAAGCCTCTAATGATCAAAAACCTATCGATTTGATGGGTATGATAAACTTATATATATATATATATTTAACATCGGTAGTTCTAGTGTTATCCTTTTTTTATTGAACAAATGATCTACCGCATAGGAAAATTATTTAATGTTTAATTGCATATTTTTTTCTTTATTTCTATTTTTATTTTTATTTTGAATGAAAGCTTATTTTTTTTCCTATTAGTATTTTCTAGTTTAAAATTTTCTGAAAGAGTATTTTTTTTATTATTTGATTAAACTCTGACTCAATTAAGAGCAAGTATATTTTCACAATTAACAAAAATCATTTTAAAGTAAGAGAAAAAAAATTTATTTACAGCATAAATTTGTTTACTAATAAAACGCTAATTCAAACTACATTATTAATATTTTATTACAAAAGAATTCTCAATATTTTTAAAAAAATAATTTTCATCGATCAGGCATAAAAATATAAATAAAAAAAATAAAGAACATAAATAATGTAGTTTGAGTAGTCATTTATTAAAATCAAAAGTTTAATTCTAAGCATTCATCAGAAGTAAACCCGAGTAAATGAAACATTTCCTAATCAAAATAAAATTATTATAAAAACATAAATAAAAAAATAAAGAACATAAATAATGTAGATTAGATAGTCATTTATTAAAATCAAAAGTTTAATTCTAATCATTCATCATAAGAATCCCGAGTGAATGAAACATTTTCTAATCAAAATAATCAAAATAAAATTATTATTCAGTCAAGTCATTTTTTTACAGTCTTATTTTCTTCTCTAACTGGAAAAGAATACTTCGAAAATAATTAATCTTTTTAATGAAATTTTTAACCGAAAGAGAACAATAATTCTTTATCAATGCCTCTTATATTTCAAAACGAATAATTGAAAGAATAAGTCTGATGCAGAAAATTTCCCTTTTAATTCGATAGGAAAGTGCTATTTTTTTTTATCTATCTTTTTCAAATGTTTCAAGACTTTTAATATCAGAAAATAAAGCTACCGTTTGAAGTAAAAATTTACATTCACCCTCATCTGAAATTCAGAGAAGATGAGATGAAATCATTAAAATTCGATAAGGAATTCAACATTTTATCAGAATATTCAAACCGATGATTCTGTGCATTAATCCGAAAGAAAAGGGGACTTCATTAACCATTCTTTTATTCCAAATATGTAAGGGAAAGTAGCATAAAATTCAAACAGTATATCAAGCGTAATCACTTTTTGGGTGCATTAAAATTCTCGTACACACGAAGGCAGGATGTTGTTTGTTTTGCTATAAATTATAAACTATACTACATAATAAAATAATATACATGTACATAATAATGTACATAATATGTACATAATAAAAATTAGAATCACAATAATTAAAGATGTTTCTTTGTAAATCTAGGAGTGTTCTATTATCATTCTAATGATTCTGAAAGTATTCAAGTACGCTGTTTCAGAATTTCAAAAGAATACGTAATTACTTTTTAAATATATATATATACATTTTCCATTGAAAATAAACAGCATAAGAATATTTTTAAGTGCCAATAAAAAGACAAAAGGATGTCTGTATTAAAATTGTAAGGCTCCAAATAGTCTAGTTCTAGGTTTGATTAGATTTATTTTCAAAAGTTTTGTGTCCTTTTAAAAATAATAAAAATGGGAAGAAAAAACAGCAACAAAAAAAAACCTTCTTATTTTAGCAATTTTCTTTAGTTAGAAAAGTAAATATTTAACTAAATGAAATAGTTAGGCGAGAATTTGCATCTGAGTAATTTGACAGGTACAAAGTCAGGCAAAATTTAAATATAAGAAGCTTATGAAACGAAAAAAAAAAAAAAAAAAAACACAATACATCAAGTTTAAACACCGGTATTATAAAGTTAATTTGTTAAAAATCAAAACTGAGAACGATAAAATACTTGAATAAAATTCTTTCTGGAAAAAAATTAGATAAATTTCTATGCAGATAATATTTTTTTAAATTAGAACAAGAATATTCGTAATTATTTCTCTGATCTAATTGACTTTAATAATAGCTATTTACACAAATTAAAAACGGTGCGAGTAAATTATTTAGCGTTTTTGTGATAAAATTAGTTATTTAAAAGGTAAAAAAAAAAAAAAAAAAACTGACAGAGTCAGACAAATTAAAAAATTTTAGCATTTTTATTTTTATTTAGAAAGGTAACTAACTAATTTAACTAAATCCGAGTAATTTAACTAAATAAAATATTTAAGTGAGAATTTGGATTTAAGGTAATTTGACAGATACAAAGTCAGGCAAAATTTAAATATAAGAAGCTTATTCAAAAAACTTAATATATCAACTTTAAACACAGTTATTATAAAGTAAATTTTTTTAAAAAAAATTTGAGAATTATAAAACATTTGAATAACGTTCTTACTGAAAAAAAGGACTTAGATAAATTTCTATGCAGATAGTATTTTTTTTTTTTTTAAAAGGGCATTTATATTCTTAATTATTTTTTGACCTAATTGACTTTAATAATCGCTATCTGCTCAAACTAAAAATGGTGCGAGTGAATTATTTCGCGTTTTTGTGATGAAATTAATATCTAACAAAAAAAAACCGAATTAAGACATGTTTTCTGTCAGTTACAGTTGAAACACTCTTTTTTCCTTCACGCTTTCTTTCTTTTTATTTCTTATTTTTTATAATCAACGCTATAGTTCATATCAATATTGTAAAAATAAGTTATCCCTGGTTTTTGCGAAAGAGCGTCTGACCTTCGACTTTAGACAGGCGAGTGCATTTGCTGAAAAGTGGAAAAGTAGGAAAAGGAGATCAAATCTCGGAGAAATAACAGAAATTTAATAAATACGACTGTATTGACATCTCTCATTAACCCTTTAAAGGGCCATTTTTTTCTAGTCATATTATGTTAAAATATTTTTAGGCTTGAAATTAGAATAAGAAAAGGGATTCATTTTGCTTATTAGATAAATTTAATTTGATTGATTAATTAATTTGGTTCATTAATAATTAAGTAACAAATCAAGACACGTCATTTTGTGTGAGATAAAGAACTGAAGCATCTAAGTTTCTGTCTTTCTAAAAAAATTTGTCAGAACTTATGCCAACCTACATAATTTCATACAAAGATTGATAAATTTGGTGGGAAGCATACTTTCCACGGCCCTAGAAAGGGTTAAAATAAGCTCGTCTGATAGATATTCCTTGATACTTAGTTTTTAAACACCCAGTTATAAGAGATGGGAAAAACAATTATTTTGAATTTAAGCACCAAAGCTAAATTACTTTAAATAAAGAGAGCAGAAAAAAAAAGGCTAAAATAAAAATTTAATTTATAAAAAAACAAAAACAAACAAAAAAAACGCGAAATAAGTTATAAAATAAGAATTGGTCCTTCATAACAGAACAGTTGAAAATAAAAACAGATAAAACAAATTTATAATTCACAACTTTTTTATACTATCGTTTCTTTCGTTAAATTGGTTAAAACTTAATTTAATTACAAAATTAATTACCATACAGTGGCAAAAACGTTTTATCCCATATGCAATGTCAATATTTCTTGAATGGAGAATTCATTTATATTAAATGAATCTTAATCTATACAAATTTAAATTATACAAGCGTTTTGACAGTAAATGTATGATGTTAAAGTGACAGTCATGTGATTAAATTACTATTACCCTACGCCACGTCACATCTTCATTTTTAGAACATAAACCGCTGCTGATAAATTCTGTAATGGATGCTGGAGGAAAATAAATATTTGAAGTGAATATTTTTTTTAATATTTTTGAAAAGATAATGGAGGAATTGTTTAATATTATATAAAACAAAAATAGAAGAGTAGAATTCTTTTTATAGCAAATAAATTCAGAGAATTTACACTGCAAAATTGTTACTGAATTAACGTTTTCGCATCATCGCTTTTCTTTCGATGAATTGCTACTTTGGTTTCGAGAAGGTTTTCATTTAGGTTCGTTTGGTTTTCATTTAGCTTTCAGTTTAAATCTCACATACAATATATTAAGTACAGAAAGGAGGTGGGGGTCAGAAATCCGCACACACACAAATATATATAAAACACACACAAAAAAATCCACACACTTGTTGAGAATGTGTTCTGAGAATAACGCGACATGCACGAATGGGAAATCAAATTTCAAAACCAAATAAAAGTAAGAAAACAAAATATATGTAAATAAAAATAAAAACAAAGGCGCGTACAGCACTTACAAAGGTGCGTACAGCACTTACAAAGGTGCTTACAGCACTTACAAAGGTGCGTACAGCACTTACAAAGGTGCGTACAGTATACAGACAGGTTAATGGAATAGAAACAACTTCGTTTCAAACGACAAAGACAGTTCTTGAAGAGAAGAAAAAAGAATTGTACTGCTTGGAAAGGCATGCATAATTGAAAATATGATTAAATTAAGAAAAGTTCGTATCGGCTTCCACAATGGAAAATATATTTTTGAACTAAAAAAAATGACCCAATAAAATTATTTTAGAATTTTAGATATTTTTGGTGTTTTTTCCCATATTAGCTAACTACCAGACATGCTATTAATATACTAAAATTATCACTCGATTTCAGGGCATCATTTTGAAGTAATTGGTACATTTATTTAATATATTTTATAACAGTAACGAAACAAGTATGTATACCGGCATCAATATCCCTTTATGACTAAATCTACTCAGCATCACTTCCCTGGGGAAAGATTCAACAAACATCCCCTTATCAACAAGTCCCGAAATGCATTAGAAGTCCCACAAGGAAAGAGTTACAGAACAGCTAATAAAACAGCAACCTTGTCGCATTTAAAATGTCCAAAGATTAGAGCGACGTATCCATCTCCTTCAAAGCCTGCGACTTTCTTCTGGGTTCCAGTGTCAAAATTTATTTCTATGCAGGGATAAATCATTCCCCCCAAATCTGTTGCAATCGAAGTCTGATAAGGCACGAATCCCAAAGGGGGTTTCCCGGGCCTTATGGCCGGGATTTCTGCAAATCGTATCTATCCACTACAAAGGCCCGTTACACGAGCAATATTTCTCATATTTCCGACTCGAAGCACTCGTACCGGCACCTGATACCAAATCCCCAGCACTAACGCCATGATTGAGGTGTAATTTGAGAGATGGTGTAGGCAATTTGCAGTAGGGCTTCATCTAATTGCCTTGGGACTTAAGTTCGACGCTTAGAGTAGACAACGGGCAACAGTTGCAATCTGTTGGAAGCGACTGAATGATTTTAAATTTCTATTCGAAATGGTCTGTCGCCTCTTTCCGCGCACCTTTCCCGAACTGGGAGCGAATTATGAAGGGATAATGGCGGTGGAATATTTTCAAATCAAGGCTGTTTCATAGTTTGATGTTTAGAGGCAAGATGCAAATCAGCATTTTCTTGCAAATTATTAGAAACACTAACTATATACAGCCTTCCTTTTATTCTGTGTAGTTTTTCTATTGAATTATAGGAGACTTGAATTTATTAAAATTACCTTGTTAAAGATAGGAATGGATTTTTTTTCGTTATGTTATACATATAGATTTAAAATTTCACATATATATGTGTTTTTCAATTTGCATGTGCCAGCAAACAACGCGATGGATACACATGGTGGTAATAATATTTTGTGATATGTGTTGTTGAAAGGACGTTAGAATGCTATCTTGTAGAATACCTATTGCATTGTTATATACTGTTTATTCCTGAATTAGGTAACTCTGTGTGATTTTTGCACATGCGTCAGGAGGCATTTATTCCATTGAAAAAGGGTTTGAGAGGAAATATGAAAGGGGATGTTTGCTTCAATAATAGGGTGAATTCAGATTATCCCAAGGATCAGGAAGGGTACTAATTTCTCATTGTTTTGTTTGGTTATATTAACGTCCCGTTTGAAGCAACACTAGGGCTATTTTGGGACGGACCTCGTCATTTTGAACCGCGGTCAGATGACGAGGACGGCACCTGAGCTGGCACCCCCCTCTCCACACCACACCACACCAGCGGGAGGACGTTTGGTCATGACGGATTTAACGTGCAACTGACCCCCTTACACGATGGTTCTTCGGTGGAATCGGGTCACGAACCTGAAACCCTCCGGTTCCGAAGCCGAGACCTTACCACCAGGCCACCATGGCCCTCATCGTTTTGTGTACTACCCCTTAGCGAAGTACAATTGTCAAAAAGTGCTAGTCTCCGAATTCTGAAACGAACAGTATATAGAAATTGATTTATTTTCATTACGTTATACAGGTAGATTCAAAACTCATTACACAGGCACTTTTCAATGTGTCTGCACCGCTAAACAACTTGGTGGTTTTGATATGGTGGTGACAACATTTTCTGATATGTATTGTTGGAACGATGGTAGAACGTTGCCTTGTGGAAGACTTATCGCATTGTTACATACAGAAATTGATTTTGTTATGTTGTACAGGTAGATTCAAAAATCAATATACAAACGTTTTTTAATGTCTATGAGCTAGCAAACAACATGATGGCCCCCAAGATTTATTTAGTTAATAGAATTTTAAAAAGTTAACATTTTGGGAAGAGAGATATTTAAATAAAAATAATTTTACCTGAGTGATGCTAAAAAATGTCTTTCTTTAAAAAAAACTTGAAAACTGTTTTTAAGTTTTCTGTTTCATAAAAAAATTATTAAAAATTGTTGACTTGCAATTAACAGTTGGTTTAGATTATAATTTTCTACTTTGATATTTCGTGCTGTAAATACATATCTAATTGCAATTCACAAAAAAATTAAATTTGATATATTTAAAAAAACTTTTTTAATTTTAAAATTTTAATTAAAAATTTTATTTCAAAACTGTAAATTTAGTTTTTGAAATAAAATTTTAACTTAAATTTTAAAATTAATTTTTTGAGATTAAATTATTTAGAAAATTAATTTTGAAATTATTTTAATTTTAAATTATTCATAAATTGTGAGATTATATTACTGTGACTTTTAAGAATTATTTTCAGTAATTCTTCGAAAGGCTATGAGATATTAAAACTCTTTTTTTTAATGGCTTCTCATTTTAATTAAGAAAACCACTGCAGATGATAGAAAAATTTTGTGTTGTATTATTTCGCATAAAATAACATTTCAAATTTTTTTTTTGAATTAAAAATAAGTTATTTAAAAAGTTTTTTTTTTTTTTTTTTTTTTTGACGCAGGAATGCTAGGATTTTGTTGAGTTCTAATATTAAAGAGAATTTTACTTTTTTTGGATACGACGCATGTTCAAAATTTTGTTCAATAATATTGAAATATAAGCAAAGTTTAAAGAAGTTTTTATAGCAATAAATTAACGATAAAGTTTTAATTAATTAAAAACATAAAAATTTCCTCCAGAGCCATGTTAATTAACTAATCCTCAATAGTACAGAAATAAAAATATACAAAGAAATAAAATCAAATTTTAAAATAAAGAAATTCTCTGAAGCCATTATGTGTGCAACCATAGGAAAGAACTAATTGTTATCTTTTATGTATAGAACAAATCCTTTTTTAAAGTAAACAAATAAATATTAGCTTTAAAATATTCAACTTATAATAAAGTCATAAACTGAAATAAATTCATTGCCAAAAAAAAAGTGTTATTTAATTCAAGGAAAGTAGTTCCAGACAATAACTAGACGGATAAGGTAACTAAATGGAAGGATCAGAGCAATTTCCTGAGAAGAAAAAAAATCCAAATCGATTACCTAAGGGAATTACCTTTCGAAGAAATTTTTTTTCTACATCTATATAAATAAAATATTAATAGCAGCGTGATTAAGTAGTCGCCAGAACTAATCCCCTTGCGAAATGGAATAATTGAATTATATTGGCGTAGAGTTATATTTTTCTCCGCCAAAAGTCTAGGAAGCAAAATATCAAAGTATGTTTTTAAAAATTCAGGACTATTAGAAAAGTTTGAATAAAAAAAGAAGCACTTTCGTTAAGACATCTTTTACAGAATTGATAAAAATAATTAATCCCGAGTAAAATACAATGAATATTATAATGCTAACTCTCACGTTTTATTAGCGCTTTTCTAATAATTACCATTTTTTATAAATAATATAAAATAAATACATCATTTTATCAGCAAGACATGTTGTTCAGACACGATGAAAGAAAGCATTTGTACTTTAGTACAATTCTGCATAAAACAATTTCATTTACATACTTTATGTATGTAAATGATACTTTTTTTGATATACTTTAATATATACTTTGATATACTTTTTTTGATATACTTTAATACATACTTTGATATACTTTTTTTGATATACTTTAATGCGTACTTTGATATTCTTTTTTTGATATACTTTAATACATACTTTGATATACTTTAATACATACTTTGATATACTTTTTTTGATATACTTTAATACGCACTTTGATATTCATTTTTTGATATACTTTAATACGTACTTTGATATACTTTTTTTGATATTAATACATACTTTGATATTCTTTTTTTGATATATAATACATACTTTGATATTCTTTTTTTATATACTTTAATGCATACTTTGGTATTCTTTTTTTGATATACTTTAATACATACTCTGATATACTTTCACAAAAATTTCTTGTAAACTGAATTAGAAAAAAAAGCTAAAAGGTCATTATGCTTGTCTAAAGAAGTTAAACACTCAAAAAGATTAAGATAGGTGACTACGTTAAAATATCATTTTTTTTGTGAAATTATTAATTTTTTTAAAATTTAATATTCTTAAAGTTTGAAAGGATTTCTTTAAAAAAAAACATTAGAATTTTGTTTTTGAACTTTTGGAAAGTTATACTGATTGCTATATTCGGATTTACTATTACTCGTTTTAATAGTATGTTACATCTTTAGATTCTATTTTCCCAAATTCTAATTTTTGAATAAATTTTCTTACAAAAAAAAACCCTCATAAATTAGAATCTAATGCCTAATTTTTGTTCAAATTAGGTTTAATAATTTCTAAATATGTTTTACAGTTCTTAAACTAGAGTATAGCAAATCTATTCATTTAGAAATAGTTTATTGTTGTTTTAATGCTTCACAATGCGAAAAAAAAATTACAATTTGGTGCTATTTATCAGTCGAACCTCAGTATTTAAAGAATGGATAGAAATACACTTTATTTTTTTAGTTCAGGAAGTAGATAATATATTTCTTAAGCTATTTGAAAATGTTTTAGCAATTCATTTGATATACCTCTAAACTAGAAGATTTTTTCGTCATGCCCCTTTTGGGTTAAAAAAATCATTTCTTCCAATTTTTTTTATAATTGTAGTCACTTAGCTGGTATATTGTGGTTTCATAGGTGTTTTTTCAATTTTCTTTTTATATAAATATTAAAAAAAAAATAACTATTTTCGAATGTTTTTTCAAAACATTCATCCATCACATACCCTTAAACCGATTACAATAACAAAAAAAAAAAAAAAAAAGAGTTCTTATTAATAAAATATTTTTTACCAAGTGTTCACTTAGTATTTTTTTATTATTTAGATGATATGTCGATAATTCTATTTATAAAATTGTTTTTACAATGAATAAATTAAATAGCCCATAGGATTAATGAATGAATAGTAACATTACTTTATTACTACAAAATTGTTAAGATCTGTAATATTAGTATCACCCCGGAAAAGAGATATTTACAAATATTCTTAATGGATACTGAATGTCAGGTCGATGACTTCTATCTTTGGAGACAAATTTAACAACAAAAATGTTCTGAGAAATATAAGAATTATGGCGTTATCTCTATTAGGAAATACCGAAGACTTTAGATAATCATTCTCAATCATGGAGATTATATAAATGGAGCACTCACATAAGATTCAATTCTCTTTTTGGAAGTGTTGATCACAGTGCGAGCTCTCTAGTTTTTGGCACGAGTTGTTTTCTATTTAACTGTTAGCTGACTTCTTGTGCTGTTAGTGTCTACAAATATTCTCTGCGTACACTTCGGCTCTGCTTTTGCTACTGTGTTTTGTTTTCCATAGAATAAAACGTCGTTATTGGCTAAGGAGCTTATTGAATATCTTGCAACGTACACTCAAAAAAGGATTTTCATAACAATATATTCTCAAAAATCACAGAATCAATGTTAAAGTTGAATATATAAATTTTACAAATCTAATAATTTAAAAAAAAATAAATGACTATATCAACAATGATATTTAAATATTTCTAACCAATATTTTCTGAATTTTTTCATAGTTTAATTAAATTAAATTTTTCTATATGGATATAGCCAAAAATAAATGCCTGTAATGGCGTCTGTAGTTTCTTTACAAATAAAACAAAGTATATACAATTTTTATAGAATGAAAATCTTTATAATGACCTGGAAATATTGTTACTTTCTTGCAATTAAGAATCTCAAATTTCTTGTGGTCCATTAACGGCAACATACAATAATAATAATAATAATAATAATTTGAACATGAAAAGAATAGCCCTCTAGATAGCAGCAACTGCTTTACACAAACTGCACTGAAATATAAGCCAATACCAAAAAAATATTCATTATATAAATAATGAATGACATTTAAATTTTTTCGACCAATATTTTCTGAAATTCCTTTATGGATTAATCAAATGAAATGTTTCGATTTGGATATAGCCAAAAATATAATTGTCGACTCCCCGTTTCTCTGCAAATGAAAAAAAAGTATACAAATTTTATAAAATGAAAATATTATAATATCCTGGATATATTGCTGCTTTCTTGCAATTAAGAATCTCAAATTTCTTGTGACTCACTAATGACAACATGCAAGAGGAAGAAAAACTCGATCATGAAAAGAACATCCCTGTCGATAACAATTGCTTCTCCCAAACTGTACAAATATATAAGCCAATGCCAAAAAAAAAAAAAAAAAAAAAATCATTATATAAACAATGATATTAATTTTTTTTAGCCAATATTTCCTGAATTTTTTTTTATGATTTAGTCAGATAAAACTTTTCAATCTGAGTACAGCCAAAAATATAATGGTAAATGTCTCCAGTTTCTCTGAAAATAAAGCGACGTATACAATTTTTATAAAATGAAAAGCTTTACAGTTTCCTGCACTTATTGTTACTTTCTTGCAATTAAGAGTCTCAAATTTCTTGTGGTCAATTAATGACAACATATAGCAAGGAAATGAAAACAATAATAAATCGAATATGAAAGGAACATCCCACTTGATAAAGGTAACTGCTTCACTCAAACTGTACTGAAATATAATCCAAAACAAACAAACAAACAAAAAAAGAACATTCATTATATAAACAATGATATTTACATTCTTTTAGCCAATATTTTCAGATGAAATTTTTCGATAAGGGTATAGCCAAAAATATAGTATTTAACATCCCCAATTTCTTTGTAAATAAAACGAAGGATACAATTTTTATAAACTGAAAATCTTTACATTCTCCTGGAAATATTGCTACTTTCTTATAACTAAGAATATTATATTTCTTGTGGTCTACTAATGACAACATGGGAAAACATGGGGGGGGAGTACCGAACACAAAAAAAGCATCCGTCTTAATAACATCAACAATGTATAGTCAAAGATATAATGGATGACGTCTCCCTTACTCTTGACGTTACTCTGCAAATAAAACGACGCATACAACTTTTTAAAAATAGAAATCTTTACAATTTCCTCGAAATATTGCTACTTTCTTGCAATTAAGATCTCAGATTTCTTGAGGTCTACTAATGACAGCATGGAAAAGGGGGGGGGGGCGAACACAAAAAGAACATCCGTCTTAATAAAAACAACTTTACTCAAAGTATACTGAAATATAACGCAATACATTTCGAAATCAAATATATTTGTTATTATTATTTTTTTGTGCTGTTCAGTGTAAATGTTTTGAAGCTCTTCCAGGAATATCGATATCGATCGATCGATAGACGGGAGGGGGGAATGAAATCAGGCCAAAAGCTAAAAGGAGAGCCAATGGACAGAAGAATTTATGTTCTCATTACAGCATCCTCTCCAGAAGTTACTCATCATTTGGAATTTTATCATTTAATGGACCTCTGGTCATTAAGTTGGACATCGAGACGCCCAACCGCTGTGACCCTAGTTAGTTGGAAAAAGACCTTTTGCTCCGAACCAATGGCAAAGAGAAAAGAGCTGTATTATTTTTGGGGGAAACATTTTTTATTCTTTTTTTATTAACCTTAAGGAAGGGATTTTTTTTTCAAAAACTTTTTTATTTAATTTGTCTTGTTTCACATATATCAAGATAGAATCGATTTTTCATTACCTTCCTGGTTTATAATCCATGCGATGATAACTTGTATGGTTATTTATTGTATGCTTTTAATTATTTTTAAAACTAATTATACGTTTTAATCTAATCGAATTTCTTTTATGCTTGTAATGATGGACTTATAATAATCGATTCTTCACTTCCTGATATTCCTGCTAGAACTTTGAAATTTTGTATGCTTGAATATTCTGGATGACAATACACTATATTAATATCTCCAGAACGATATCAATTAACAACTAATCAATTATGACACTCGTATCAATTAACAACTAATCAATTATGACACTCGTAGAAGCATCCAGTAGTGAATTTGAGAAAAAATGATTTAAAGATTCTTTAATATTTATGATAATGAATCATAAATTAAAAACTTAATTTAAAGACGACTATAATAGAGATAGTCATATTTTAATGTCCAATCAATGACAGATTAATTAGAATACTGTAAATCCAACATAGGTATCAGTTCAATGCCCATAAAAAAGAAGAAACAAACACGATAAAAAATTCCATTCATTCATTCATTCCAAATTGACAGCTTTAAAGAAGTGAATATTAATTTAAATTAGTAAAAATACTTTGAAGGTAAGAAGACTCATGAAAAACAGAAAATTATAAGTTAATACGGGTGAAAATAATTATTTGGCGATATTTTATGCTTTGAAATTATGCACATGTGTTCTCCAAACGAAATTCAAATAACTTATGCTCAAATCCACATACAGCGCCTTCTACCTCATCCTGATGGCGTTTATTACGTACTTTTCTATGAAAATTTGACTTGTTTCTTCTATTACATATTTCGGTTATTTCAATTAAAATACACTAAATTTTGAATCGTATTGTATTATAAAAAAAGAATTAGTTGTATTAAAATCTGTAATGTATTCGATTTTTTTTATTGAAAGCACGTGTTTATGTAGAAAAGTTAATGTACAAGTTTATGCCATAATAATTCTTGTGCAATTTCATCCTTTCTTAATATAAACTTCTGGTATTTACAAACGATAATTAAAGATAAGAAAAACGAAGTATTGTATAACATGCACATGATCAGATAATATTCTTTAAAAAAAATATGTAACATTAAAAGAAAAATGGAACAATAACATCAAAGCAGTTTTGAAAATTTCAACAGAAGCAGAAAATTGAAACTTCTGGAAGATTATATTATGAAATGATTATTAAATATTAACATAATCAAAAGTTTTTTAGCGTTTATTACATTTTTTTCTGCAGTAATATTGTTTGTTAAGAAATGAAAGAAGCACAACACGATTTAAAGTATTAGATTCTACAAAATAAAAAGTCATCAAATCAACTAGTCTTTATTCTTTTTTAATAACAAATCGACTAGGGAATAAAATCCACCAAAATAAAATATCGAATAATCTCAGTTATTACTTAAATTATTCATTTCATTTCAGTAAGAAAACAAGGGGAAAAAAATCTAAATAAGAGTTCTATTAATAACCCTGAAGATATTAAGATTTAAACATATAATTGAAAAACTGTTTCATCCAATTATATATTATAAGAAAAAATGTAGATACATGAATGAAATGAATATATATACATTTAATATTCGCAAAAACTGGGCATAATATTTTTTAACCATACAAGATTTTTTAAATTTATTTTTTATTTAAAAACAAAATGCATGAAAAGGATTTAAAGATCATTATTTCTTACGTAATCTCGATTCTAAACAGAAGGTAATTTCCTACATTAAATGGTTCTGCTGAAATATTCAAAGGTTATGTTATTTCATTCTATATTTTGATTTGTTTTGATTTTATATAGCTAAAAAGCTTTGTTTTACAAGATTTTTTTTTAAATAAGCAAAAAAAAAAAAAAGAGGAAATATTCTTAAAAAAAAGATGATGATATCACAACAGTTTTATTTCTCATTCCTATTATTCATTTATTATAGAGATGCTGCGAGATATTTTGTAATGAAAATGAGAGAGTGCCAAGTCCAGGTTGTAACGTTAGTCCTCCAAAATTTCAATTGCAGTTTTCTTCCCGTTCGTTCAATATTGACAAAATTCGGTTGGTAAGTTTAGGAACATTTACTATACAGCCCAGTCGTAGCACCCTCAGATTTTCAATTTGTTTTGATCCATGAAGATGTTTCTCAATGACCAGAATCTGACTCGCCGTCGCCTCATTTTCAAACTGATCCAGTCCTATAAAAAATACTTCAAAATGAATGGCAGTTATATCGAGGATAAATACTTTCATGCTCTCGTTTTCGTTTCATATTATAATTGGATATATTATTATTATATTAAAAATATATACGGTTTACTTATAGATATCCCATATATTTTCATTATTGCCTAAACTCAGAGAATTAACGCATTGAGCTGGACAGGTGAAATTTGGAAAACGTTCCTTTCCTTTGACAAAATGTGTATTGGTATGTGTGCCAACGGAATAATTTACATTTGGAATTAAATACAATAATTCCATTCGTTTTGATAATAAATAAAACCTTACTATTAAAAAAGGCAATTTTGTGCTTAGATTGCAAATTTTTTTTTTTTTTTTTTTTTTTTTGAAAAAATTAGATTTTTGTTTGAGAATATAATGAACTCCCGATTTAACAAGCAAATTTAACGGAATTAACGAATAAGTATTGGCAAATCTTTTAGAGCTTTTTTATTTTGCACTTCCAATTAACAGTTACTTCGAATATTTAAATTTTACTATGATATGCACTATACAAAATATCTTACAGTTACTTTACATAGTGAAATTTCAAGTGTATGGCTTATAACACAATTATTCACTTAATGACTTAAGAATGTCATATACTTCATTTAGCCCGTTTAATCAAAGGTTCTCTAAATTAAAATATGCATGTTTTGATAAATTTAAATTTTTGATTCATCAGAAAATAATGCTATGTCCTTCTGATAACAAAACGATTAAAAAAATGCGGTTAATTTAGTGTTTTTTTCAAGAAATGCAATAATTAATTAACAATTAAAAAATAGGTAATAATAATAATTTTGTATTTTTTTCCCCAAAATGCAACAATTAATTAACATTGAAAAAATAGGTAATAATAATAATGTTGTATTTTTTTCAAGAAATGCAAAAATTAATAAACAATTAAAAAATAGGTAATAATAATAATGTTGTATTTTTTTTTCTCCAAAAAATGCAACAATTAATTAACAATTAAAAAATAGGTAATAATAATAATTTTGTATTTTTTCCAAGAAATGCAACAATTAATAAACAATTAAAAAATAGGTAATAATAATAATTTTGTATTTTTTTCAAGAAATGCAACAATTAATTAACAATTAAAAAATAGGTAATAATAATAATGTTGTATTTTTCCCCCAAAAAATGCAACAATTAATTAACAATTAAAAAATAGGTAATAATAATAATGTTGTATTTTTTTTCCAAAAAATGCAACAATTAATTAACAATTAAAAAATAGGTAATAATAATAATTTTGTATTTTTTTTCCAAAAAATGCAACAATTAATTAACAATTAAAAAATAGGTAATAATAATAATGTTGTATTTCCCCCCACCCAAAAAAAATGCAACAATTAATTAACATTTAAAAAATAGGTAATAATAATAATGTTGTATTTTTTCCCCAAAAAATGCAACAATTAATTAACAATTAGAAAATAGGTAATAAAAATAATAATAATTTGTTACTTGCCTAAATTTAAACTGTTTTGAATCAAATTGGCGGATATAAATGGAGAATAACTTAATAACACACAAACATTAAAAAACTATTCTATTTTCTTAAATAAAATAAAATTTATAATGAATGGAAAATAATCAACAACTTTTCGTTCAAACTATCGTTCATTGTTGTATTATTTATAGTAAAAACATTTTTTTTCCGTTTTGAAACAAAGAAATTTCACCTATTATACTAAAAGAAACTATACTAAAGAAACCAACTAGATTAAAATCTCACCAACTATACAATCAGAAAAGAAACAGCTTTGATATTTTATACCATTTTTTCAGCTGCCTGACCAAAACGTTAAGCAAGCTCCCCATCAAGTACTCATCGGTTTTGTGGAATTCACCCAGATACATTTCGTACAAAATAATTTGACACTTTCATTCCCGACTTTCCGTTTCCACCCCAGAAACCACGCGACGTACGATTCTGACTTCATTTACGCATGAAGACCGTCGAATGTTCTCTAATCGGGGTGCTATCTGTCAGGATGTCCCTTTTCTTTGGTAAAAGTTGCCAGGGGTTAAAGAACTTCGTTCCTGAAGGGCAAAAAGGAGTTGGGCACACAGCCAAGAAGCGTCGATCAAGACATTCCGAACAGCACAGCTCGATACACCCTGCTATGTTACACCAGACCGAAATATCCAGAACTACATTTTGAAATGTGATGCGAGATTTTGATGCGTTTATGCATCGCACCCCAATCATTTGTCTCTGTAAACTATCCGAAATTTGAACACCAGGATATCTGATGGTCTTTAGAATAATTAAGTTGAAGGTGTCCGATGAGATAGCTGTTGTCAAATATCGGTTCCATCGGAAATTTGAGTCACGTTCATTATTCATTTGACCATGACTAAATTGTGATTGAATTGATGACTCTAGATTGGGTGACTATTTATCAATAGCATGATGCTTCAGTTTCCGCCATGAATACTTGCAAAATTTGATCTTCTTTAACTTATAATCAAAAGTTGAATGAGATATGAGACAAACCCGATTTCTCATGGCATAAGCAACGGCACATTTAAGTATTTTGTGGCCCGGATTAATCCCTTTTTAATAAGATGGTAAATTTAGTTTTAACATTTCAGCATTATATTTAGCATATTTTAAACATGTTAATAATTTGTCAGGTTGTGGTGAAGAGCTTATAAGCTAGTTAACAGCTACGCTGGAGGAGCAATTACTTTTGTATTGTGGTCATGTTACTGGGCTGCGAACCACAAGGTCCCAGGTTCTATCCTCACTCACAAAAATTCGCCACATTGGTGACCCGGACGTGATACTCTTCATCACAAGGTTAAAATTTGTTATTATATTTGTGAATATGTATATCTTTTATTTGTCTATTAAGACTCTCATATTGCGTGGCATTCATGTTTATATACAAGATTATTGAAGTAGAGTTTTTATAAACGCTCTAATAACTAAGTAAACATAATAAAACATTTAGAAACATAATCATTTATTATGATAAATTGTTAATATTTTCCTAATATTTTATCATCCACATAATTTATATTTTTTTTACAAAACTATTGAGTGGCAATGAAGAAATTAAATTTTTTGAAAGCTTACTGTCGATCCTTCCTGAACTGTCGATGCCAAGTTCAAGTTCAAATCATTACTGCATCATTTGAAATACTGACTTAATCACTTGAAACTTTCTTTGCCACACACAAATTTGACATTTGAACGCTGTTCGAAAATTGACATTTTCCCTACAGGCAGGAAGTTTGGAATGCCTGTAATAAAAAAAATTGTACGCATGCGCCGAACCTATTTTGTTGTTGTTGTTTCTTATGGCACTTGCCATGGACAAGCCCGCTGTTATGAAGACAGCGATTTTAAGCCGGTGGGGGTGCGTCTCTTGTTTGCTTAGTAGCGCCAACTATGGCCAAGAGTACGACATTGCTACTCACGCATCTCTCATTCGCTTGTACAGCCCCTTTTTACATGAGGGCACATTCACACATCTCACAGATAGAACAACGGCAGAGCAACCATGCCCAAACCGGGACTCGAACCCAGGACGCCCAAATCACGGGGAAGACACGCTACTCCTATGCCAGGACGCCGGCCGAACCCATTTTAATAAGATGATGCCAGTTCCGACTAATCAGTCACGATGGCATGTTTCGCTTATTGAATGGCATTGCTCACTTCCGAGAAATGTTTTAAAGTATTTTGAACATAGTTTCACAAGGTGCTTATTAATGAATACCCCGACTTTGTCGGGCTATTAAAAGAAAACGAAACAAAGTTCAAACTTGTTGCTCGTCGGAAATAACAAATAACAGTTGAAAGTTTAAAATCAAACGCAGCTGTAAGAGTTCAGTGTAAGCTTCTCCAAAAATTACGAACCCATCCCATACTTTTTCAATATCACTAAAAGTTTATGTTAATTTCTGCTGGTAGCGGGTAATAAACACCTGCTGTTTGATATAGACCCCCCCCACACACAAAAAAAAAAAAAAAAAAAAAAAAATCGAATACTTTCATACAGGCATATCGGCAACTGTTCAAAGCTTTACATCAAGTATGCAGAAAAAATTGTGAGAAGAGTTATCGTACAGAATCGATATTCTTGGTGTTTCTGGTGAGACTCAGATTGGACACTTATAACTATGTTGAATTTAAACTTCTAACTGCTCTTTTTGATTTCCAATGAACAAACAACAAGGCTGTACTTTGTTTTATTTCCCTTCAATTCATAACCCCCTGGGGCACCTCGAAATGAGGATGAGATGCTTCCGGCATGGTGGTTGGATCTCTCCACCCTGGAGGGTACACAAATAGGTGGGGGATCTGACTCCTCCCATCGATGACGGGACGTACTTCCTTCGGGGAAGGCTGTACCGAAGCCGGTGATGGCCCTTAGGTCTCAACCACAGTTCCCGCCAATGTTGCTGTTGCGGCGGTCCGGTCATTCAGTTTTTATGGTTTAAATCCGTGTGCCTTCGTAGAGGGTCGGAGAGTTAGATGGTTGACTTCCCTTTAATTCATCAAAATTGGAATATTCATTGATAAAAATAGCACGTATTGATTTTTTATTTTAAGTCATAGGTAGATTCCTATAGGAAGACTACATATTGCAATGGTTCTCGTGACACGACTTTATATAATATATATATATATATATATATATATATATATATATATATATATATATATATATATATATATATATATATATATATATATATATATATATATATATATATATATTGTGTGTGTAATATTAAACTTGTGTGTGTGTGTGTGTATAAAAACATATTTTTGGAGCAGTTTCGTGCCCGAAGAGAGAAAAGACACTTTTGAAAATTTTAAAACACCGGGAGGCATATTATGTACAAGAAACGATGATGAAACTAACATCCGTTCACATCGCAATACAAGAGCAGAAGAGCGAAGGCGAGAAAGAGACCGAAATATTTCACCCCAGTGATTCTACACTATGAGATTTTCATCCCTTCAATTGGAAGTTGAGAAAGTGCTGATTAAAGCAGTTTTACAGAGTTCGTGCAGCATTAATTAAATAAAAAGGGGTATTAGAACAGGGAACAAGAAAACATTTTAGAATTAAGTTAATATGGATTAAATTAAGATAAAAAATTAGGAAATTATTTAGGATTCAAATTGGATTTTAAAATATCATTACACATACTTGAAGTAAAACTTTCCCTGTGTTATCTTGTTGTTGCTGCAGTTATCTTATAAACAAGATAACTGCAGTAACTTCCTTTGGATTTTAATAGGCTAGGAATATGTTGTTAGAAATGTATAAACCTCGGAAGAGGTCGTAAACGGGCCATCTAGCTTAAAGAAGGTAGTGGTGGGGAGAGAGGCTGATATTTTCATTTCATTATAACTTCCTTAATATTGAATAAAAAATATAAATCCAATAAGCCAAATGAGTGCCTCATTAAGACAAACAACTTTTATATTAAAGTTTCTATTCCTAATTGCAATATCTTATAAATTAGAGTCAAAAATATAATTTTCAAGCTTTAATTTTGGCCTGAAATTTGATTCATGAACCTTTGCCTTCCTGCTTACCAGGAGGAATTTTTTCCTCCCTTTAGAAGGTGAAAATTATTATAAAAAATCTTTAAATTGTGATATATACATGTATAAATACATGAAAATGCAATCAAGTTTTTTGAATGCAAAAGAAATATTTTTTTTTCTGTCCTTATCAAATAATTCAGTAAAGCGTAGATCATTGAGTAAAGAGAGGCAGATAAAATTGTAAGGTTATATTTTACGCTGTGAATTCGTTAAAAGCGAATTTTCCACCACCTTAAAAGGTGCCTAAAGTCAACAAATGCATGTTTAAATAAGAAACGGGAGAAACATTTCATCAAAGACATAATTTAAAGCAGCAGAAAGCATTCCATTATAAAAAAAGGTCTTTAAATATTTAAAAAAAGATATTACTTTAAACATTTAATGTGATTATATAAAGAATTAAAAAGTGATGACACTCATTAACACATTAACAAACACAGAATTAAAAAAGAAAAAAAGATCTCAGGAAAAGAAGCAGATGGACGTAATTACAAAATATTATCAAGCAAAACTGAGTAATTATGAAGAAAATACTTTATTTATCACTAAATAAACATTTTAAGCTGTTAACTTTTTGTAAAAAGGGTCTGAAGCAACAAAATAAATGAAAAATATGCTAAAGAGCTTTTTCAATCAAAAGCTCTCGTTTAAAATACATTTAATTTACACGATATTTTAAGATGAAGCAGCGCATGGTACAAAGCGAGTTTTAAAGGCTAAATATACCTTTAATACCCTTGAGATAGCTAACTTTTTAAAAGAAAAAAAGCGGGAAAAAAAATGCATATTTAAAATGAATACCACGGCTGAAGAGTTAAAAGAAAATGAATAGACTCTTGAAACATGCGCTAATTGCATATATTTTTAATGTGAAACATTTAAGAGTATTTAATGCTTGCTTTCACACAAATTTCTGTCGATAATGCATGTTTTTTCCCCCTCTTTAATAAAACGAGTAATTAGAAAAGTTGAAAATAATGTCCTCATAAGGGGTTGGGGAACTGAAGATATCTTACCTTTCTGGTAGCTCTTAAGTTATACATTTGCATTTAATCAGTACCATCCAATTAAATAACCGAGTTCCTGATAAATTGCTTCTTAGATTTTGACTTCTTTTTATTCTTTTATTATTGGCGTATTCATCCGTAGAAGCACTCAAACCATCAAGAGGCTGGTTTTTAAAATATCTATCTATAGAAATGATGCGGATTTGAATGCAAGTTTTCAAGATGAATCTAAAAATATGCATTGATATGCAAAGCATCGGTTGAATTAAGTAACTAAAAATGCTCTTCAACAAGAAAACGAGTGAAATAAGTCACAAAAGCAAATAAATTACATCGATTTATACCGTATTAAATTAGATAAAATAGGAATTATAAGAGATGTAAAGCTTTATAATTATTTGCATAAAAAAAAGTTTTTTTATTGATTTTTTTTTTTTTTTTTTTTTTTTTTTTTTTTTTTTTGTAAAATATGCACGATGACGAGTCTAAAGCATTAAAAATATCAACAGAAAAATCCCCTAGATCAGAGATACAAAATTGAAAAAATATTTGTCTACATTTTTTTTTTCTTTTAGGGATTTTTTTTGTAGAATAAGCCCGATAATTAATATAATGCATAAAAAAAAATCCCTAGATTAGAGGTGCAAAATGTTAAGATTTTTTTTTTTTTTTTTTTTTTGCAAAATATGCAAGATGATGAGTTTAAAGCATTAAAAATATCAACAGAAAAATCCCCTAGATCAGAGATACAAAATTGAAAAAATATTTATCTACATTTTTTTCTTTTCTTTTAGGGATTTTTTTTTTGTAGAATAAGCCCGATAATTAATATAATGCATTAAAAAATCCCTAGATTAGAGGTGCAAAATGTTAAGATTTTTTTTTTTTTTGCAAAATATGCAAGATGATGAGTCTAAAGCATTAAAAATATCAACAGAAAAATCCCCTAGATCAGAGATACAAAATTGAAAAAATATTTGTCTACATTTTTTTTTTTTATTAGGGATTTTTTTTTGTAGAATAAGCCCGATAATTAATATAATGCATAAAAAAAATCCCTAGATTAGAGGTGCAAAATGTTAAGATTTTTTTTTTTTTTTTTTTGTAAAATATGCACGATGATGAGTCTAAAGCCTTAAAAATATCAACCGAAAAATCCTCCAGGAAACTATTAAATTAACAAAGGTTAAATCAGTTAGAATGGGTTCATATCTAGAGACCAGACAGATAGAGATTCCCAATTGTGTAATTTAATGGGGCGCCCGGATGAAAATTTCTCTGGTCGTTGGAGCGCAAAATTTAGCAACCAACTGGTTAAAATTAAAATGATAAAATTTTCTAAGTCTCAATCCAAGATTACCTAGAACCAAAACATGGATCCAAAACTAAGATTTGGATAATGAGAAAGAATGTTATTAAAAATAAAATAATATAAATAAAATTCTCTAAATAATTAAATAAATATGAAGCGGAAGCAATAAAAGGGATTAAATCAGAGAATGGTTTAATATCTAGAGACAAGACAAATGGAGATTCTCAATTGCAACATGGGGTGTCCGGATGAAAATTTCTCTGGTCGTTGGAGCGCAAAATTTAGCCACCAACTGGTTAAAATTAAAATAAAATTTTCTAAGTCTCAATCCAAGATTACCTAGAACCAAAACATGGATCCAAAACTAAGATTTGGATAATAAGAAAGAATGTTATTAAAAATAAAATAATATAAATAAAATTCTCTAAATAATTAAATAAATATGAAGCGGAAGCAATAAAAGGGATTAAATCAGAGAATGGTTTAATATCTAGAGACAAGACAAATGGACATTCTCAATTGCAACATGGGGTGTCCGGATGAAAATTTCTCTGGTCGTTGGAGCGCAAAATTTAGCAACCAACTGGTTAAAATGAAAATGATAAAACTTTCTGTACCTCAGTCCAAGATTACCTAGAACCAACTCACGGATCCAACACTGATACTTGGATAATCAGAAGGAATGCCATTAAAAATCCCTCCCCCAAAAAATCTCTAAATAAATAAATAAATATGAAGTGGAAGCAATAAATGGGGTTAAATCAGAGAATGGTTTAATACCTAGAGACCAGAAAAATGGGGATTCTCAATTGCATTATTTCATGGGGCGTCCAGATGAAAATTTCCCTGGTCGTTGGAGCGCAAAATTTAGCAACCAACTGGTTAAAATTAAAATGATAAAACTTTCTATACCTCAATCCAGGATTACCTAGAAACAACTCTCGGATCCAACACTGATACTTGGATAATCAGAAGGAATGCCATTAAAAATCCCTCCCCCCAAAAATCTCTAAATAAGTAAATAAATATGAAGCGGAAGCAATAAATGGGGTTAAATCAGAGAATGGTTTAATACCTAGAGATCAGAAAAATGGAGATTCTCAATTGCATTATTTCATGGGGCGTCCAGATGAAAATTTCCCTGGTCGTTGGAGCGCAAAATTTAGCAACCAACTGGTTAAAATAAAAATGATAAAACTTTCTGTACCTCAATCCAAGATTATCTAGAACCAACACACGGATCCAACACTGATACTTGGATAATCAGAAGGAATGCCATTAAAAATCCCTCCCCCCAAAAATCTCTAAATAAGTAAATAAATATGAAGCGGAAGCAATAAATGGGGTTAAATCAGAGAACGATTTAATATCTAGAGACCAGACAAATGGAGATTCTCAATTGTATTATTTCATGGGGCGTCTGGATGAAAATTTCTCTGGACGTTGGAGCGCAAAATTTAGTAACCAACTGGTTAAAATTAAAATGATAGAATTTTTTGTGCCTCAATCCAAGATTACCTAGAACCAATACACGGATCCCACAATGATACTTGGATAATCAGAAGGAATGCTATTAAAAATACATCCCCCAAAAAATCTCTAAATAATTAAATAAATATGAAGCGGAAGCAATAAAATAGATATTGTTTTAAAAACTAAAAAAAAAAAAAAAAAAAGAATATGGCAGTATTAAATACTGAAGCATTAATAATACATTTTTAGAGTTAGTTCCATAGTTGTTTCTTCTGGTTAAATTAATCAAAAAGATCGATTTAGTGAGGCATTCCAAGTAGAATGAGAGTTGGGAATTAAAATTGTCCCCAATAATTAATTTTGTTTATTTATTTTATTATTTATTTATTTATATTTTATAGAGTATGCATAATGATCAGTTTAAATTATTAAAAATATTTACAGAAAAAAAATCAGAAAGTCATTACATTTACAAAATTATATCAGTTAGAATGGGTTAATAAAATTAGATAATTATTAAAAAAAATTCCAAAATAGTGGCAGTATTAAATACAGAAGCATTAACAATACATTTTTAGAGTTAGTTCTATAGTTTTTTTTCTTCAGGTAAAATTATTCAAAAACATAAATTTGGTGTATCCCTGTTCCAAAATAATAATAATAATAATAAAAGTTAGAAATTAAAATTTCGCAAATTAAAAAAAAAAATTAAATTCAGTTTCTTTATTTTAAATAGTTATTAACAAGTAAGCAAAACGTTATAATAAGGTTACGTTAAAAAAAATTCCTGTAATGTAGGTCTAGTTAGAATATACAGCTTGCCTTAACCATCATTTCACCCCATTAGCTAGTAGTAAACAGAAACTGCCTTGCGTCAACAAATGATTAAACCAACCATAACAGACCCAAGATTACTTTCTTCCAACAAGGACGACATCAGCAGCAACTGCGATCATCAAACTTCATCCCCCCACCCCATGACCAACTTGGAATTCCGTTATAAATCGAATGTTCGCTGCGACCAGTTTAACGTAACTACCAGAAAGTTTTATCTTCGGTAACCTTTCGGTAATGGTTGGTTTGGAAGGCTTCCAACAACATGCTATTACCTTCGTTTGGGCGCCGCTTCTTATGCTATCTGCCCCACACCAGCCGGATTCGCAATAAATGAAGTCCACATTATACATCCGGCTCAGGGGGTCCCTGAAATGAGTTCTTTGTTGTCCTGCTACGACAAGTTGGCTCGATATAAATATTGAGGAGCAGAGGCGGATCGTTTGCTGACCACTCCACGGGCTATATATCCAGGAAATGAATATTCCTGCCGGAGGGGTGCTTCTCGAATGTTGGACCTGCATTTACGTGGACCGCATTAAGTGGTCGCTAATACCAAATTATGAAGACCCAATGTTCCGTTCGATGGTTTTGATTTAATGTCCTGACAACTTGGTACATCGGGTCTGGACTTTCCGTGATTGGTAAGGTCACGTGGGCCGAACGTGACTGAGCTCGGTAAATAAAAGTGGGGACTGAAAGAATGCGACATTCCTGGTCTGTTGAGGGAGTTGGATAATGGATGTAATGCATTTAATGACTCGTGATGGGAGTTAAGTAATGTGAGCAATAGTTGGGGTTAAAAGATTGTTTAGGTTGTTTGAAGAAAAACCTGTTCATGCTCGCAAGATGGAAATAATATCATAATGGTTAAGGTAATGTGAGCTGTATATACAATAATTTAGATTTGATATTTTAAGGTTGGGATTTTAAGAATTCTATGAAGCAAAAATGAAAAATTCAACCATTCTTACTTCTTCGTATAAAAAGTATGAAGTAAGCATTGTAATAGTCAAAAAACTAATTTCGAACTCGAAATTTTGACAAATATCCACATTTCAGACGTCCCTCTGCCCCCCCCCCAAAAAAAAATCATTTTTGACATTATATCTGACTGTCTGTAAACAAACGCTTTGTAAAAAATGCTTTGAGCTAGATAGATGAAATTTTGTATATAGAATTACGACTTTGTATATATATTTCTGTCAAATTTTGAACGAAATCCATTCACTGGAAATCTGTCTGGTTACACGAGTACATGGGAATTTGATAATTCCAGAGCGAAATCTGGAGCTGGAATTAGAATCTAGGCTACAGTAAGCAGCATTCAAAATATTGTTTTTAAAGATGCTCTTAGTTAGAAAAATTTAAGTAGAATGAAATATTATATTAAGAAGTATCTTTTTCTGGTTTAAAGAAAGATTTTATTTAATTTGTTTTAAATTTTTAAATTTCATGCTTTAATTTTTCATTTCCGGCGAATAAGTTGAAACTATGATGCGATTTCTTCTGAATTAACTAATGTTAAAATATTTCTTTTTTAAAAATTTGAATTGAGCTTTTGCTCATGATATTTTTTAAAACAGTTTGTCTCCACTTTCTTTTGTTGTCTAGAGGGAGTGAATCAATCCTTCAGGAAACCCCACTAACCTATGGGCAAGCATTATTCGAAGACAACATCGGGGTTGGCGAGTGAAAGCGAGCAGGGGGCGAGGTGCTATAGTTTATAGAAAATTTATTTATTTATGAACTGGAGCAATGATATGTGCTTAATAGACTTGTCAATAACCTATAGTCTGTGTAATATCTGTAGGCGTTTCAAGGGCACTCGTTTTCCCTACTGGGATTTGAAGACCGAGAATAAGCTTCATTCCGTCAAGTCTACAATTGGTTTATGGCCTGTTCACCCTATACGAGAGTTTGATGTGAAATTGACTCGCAGGACACACCCGCTTTACTCATCGTCATCTAATCTTGGGTGAAAGGGTGCCAATTTGCCCCACTTGTCATATTGCTTTTAGTGTGAAACATATTTTAATTGAATGTCCTGATTTTAATGCTCATCGTCATAATTTTTTCAACTCGTCTTCTCTTAACTTGCAAGACCTGGTGGGTGAGAAATACCATCCAAATATTTTTAAATTTTTAAGAGTTATACGCTTCATCAACTGTATTTAACACTTTTTTCGTCTGGTTTTCATTTTTTGTAAAATAAGTCTTCATTGCATGATTATTTTGCATCTACATTAATCATTGTCTTTCGTTAAAATAGTTTTATAATATTTGTATCGACATTTTTATGGAGTTTTACTTACACTAACTTTTAAAATCGTTTTGGCTTAAATGTCTGTCTTGGTTTTACCGTAAGCTTGGCGCAGTATAGCCAAAAATGGCTCTTGCGCCAATAAACCATACAACAACAAAAACAACGTTTTCCCTACCTTTCACTCTTTCTCCTTCTCCGCTGCCATAGTTTCAACAAAGCTTGTTTTTTTCCCAGCTAGTACGTTTCGGAAATACCTTACCTTCGGAATACCTTAACAGCTGCATCTCTCTCTCTCTCTCTCTCTCTCTCTATATATATATATATATATATATATATAAACATTGTTATCTGTCTTAGTAACCTTGAACCGCCTACTGAAAATACACAGACTATAGTTTAGACTAACCACCTTAGAAAACTGCCTTTTCCGAAATCTGTCATGGTTGAGGTGTTAGGTGAGGCTTGTAAATGTATATGAATTTTAAAAATTTAGCTATGTGAATTAAAAAAATAATAATCAGTATTTCTATAATTTTTTTGTCATCTTTTCGATAAATAAAATAATGTGCTACGGATCAGCTCACTGATAAAAATCGGATTAATGGAATCGAACTGTTTTAGTGAGCTTAATCGATAAATAAAATTTAACATATGAATCGATAGACGTAGACTGGCATACGAGTAATATTATTAATAACACTTGATGACATTCTTGAAACATTGTTTGTATAAAATAATATAAAATTACATCGGTTTTAAATAAATAAATAAAAAGGATTTCAAATTTTAAAAATATGTTCAGGAATATTCAGATATAGATGCCGTAAATGGAAGAATTTACTTATAACAAAAGGAACCTTGTTAGATCGATTAAAAAGCTTTCACCAGGATTATAAAATGCAAAAATAATGAAGGAAACCTGCCCCAGTATTAAGTAATAATATAAAAACATACCTCAAAGCATATGAGTGGGTGCGTATATGTCATTCCTTTTATTTCTTTCTTTATAATACATTCTGTCTTCATGCCAGATATAAAAAAAAAAGTTGCCCAAGAAAAATTTTACTGAAGAAAAATGGATTAAAGAAATAATGTATGATTTTTAAAAATAAAATATTGTTCTCCTCATGAGCATTTAGGATGAATTATAATAAAATAGAGATAGAATTCATTTTTTTTAACCATATGAAAACAATACTTGTATGAACGAATTTAAATGTATCTCGAAAGAATAAAACGGTTTCACATCTTTTTTTCCTTGTATTCTTATAAAAAATAAGGAGGAAAAAAATTATATGATTTTTTTTTTTTTCATCTTAGAATATCAGTCATTTTCAGTTTTCAAAAATTTATTCAACTTAAAAACTAATAGCGATTTTTTAAAAGTAAATTTTTTTCCTCGAGCGTCATAGTTGTTCTCAATAGACATCATTACGGGCATTGGTATTTCTTTCTTTCTAAAAAAAAACAAACTTCGTTTTAGAATAAAGGCTTTTTTTTTTACTGTTTGCATAATTGAGTGAAAAGAACAAGACTAAAGAATTCTTTATTTTTCTTCTCTTTTTCGAAAGAACTTCCTTAAGAAAAAGATTTTATTCTATCCCTCCAAATAGGACACTAAGTACACAATAACGATTGGATTATTCAAATAAGTAGTATTTAGTTTAAAGGCAGGCTTCCAGTGAACAAGTTGGAATTGTTACAAACTAATGGAAAATTACTAATTCTATATTCTCACTTGCCGAGGTTTTAATGAAGAAGGAATGGTTTTACAATTGTTCAACAGAAAATTCGAAACAGTATTTTGAGTAACTGTTAAATTGAAAATTAAATTTTTTTTCACACATTTACTTTTTTTCTTCGAACAATTCCTTTATGTCAAAGATTTTATTCCAATATTCGAAAATGAATATCAAGTATAGAATCAGGAAGAATTATTATAATAAGTACTTAGTTTAAACGCAAACCTTCAGAAAACCAGTTAGAAATGTTACAAACTAACATTAAATGAGTAATTTGGTATTTTAACTTGTCTTCGTTTTAACGAAGAAGAATGGCGTACGCATCGAACAAAATATGCTGCCATTTTGATGAATTGCTAGAATAAAGTCTTTTTCTCTTCTAACTTTTTGTGAACAATTCTTTTAAGAAAAAAAAAGCTTTTATTTCAAACTTCGAATAAGGATAAGAAGCATACAATGACGTTTGAATTATTCTAAAAATAGCACTTCATTTAAATACAAGCTTCCAGAAAACAATTTAGAATTGTTACAAATTTATAAAAAATAAACAATTCTATATTTTCACTTGCCACATTTTAATGAAAAAAGAATGATTGTTATAAATTTCCAACAAATTTTTTTTCCCGCCATTTTGAGAAAACCGTTAGAATAAAAAAAATCTTTTTCCCTCCTAATTTTTTTCAATAATTCCTTTAAGAAAAAGTTTTTATTACAACCTCCTAATAAGGATAAGTATATATTAACGATAAGATAATTCTAAAAAGTGGCATGAGGTTAAAATAAAAGCTTCCAGTGGACAAATTAGAGTAAATTAATATAAAATAAACAAAAATACCAATAAAAATATTTTCCCCTTCTAATTTTTTTCAACAATTCCTTTAAGAAAGCTCTTTTATTACGACCTCTGAATAATAAGCATATAATAAAGCTGAGAAAATTCTAACAAGTGTCATTTGGTTAAAATGCAAACTTCCAGTGAACAATTTAGAACTGTTACAAATTAATATAAAATAAGGAAAAATGTGAATATCTTTTTTTATTCTAATTTTTTTTTTAATAACTCCTTTAAGAAAACGCTTTTATTAACACTTCCGAATAAGGATTAGAAGAATATAATAACGATAGGATAATTCTAAAAAGTAGCCTTTGCTTAAAACGCAAGCTTCCAATGAGCGAATTAGAATTGTTACAAATTAATATAAAATAAACAAAAATATAAATACAAATCTTTTTCCCTTATTAATTCAACAACTGCTTTAAGAAAAAACCTTTTATTACCACGTCCTAATTAGGATAAGAATCATATAAAGACGTTAAGATAATTCTCCAGTTTCCAGTGAACAAGTTAGAATTGTTACAAATTAATATAAAATAAGCAATTCTATATTCTCACTTGCCACAGTTTTAATGAAGAAAGAAAGATTGTCTCAAACTTCCAACAACAGCAACAACAAAAAAGTGTCATTTTGAAGAACCGTTAGAATGAAAGGTTAATTCTTTACTTCATTCGAGAGTTCTCTATTTTTGATTTTCCCCTCTTATGCACTTTTTGTTTGTTGCGAAGCGCTTGAATTTCCGCAAGGTAACGCAATGAGAAAGTAAATTGAATTTTTGATGCCATTTGCTGGACGGGAGACAGTTTTATTACAGATAACAAATGCGCGCGGAGGAAATTAAAGATAAGGCCTGTCATCCTGCCTTCTAATAAAATGGAAAAGATTGCAAATGTCGAGCCATTTCTTTCATTATAAGCACCTGAACGACACGTTACTTTTCGACTAAAAACTGAGGCAAATCTCTTGTTCTGTTGGTTGTTAGATGATACATTTTTAATTTCTATAAAATCAAGAAGTTTTTTGAGTCTATTTCTTGTTCTTAATTTGTTATGCGTTTTATTACAATTAGCAGAAATAAAAAAAATAAAAAAAATGTACTCAACCAAATAAGAAATTAAACGCTGAAATTGTATTCGCTTTACTATTAAGTTATTAAGTTAAAAGTTTAATTGCCTTTATTTTTTGTGAATTTTTATTAATTTTTTATATATGGCTATTGTGATCTTGTAGTGGAGATTTGGAGGTTTAATTGTGTTATACAGGGTGTCCGAGAAATTTTGATATATTGAGAAATAGAGTAAAATGATAATTATAAGATATGCAAACAAAATAGATACACTAATAGATAAGATATATTAATACTAAAGTTCATAATTTCAATGTGATCCTTTAGTATGGCATAGTTATTTCCAAGTGATACTTAGTTTCACGCTCAGCATTTGCAGGTGCTTGTGAAGTTATAGATTGAATAGGAAATATCATACGGTGCTTTACTGAAAGGCATCCGATGTACACAACCTTGCCATAACCCAAAATCAAAAAAAAAAAAAAAAAAAAAAAATCTAAGAAACTTATCAAAATTAGATGATTTGATTAATAAGCGAAAGTTTCTCATTAACTCATCATCAAACCAAACACAGCGCCATCTTCCGGGTTTTGAGAAATAGAAAATATGTAGAAAACTTTATGAGCCACGTTAATAATGCATTTTTTGTGATATTCGAGTTTTGATTTTTGTTATCCCGGCACAAGCTAAGAATCCGTTCAGGAGCATACGCCGGAAAACTAACCTCATTCCTTCCTTCATTCCTAATAATGCATAACATCGAAGAAACACCATAATAGTATTTTTTTTACATAATTTTGTAATTTGTCCAAGAATTCGGGAATTTTCTGGATTAATGTCTAGTTTTAAAGCAAAATGATAGCTATCTTATAACATATATTATAATTCTAAAATGTGGTCAAATAATAATTAAATCATATGAGGTGACATCTTTTTTGAAGTTCCGCTCCACACCAACAGGACACTTGCACGACCCCCGTCTATCGGGGGTTGTGACACTTGGCCCTGGACGTTACATTTAACATACACCAAGTGACATAGGAATGATTTGACTTGAAGGAATTAGACTTAAAAACCGCAACCTAACCACCTTGCTACTGCGACTAATTTCGGCTTTGACATAGATGAATGCGATTTGGGATTCGAATCCTGCATATTAAACTTTTAGTCGCATATCTTAAATTTTAATCAGATACTAAAAAACATGCACTTCAATTTTTATATAAATGTGTAATTTTTTAAAAGGTCGATTAAAATGGTAACCACATTATATATTGATTGCAATCATAATAACAATAAATGCTCTTAATTTTAACATACTCGGTGGTTTACCATTTTATGACTGGAATATAGTCAGGACACTTATAGAAGGAATATAGAAGGACACTTTATAGTCAGATTATTCACTGATTCTCCACTTTTGATTTTGAGTTTTTCAAGAATTCAATATTCATTTCCTGTTTTCGTTATTTTTTTTAATGTTCGCTCTCTATTTTTTGCTAATTTCTGACCGCAAATGTTCTATTTTTGTTGTTTTCTATTTGCTTAGTTTTTATATTTTATATTAATTCTACCAAGTTCATAATATATTGTTCTTTAATAAATACTTTTCATATTCTTTTCTATTTCTATTCATTTCTTCATATTCATTTTCCATTTTTGCTGATTTCTTCATATTCTTTTTCCATTTTTGCTGATTTCTTCGTATTCATTTCTTCATATTCATTTTCCATTTTTGCTGCTTTCTTCGTATTCATTTCTTTATATTCATTTTCCATTTTTGCTGCTTCCTTCGTATTAATTTTTCTATTTTTTAATCTAAATTTCTGTACTCAATACTTTCTTCATAATAATTTTTGATTTTCACATTTTCCATATTCATTTGCCATTTTTCCTCATTTTTTTTTCAAATTGGTTTTCTTGATTTTATAATTTCTAACGTTCGTTTTTTATTTCTTCTCGTTGCTTTTTTATTTTTATAATTTTCTCGTACTCACTTAATATGTCTCTAAATTTTTAATTTTTTTTAAATTAATAATTTTTTATGAATGTTTTTTTTAAATTTTTTTCACTAATTTCTCCACACTTCTTCAACTTTATTACATTTTTATCCATTTAAAGACATAAACGCAAAGACATTTTATAAAACAAGATTCATAATTCATTCTTCTAGTTGCTCCTGAAAATTTTAATTCCCTCAAACAAGTAAAGGCAGTTTTTTCTATCCCTTATTTTACCTCCATATCTGTCCTGGATTTGCGTTCTCTCCAAAGCTCATTTCAGCATGGCCGGCCATGGAATTCCTCTAGTGGGCTTGGATGCCCCTTACTTCCTTTTACCCGGAAATAGAATTTTACTTAAAACCACGTTTATTTATGGTTGAAAGAGTGGGTAAAGGATAAGCGATTTTTTTTTTTACTTCGATTTTATTTCCTATTTTCCAGGATTTTCGAGTTGCCTTTTCCCCGTTCCGGGAAATTTCTTCTTCGATAGAAGAAATATTAGGATGAGAAAGGAATTCCCGGATTTTAAAATTCAGGTTTAAAAAAAAAGGAAGAAAAAGGGGGTCTCTTTCTTTTCGAGGAAAGCCGAAACCACTACCTAAACTTGTGCAGATTTATTTCTTATTCCGGCATATCCCTCCCGTTTCTGCCCCTATGGTACAAATATGAAAAATGTTTAGTGTCTTGTATTCTATGTTTGATTTTCGTCATAAAAGAATAAAACGCGGCTCCAACGAAGGGGAATAAAATATAAATTTTTGAGGGGGCGTTCATGTAGTGCAGTGCTTCAACCTGGATGGCTTAACATAACACAAACATCAAGAAATAAACAACTGTTCTCACCTATAATAAAAGAGGAATTCAAAAAAATCCCTTACAACATTCTGTACTATTCAACAGTTCTATCCTTTTAATGCCTTTACGTATCATATAAAAGCCAATAAAGAAGATTTTTCTTAATTCTCATGCATATTGTTAAAAGAAAAGAGGTAATGCAGGTAATGAAGTTTTATAATACAACGCAAGTACAATGACCTCATAAAAGAGCTCATTTATGGCTAATACTTTATGGATTAAGCACCTTTGTATTTCTTTAATAGTCTCTCATTGAAGTGTCTTAAGGAGAATATAGAGGACCATGGAATGTAGCAAGTAGATTGTTAATTAAGTACCCAGTATTTCAGGATTTGACGCAAAATTATGAATTAAAATGTGTCAGGTATCACGAGGAACAAAGAACCATTAATGGTAGGATTACAGAGATAAAATTATCTCACGTTGGACCATTATCCATTTTCTGGGTGTCTCGTACCTTGACACAAGTAATGACACTTTTCTTGGCAATATGAGTTTATTATATTATAAAAAATAAATGATTGATGACTATTTACATATTACAATTAAATTCAAATCTAAATTTAAACCCATTTCTCGGAGTTCTCACCGGAGCTCCTACAAACGCACACTCTTACCAGTGTCAGCCGCAAGCTCCCGTGTAACTATCCCTCTCTCTTCACTTCATATCCGTAAAGACGGAGGCATTGAGGCCGGAACGGCTGCATGGAGATTAGAGGCATGGCACTGGGTTAAACAAACAAACAACTTTTTTTTTCTATTAATAAGATTTAAATAATTTTAGAATCATAAAGGGATTTCTCATAAATATTACTTGTTAGCAAAATTATATTTAATAAACAATATTAAACTGCATTGGAGGATGAACTACAGGCAATTAATTGCTTGAAGAAAGATGAATTTTAAGAGAAAACAGTGTACAGATTGCAATAAATACATACAAGAATCATACCAGAAGTATTGCATGTAGGGCTAAATCCTAGGGACGGGTACCGTCAAATTTGGCGCCAAACTTTAAAGACAAAGTCGCCAGCGTCTCTTGAAAATCGTCATAATATTGAGATATAAAATTCTGAAGATTACAGCGTCCACGAGGCTTGGCGAGAAAAATTTGGCAGAAAATCGCCAAATGGTACCCGTCTCTAGAACTGTACCGCATGTAGTATTTTCGCAACTTTACAGATAATTCCAGTCACAGACATATGTATGAAATGGGATACTGCGAGTCAAAGGAAAAAGATGCCCAACTCACGTTTGGCATTTAATAATAAATACAAAATTCAGGCATTAATTGTACATAATTTAACTATGGGCAAGAGACCATAAACTTAAGAATTTCAAATTAATCAAAAGTGTAAGTAAATTTATGCAGTTTGACAAACAAGATTAAATAAACTTTGCAATTTCAAAATCAGACTGTATATAATGCAATAATTGGTTTTCGAAGAAAAAAAAATGCCATAAGAATTTTTTAAATAATGCTTATAAAAACAGAGCTGCTAAGAGTCGAGCGGTACCCCGATCCAAAGTATTAGCAAACGGCCCTTTTTGCGAATTATGGCTGAGATGACTAATCAGAGAATGAAAATTTTATCCGGAAATATATCAAGTATTGTTACAAAAGTCTTTCTAGCCACAAACTTCATGAATACAACGAGTTCATAAGTGTAAAACTATCCTAGAATCCTATTCGCCATAAAATTCTTTAGGATAGGGGAAAAAAAACTTTTTTTAAAAATACCAATCTGTTACTTATCTTTAACTCAGGTGGAGGGATTTTTCCACCATACCTTAACCATTTGTAGTTATATTTAAAACTATTTATATTAATGGTAGTTTCCAAAGTAGATTGGTGTCCAATTAGAGATAAACAGAAAAAGAAATAAACATAATTATTTGCAAAGTTTTAACAAAATATTTCTAATTAAGTTATATTACCGAATTATCTTTGAATGCTAATATTGTAAAATTTAAATAGGATTAGCGCCAGCGTGGTTTTCGAAGCTTCAAAATTCGTTTAAATTTTTCACTTAGAGCTGAAAACTGAAATTCTATCGATTCCGTACAAAAAAAAAAAGTTAATAGAAAATATTAATATAATACATTTTTCCTTAACAATTTATCTTTAATTTTATATTAGAATTTTAGGAAAAAAAAATCTTTCTACTGAACTTAGTAACAAATGGCAACTTTTTAAATTATTAAGATCATCAATAATAACTTACATTAAATGGTAAGACTAATAATGGCCGCTTTGAAATGTCTTTAGTTTTAACCATAAAAGGATAAAATCATTTCATTCTCTCCGAGTCATTAGACTGAAAAATCAATCCATACTTTAAAAGCAAAAGACTAAGTTAACTCTCTTGGGCATTGAATGAATAAATTACTAAATCAGAAACTGCTAACAATCTTACTCGATAGACCAATCATAGGAATTTATTATTGTTTTGCTGAAACAATTAACACCATTGTCGCACAGAAGAAAAAAAATCTTTATCCCCACATGCACTATAACGCATCGGTTGTTCATTATTTTACTTTTTAGACTACTCTTTTTTTCTTTCAGATTAAAAAAATAGCAAATTTTAAAGTCTCCTATCAAATAGCAAGAAAATATATGGGCGTTTAATAAGTTTTAACTCTTTCATTACTAAACGGGCCCAACCGGCCGAAAATTTTATACTGGGTTGCTATATTCCGTTTTGAAATGATGGGTGAAAAATGGAAAAGGAGGACTTTCTTAATGATAACTAATTTTTACTCTTTTATTCCTTGTTTGATGCAAAACCCACCCGCCAGTATACAATTTGCAAGACTGGTTGGGCCGGAGCAGTAGTGAAAGAGTTAAACACATTTTTTTTTATTTAAATTCTTATTTAAGCAAATCTTAATCTTCTTATTTTAGAGAAAGAAAATGTTAATATATCTAATAAGAATGACTAAATATATTTTCAAAGCAAAACAACTTAAGAAATAAAATGAAAAGGACTGTAAAAAATGATATTGAAATTGTTATATTAAAAGTTAAAAAAATTATGAACAAGAAAGAAAATTCTCGAACAGCCTAGAAATAGTATTACATAATATAACAGACAGCCCCTGAAGGGGAAAGATTTGAGGACCTCTTATCATCGATAAATTCTTATGTTCCTCTGCTCGTTCGATGAGTTTTAAATTCCAACCACATGTTTTGTAACCACAATAACGTATTCAGATGGTCATGACAACAAAAACAATGAAACATAAAATGATCCATTTCTGCATTTATGGCCATCTGCTGGTCAGTTTGAGATATACCATCGCTTGGACTTGAATTAATAAAAAAGACTACGGGAGAATTTAATACTTATAAGAATTTTAACCCTGTATTTTTAAGATCATAACCATAATTCTTAAACCGCAAGCTTGTTTTCTAGAAAAATATGACACAGGTTAGTAAACCAAAATTTATTTTGGAAAAAGTAATTTAGTTATATTTAAAGAATAAAGAATTTATTAATTTTTACACTTAAAATAAAAAGTGATTTTTAAGACAATTAAAGAAAGATAATAAAGAAATGAATAATAATGATCTTTGGTAAACTCATTTTTTTTTTTTGATTATTTGATTTTCCGAAATTGTAAAAAAAATAATAATAAGGAAATTTTCAAATTCGATAACATTAAATATTTGATACAATCATTGATATATACTTGCATAGTTTTCTTATTGATACAGTTTAAAGAATGCGGATACATTTTTAGATCTTAATCAGTTAAGTGTTTTTTACGAGTATACTCGCCATGGAAAAAATGCAACATTTTGCGTTATGGCGAGTTTTTTCGTCAGGAGTAATAAGTAGGGGCAATTTGCAGTTTGAATTACAAATTATGTTATTTGCAGTTTCAATTATATTCGTAAATTTCAAGATGTTTAAAATATTTTGAGGCGAAATCCAAGGAACAAGTAAAATATTATTATGCGTTGTACCATGTTTTGCTCAATACCATTCTCTAACAATAAATTTAAATAATAAACTAAATTTTTATGTTTCTTTTCTTTTATATGCAAAAAATGTACATTAGTTTAAGTAATTAAATAAATGTGATTATTGAAATAAAAAAAATAAAAGTCATTTCATTACAATATAATTTCATATTACACATACTCATATTACTTTGATGAGTACACTCGTCATCGTTAAATTTTTGCGACACGTTTCGATACTCATTTTCAGTAGAGGTCGAAACAGTTAACTAGTTCAATACACGAAATAGTAATAATAAGGTTTGTGAATAGTAAGAGCCAAACCAATATTTTTTATGGTATATATTTATTTTTTATGGTTTATATTTTAATGGTTTATATTATTTATAAACTAATAAAAACAATATTTTTTTATGTAACAGGATACAAAAGTAATGACAGCCTTTTTACTATTGCACTTTGACTTCATAGATATAGCACTGTTTCAATACAGGGTGCACCATTAGAATTAATAACATTGTAAGGCGAATAAATTCACAGATAAAATTCCTAACATATTGTTTAATGGAAGAGCAATTTAGAAAAAGAAAAATAGCAGAAATATCAGCAAACGATAAAAACATTTTTGGAACTGAAATCACTCAATAAGAGAAAATATTTTATACTTAAATAGATATTTCATAGAAATAAAAAGGGGAGGAAATAGAAAAATATTAAATTATAGTCATTTAAAAGTAATTTCTGACTTTCGCAAACAAAATAAAAATTGAAATTAGAAATTCCACCTAAGGTTTTTCCAATGAAACTTTGAAATACAAGCCAAATGAATAGCGTCCTTCATTTAAAGCAGATGGTTCATTTTGACTGCAGACAGCATCTGGTAAGTTGATGTTTATTTGGCATTAAGTCGTCTGATCCTGAACTATAAAGGGGGGGGGGCAGAAAAATCAGCAAACGAGGGAGACATTTTGAAGTTGAGATCGTCCAATAACGTTTTAACATATTGAATATTTAAATAGATGATTCATAGAAATAAAAGCGATTAGGGAAATAGAAAAATTTAAAACTATGACCACTTAAAAGTAATTCATTGTTTTCGAAAACTAAATAAATATACTGAAATTAGAAATATATCAGATGGAGATTTTTTTTCCACCGAATGCCAAATGGATCACGAGTTACATTTGAAGCAGATGGCTCATTTTGTCTGCAGATAGCATGTGGTAAGAGGATGTTTATCTGGTTGCGAAGATGCTTTATCTTTATTGAAATAATTGCATAGCATACAACAAGTAAAACTTAAAGTCCAATAATAAAGTTTCGGACAACACAAAATTTTAATTTTTCTCCGTCTCTTAAGAAAATTATTATAGTTAAAAAAGAGCATTAAAAATAGTTCCTAACTGCTGACTGTTCGTTCTATTTACTTTCAAATAGAATGATTTTTTTTAAGGCTATACTAAATAGTTTGAAAAATTGCCTTTAGGTTGTCAGGTCAAGCACAGGCTGCCCACAGGTCTTGATTTAAAGTAATTTTTAATGGTTTCTGAAAGAACTGAAAGGAAGAATTGATGTACTCTTCATTTACAGAAGAATTGATGTACTCTTCATTTACAGAAGAATTGATGTACTCTTCATTTACAGAAGAATTGATGTACTCTTCATTTACAAGAGATCAAGGTCCAAGGGCAGTCAATCAAGTGGTGTTGCAGTAAAATGGTTGTGTATTTTATAATACGTTTTGAAAAATCAATTTCATATTAAAATATTATCATGAAAGTATTTAAAATCCTAACAGTTCTGAATATATAAATCAGTTATTTAAAATTTAAAAAAATGAGAGCATACAATAATAATATTATTAGTCGCAAGCAATTATTTTTTTAAAAATATATGACAGCTATTTTTTATCAGATTATTTCCTATTACTTTGCATGCATTTCTTTTAACTTTAGAAACCTTTTTGCAATTTTTCTCTCGCTCTTTTTTTCCTGTCGTAAACTACGAGTTTGAAATGAAGACAGTTAATAAGAAGAAAAAAGTCCCAAATTTTGTGAAACCTTTTTTTTAATAAAATGATATCACTAACTAAAAAAAAATGAAAAAACAAAAGTACTTCTCCGTACTTTCCAACAAATCCCTAAAACAATCTCTCGACTCTTCGCAATTTTGTTCCCTGCATAAAAAAAACACAAGAAAAAGAAGAAGAAGAAGAAGAAAAAAAAAAGAATAAAGAATAAAATTTTTTCCCACAATGCAAAATTGCAATTGCTCTGTTAGCCGAAGGCCTTTTAATTAGATGCCCACAAAGTACCACCAACCTGTTATTTATTACACACACCCTCACTTCACTTCTTCCCCCTCCATCTCTTATTAGTAAATACGCCAGTGATTAAGATCGGCGTCATCTAACGGTCCATCCCCCCATCTTCTTTTTACCTTTCCTTCAAAACCGGTCTCATTAGGCAAGTATAAAAAGAACCAGAAAAAAAAATGACAGAAAATGGTCCGAAAAACACTCTCATAAGCTGGACGGGTTCAGAAACCGGTTTCTTCACTCTCACTTCTAATTAATTAACGTTGTATACCCGCCCACAGGACAAAATATAATATGATTACAAGGAGATAAAAACGAGGTATTCAATAACTGATACACCTGTCTCATTTTTTTTTTTTTTTTGCTCGCCCTTTGTTTTTTTGATTGAAGGTAATTTTTCAGCTTTCATATGATATAGATATGAAAGACTAGGATTACTTTTTTTTTTCACCTTCTACACGCCCCAGCGTTTGGTTATTATTGGATTTATTTGCACACCGTTCTTTTTTTTCCCCTTCTTTTTTTTTTGTGAATGAAGTGTGTGTGTGGGAAGGGGGGTTGTTCCTGTCTTGTCGGAAACATGATACCCGGTTACCTTCCGACCAAAATTTGATTAAATTGACAAGTTAATTGCCTGTCTGGTGTGTCGTTTTGAAGTGTAAATAAGGACTGGTATCGGCGTTATTGAATCTTCTGCGACATGAAACGGCGTCGGAAAGATATACAGAATTAAATTTTGATGAAGCCTTTTTTGGTAATGACGGTTGGCATTGTGTTACTTTATTTATTTTCAGACGATATTGTGTTCGTGATGTACAGCGCATTGTTTCTATTCAGAAAGGGGAAGAACAAAGGACTATAATGGAAAACGTAATAGAACGCTTGGAATCTTTTGTTTTTGAATGACTGTGTTTATCTTGCTGCAAAACGCGACAACCTGAGGTGTCATATGTCATGAGAATTTTTAGGGGGGGGGAGAGGAAAAGAAGTGAAAAAAGAATAGACATTGTAATCTTTAATCGGAAACATTTCAGCATAATATTTTAGAATGAATTCATCTATCTTTACATTATTTACAAAATTTACTTTTAATTATATCGACAATAAAATGTATTGAAAATTATAATATGTTCATAAATACAGTTACTAAAACTGTACAAAAGCGCTCATTAATAGTCACTGGTGACTAACAGGGACCTTTCTGTTCGAATCACGGTAGTCCCTGTTGAATGACAATATATTTTCGTTCAGACTTGCGTTAATCATTGTTAACAAAGTTTAAAAACTTTTATTCTACTAATAATAAATGTAAAATGCACTGAAAATTATATTTAATATCGTTGTACCAAGTATTTTTATAAATACAGTTACTATAACTATCATTAATAGTCACCGGTGACTAACAGGGATATTTCTGTTCGGATCACGTCAGTCACTGTTGAATGGCAATATGATTTTCGTTCAGACTGCGTTAATCATTGTTGATTAAGTTTAAAAACTTTTATTCTACTAATAATAAATGTAAAATGCACTGAAAATTATATTTAATATCGTTGTACCAAGTATGTTTATAAATACAGTTACTAAAACTGTAAAAAATGTACATTAAGAGCCACCGGCAACTGAGACTGAACTTTCGGTTCGGATCACGCCAGTCAGTGTTGACTGTCAGTAACATTTTCCTTCACACTACATAAATCATTGCTGACTAAATTTTAAAACATTTACTTTACTAAACCTTTGTTAATAATAAAGATGAATGTGTGTATGCGTGTGTCTATTGTCACTTTATAGGCCAAACCGTTTGACCTACAGCCACCAAATTTCGTACTTATAAATACTGGAGGGTGGGAATTCAAATTTTATTAATTAAAAATTACACTGAATTATGGCATTTTTCTTGTGATCTTCCAGAAATTTCACTGCACTAAAATAGTTCTTACACCATTTCAAGATGTAGTAAATTTTCTTTTCAATGGTCGTACAGCATTCACCTAAATTTTTGGCAGTTTTTATTTATTTATTTATACTTCATTTTAATGCAACAATAGTTTGTAAAATTAAATTATCGTTGCGTTGCTTGATTGCCCGCCCAATAATTTACTTGATAGTGAAGATTGTGGTCTGGGTGAAATGACTTGAAGACACATGTTCTCTTTTATGGGGTTTATTGGTAACATCAACAACAAAAGGCACATGATTACGCCAAAAGTTTAGAAGGCCTAGAGAACTACACATAAAATTTCTCGGGAGAGAGAAAGCCGAGATAACACTCCCCCTAGTACAGGAGTCCACTTCGCTTCTACTAGAAAAAAAAAATATACTAAACAACAACAGGGAGACCACGTGATACATGATCGGCAGCTAGTTCCGCCCAGGAAGATCACGTGGTTAACTGAATTCTTAACAGTTTGCAATATTGCTCTGAAATTCAAATCGCTTTTTATCAAATATTTTATAGCGTGATTTTCTTCCATTGTTGTAAGACCCCCCCCCCTAAAAAAGGACTTAATACTTGCATAATTAATAAGATGAATAAAAAAGTGAAATTACTCTAAAAAGAAATTTAGAAATCAGAAATAAAAAAGAATGTACATGACAAATAAGAAAGTAAATTTACATTACCATGAAAATAGGAATATAAATTGATCGAATAATTGCGCTTTTAAGGTGCTATGTTATCACGGTACTTGACTCTATCAAAATGATTCATATAGAATGAAAATATCAGTTAATCAATTAATTTATATCTCAATTTCATAATTAAAAATAATTTTTTTTTGCAGGAATCATAAGTTATGCATAGGAGAATAATTAAAAGTAAATACGACCAACCAGCTACCCGCCTTTGGTGGCTAGTATTGTAATGAATTCAGATGATCAATCCAGATGTTGAAAAAGTTACGTGCCAAATGTAACACAGCATGTTATCTAATATCCAACAGAAAACTATCATGCGCTGTATTGTGAAATTGTATCCCTTATCTTGCTGAAATAAAATGAAATAGCGACTCATTTAAATTGAAAAAACTTTTTCTATTATAAACAATGAAAAGCTCAGCTTGCTAGGAAAGCGTTACATAAAGCTCACATGAGATAATGTTCAAACTGAACAGAAGCTACCTAGTAAACAAGTCGATACAATTCTGTTTCAATCATTCAATCGAAAAATGTCGAGTCGATCTGATCTTTTCGTCACTGTATATACTGTCTGTATCTTACCATTAATTGTTCAGCTGTTCCATCATAATATATATATATATATATATATATATATATATATATATATATATATATATAAAATCAAAATCCGTAGAATGTTCAACCATTATTATATCAAAAGAATTTCACTTAAAATAATTGAAAGATTTGGTTTGGATTGAATTTTTATGTACACGAGCCATTACTAGCTAAAATGCGCAAGCATATGTTAAGTGAGAAAGAATAAACTAATCAATAAAAAATTTCTAGCGGATTGAAGTCATTAAAATATATAGACTCGAATAAAAAATTGTGATATGCAAAATAAAATATAAATTCCTTCAATATCATCAAATTAAAGGTTTCAAAAACAAAGAAATATAAATTGAAAAAGATGAATGCGCGCAATAAAACCGTTTTAAAAATTTCGTTTATTAAAATTTTAAAAATAACCGTTTTAAAAATTTCGTATATTTGGACATTATTTATCGCCTACCAAGTCTTGTGATTATACAATCCGTAGTAGGGTTTTCGTTTCTGCTTTTTTTCGTAATATATGCTCTTTGTAAATGCAGTAAACTGTTTTAATTGAAGTCATGTGTTTTAATCGTATTTAATAACTAGATGAAAAGTTTTTTTTTAAATGTATCATATTAATATTTAACAGCCTAATAAGTTAATAATCTGGGCGAACAAACTGGTCGCCAAAGGCGGTTAGTTCCGCATATTTTCGTTCACCAAGTCTTGTAAATTCAAAAAAAGTCTAAAAAGTCTTCGAGTCTAAAAGTCTAAAAAGTCTTCGAGTCTAAAAGTCTAAAAAGTCTTCGAGTCTAAAAGTCTAAAAAGTCTTCGAGTCTAAAAGAAAAAAAAACTAATTAAAAAAGATATGGACCATAACTAACATAATATTTTGCTTTAGTTTTCTTATTAATTAATGCAGTAAATCCAAGAAGTATGCATAAAATCTTCTATAATAAATTAGATTATGTACAAAGAAATAAAATGCAACTTAATTTCTATTAAAAAATACATTTAACATTTTAGAATTCAGAAATACAGCAGTTTTGTAGCTTAATCTATGGCATAAACAGTAGATTCGCATTACGATTTCAAAGCACAAGAAAAGATGCAACTTATCCGTATGAAAACGTCACATCAAATGAGAATTAAGTAGCGAAACGGGACTTTAAATCTGACACAAACGTTTCTTAAATTCTCAATGCATTAAAACAAGTAAGGTTTAAAATATAGCATGCTTTATTTTAACGTAATTTTTGTTTTTTCTTTAGAATACGTCATATTAATGATGAAAAGTACGAAACTTCCCTATTGTAAAGCATCTAAAGCATTTTAAGTTTTAAACGCGGGAAGTTTTAAATTATTCCCCAGTTTCTACATCTCCGTTTGAAGTAAACAGGAGATGAGCACTGAAATTTAGAGAGGATATATTAGAAACGATGTTCTTTAGAATCACACATCATAATTTACAAGGGAGAAGTAGATATATTTGATATTAAGCTGCAGAAAACATACCATAAATATTTGCTGAATCACGCGCTACTGTGCAGTAAGTTACATTGTTGAGAAGATACTCATAAATTATGATTAATATTGCAAAACAAGGAAAACACTAGCTTTGATATAATGGTCCATATTTTCAAAAAGACACTCATACAGAATTTGTTAAATATGTAATGTATATATCTGAAATTTGTTACAGGGAATTGTCAGAAAAAAAGTTGAATGCCATAAAATTATAATTCAAACTCCAAACTCATGTTTAACACATTCTTTGTCATAATTCGTTCTTGCGGTTCTCACCATTATCTAATAAGATGCTTACTTTCGTACTATCTATTAATTATCGTAAAAAAGGAATATATTTAATTAGATAGTAGGTGTGAATCACAGGTGACTCACATGGTGATCAATATGTTAAAACAAAGAGTTATAAACTAAGGTTTGTTCTACTGGCACCAAATTCTACACTGAATGAAAACTTTTCCTGTCACTCGAATATGGATGACATGACAGTCAAAGTGTTAACACAATGGCTGTCGCATGACTCGCCTGTAATTCACATTTACTATATAATTAAACAATCTTTTTTCTAATAATGTAGATAGACTATAAAGAATGGGCTATCTAATTTGATAGATGGCTCGAATCATTACAATAAGTCTTAGCAACAAACGTTAAATCCGAGGATTCCTCTTGTAATTGACAATCCAAACTATATAAATGAATATTAACAACATTTAAAATTCAGAAAAAAGGTATCTAGAAAATATTCACAGGAGTAAAAGTCATCTTGATGCAGCAGCAAGCATCAATGCGAAACATCAATGACTAATAGCGCTCTAATGTATAAGTAACAAAGGTATTGAGGCAATAATGTTCTGGCAGATTGATTCTAATATGACTATTTAGCCCCATAAAATTTCTGACATACCGGAAAATACTAATGGAAATGTGAAGCTCTAAGTTAAAACTATCCGCAGACAAGTTCAACTATTTTTCGACTGTTTGAAAGAATGAATAACTATCTAAACATTCAAAAGTCAAACACACCAGCAAGTTTTGTTTTCGTTCTCTACTTGCGTAAATAGTAAATTGAATGGAAATATTAATCAATACGATGCCACAGCGTGTCACGACCTCGGGATATCCAAAACGAAACGAGCGAACGATTTCGTACCCTTCCTCCAAATATTTTCACTGGATCGAGGAGGGAAGTATTAATTATCCGTCGAATCCCCCGTAGGGACTTGACAAACTCGGAAGTTTCGATAAAATTAACCGGACGGACGCACCCCTCCTTGCAAAGTAAAGCGACAGATGCACAAAATGGCGAACCAAATCGAGTGAAACATTCAATATAAGCATAACATTTACGATCGAGAGCTTTCGCAATTTGTGTGGGGGGATGGTCGGAGAGACAGTGCTTCGCCTGATTGGATTGTCTGCTAGTGTTAATGTCAGGGAAAGTGCAGGACTTGATTGGAAAATAGGGAGATTCTGTTGATTTTAATTGTCTCGGGTTGATGGAAGAAAGGGAGGAAACTGGAAGGGGTGGAAGTAAGATTGGACATCTGCCACTCTGAGACTGGACAGAGTTTGAGTTTATGATGCAGAAATAATAAACAATTGTATTAGGGACATACAAGTGAAATACATGTGTCAACTCGTTCGGAAATCTTTTTTGCTGTTTCAATGCTCAATACTTCGTCTTCTATGAAGAATCTTGCTGAACAGTTTTTGTCTATGATTTTTACCATTTAGTTTTGTTATGATTTTTACCATTTAGTTTTGTTATGATTTTTACAATTTCGACAATTTAGTTTAGGATACAGAAATAATAAATAATTGTATCATGTACAATACAAGAGGTATAAATGTGTCAAAAGAAATCTTTTTGCTGTTTTACTGCTTAATACTTCGCCTTCTACGAAGAATTTTTCACAACAATTTTTGTTTAGGATTTTTACAATTTTGTTATGATTTTCACAATCTTGTTTTGTTATGATTTCAAATTTTCTTATGGTTTTTACAATTTAGATTTTATCAATTTTCTTTATGACCTTTAAAATTTAGTTTATGATGCAGAAATAATAAACAGTTGTATCATGGGCAATACAAGAGGTATAAATGTGCCAATTGGTTCTAAAATCATTTTGCTGTTTCACTGCTTAATGGATCACCTTCTATAAAGGATCTCGCTCAACAATTTTTGTTTCTGATTTTCACAATTTTTTTTATGATTTTTACAATTTTATTTATGATGCAGAAATAATAAATAATTGTATCATGGACAATACAAGAGGTATAATTGTGCCAACTGATTCGGAAAATCTTTTTTGCTGTTTCACTGCTCAATACTTTGTCTTCTATAAAGAATATTCTTCAATAATTTTTGTTTATGATTTTTACAATTTAGTTATGATTTTTTCAATTTTGTTTTGTTATGATTTATTTATGATTTTTACAATATTGTTTATGATGCAGAAATAATAAGCAATTGTATCATGGACAATACAAGAAGTATGAATGTGTCAACTGATTCGGAAAATCGTTTTTGATGTTTCACTGTTTAATACTTCGCCTTCCACATAGAATCTTGTTGAGCAGTTTTTATTTATGATTTTTACAATTTTGTTTTATTATAATTTGTTTATGGTTTATACAGTTTAGATTTTTACAATTTTGTTTACGATTTTTACAATTTAGTTTAAGAAGCAGAAATAATAAACAATTGTATCATGGACAATACAAGAGGTGCAAATATGTCAACTGGTTTGGAAATATTTTTGCTGTTTCATTGCTTAATGGATAGCCTTTTATGGAGAATTTTACACAATAATTTTTGTTTATGATTTTTACAATTTTGTTATGATTATTACAGTTTCGCTTTATTATGATTTGTTGATGATTTTTACAATTTTGTTTTGTTATGATTTGTTTATGGTTTTTACAATTTTGTTTACGATTTTTACAATTTAGTTTATGACGCAGAAATAAAAAAAAACGATTATATCATGGACAATACAAGAAGTATAAATGTGTCGATTGGTTCTAAAATCTTTTTGTTGTTTCACTGCTTAAAAGTTTGTCTTCCATGAAGAATTTTTCTCAACAATTTTTAACTGAACTGAATTTTCTTCAGATGGAAATTTTACTTATCATAATTCTAATTATTTTTATCAAAAAAAATCATTGAGCAATCCAACCCACAGTGACTCTCTAGATAATATTTTTTATCGTAATTACGTATTATTATTAATTCTAATATACTTAAAAGATATTTAAATCGATTTCTTCTGTGACAGGCTAAATTACACAAATAATGAAAGTTTATTAAAAAGTTTTTAAAGCATGTATGTAAACAAGACATAAATAAATTAAAGAGCAGGAAAAGAAAAAAGACATAAGGTATTTAAACTGCAATATATATATATATATTTTGTGAGTGTGTGTGCAAGATACAAAATGAAAAGGTTAACCATACAGTGCTGGTTAAGTATTTTGTGGCTTTGGGCAGTCCTCATTATGAGATTCCTTTTTTAACAAGTTGACTAATTTAGTTTCACATTTCAACACATTTGTCGCATATTAATTTTTTATATAATTAATTAGGATTTTACTATAAAATATTATAATTTATAGTATAGACACCTGCCAAAATTTGAGCTGAATTCAACTACGAGTAGACTATCTGTCTGTCTATACTTTCAGAAATAAGTAAACGTGATAGTATACAAATTTGGCTTAAATATATCAAATTTGGTATGGGAATTTGTGATTACAAATGCAGTTTTGAGTCAAATTTTAGTCTCGATCAGTTGCGGAAAACATGTCTATTAACCGCATTCCAAGGATTAATCGCCAAAACTAGCCAAGAACGACACCATAGATTTAGTAAAAATGCTAAATTCAAGCCAAAAGTTAGTGTTTCGTAACTTTTGTACGCTAATGCCATGTAAGGCGATCTATGGCATGACAAGTTTATTAAAGACTGTGAGAGAAAGTTTTGTAGAGATAACAATAACCTTTTGTTTAACATTCACATTTCATTTAAAATTATTTTTAGATTGAAAAAAAAGCAATTACACAAAAGTAATTTTATTCTTATAGAAAAAGAAGCTCCTTATATAGGAGGCTTTATTCCATAACGGAAAAAAAAATGAATTTCCTTCGAAAATCTGAATAATCTCCTCATTCTTTTCAGAGCGAAGATTCAAATTAACCACACACTGTACATTATCGGAAGACAAATAATCCAAATCATTTTCAATATCAAAGTAGCGAAAGAAAAAAAAGTATCTAGATATTATTGTTCTAAACACGTAGTACCGTAGAAAACAAAACCGAAACACAAAGCTGCGGAAGATATAGATATAGGATTGATCACCGTGAAATGGTGAAGGGAGAGTTTGCCGGGGACTTCGATATCCAATTCTTCTCTGCCAAAAAAATGAGTGCTCCTCATAACGGCCGGATTTACCATCTGCAGTAGATGAGTTCTGAAGCAGTCGCTTGAGGTCGATAATTATCGGGATCTCTGGGCACTTTTTTTCCCTTTTCTTTTTCCCTTTTTTCGGCCAATAATCTTTTTTCCCCCCTTTACTCTACCGGTAAGGGATAGATAAAAATAAATAAATAATAGTAATGGGCAACTTGTTTCTTCAGATGAAAACAAAGCCAGTCGATAAATCCCTTTTCTTTTCTTCTTCTCCTAAACTAGCCTAAATGATTAGGCATGGCAGTGTTCTATTTTTTTTCAAGTCTTTTCCTTGGAAGCTCATGGTACGTTCTCATTGATTTTGTCATCAAGAGAGCATTAAATTCAAAATGCTCGGTGCATGTCGAAGTACGCTAAACTCGTTAAAATTGAATTTAGAGAGAAATGGGGATGAAAAAATAATCCAGAGGAGGTAGGTGAAGTACTTGAGCAGAGAGGAATCCTGGCGAGCTAAGTGTCTGATGGCCATTGATGTTTCTTTTGGAGGGCAAATGGAGTCATTTAGGAGTCGCAATGCTAGATAATAGTCAAGGTAACAGAGTTTGGCTCAAGATGATTAAGACTTTTTTTCCCCTTCTGTTTTATTCTTTAATCGCCATATCTCACCTTGTGAAAATCGATATGCTCTGATTAGTAATTCTTAAATCTACAACTAATATTCAGTGACGACTTAAACAGAGAGTTTGGTAGTAGTTGTGTGATGTACCCTTATGCTCGGTTAAATATTTCTGGATTTAGTCCTAATGTAAAATATTATTCGACGAATTCGCACATCTTTAATTCGAATTTCTTTATTAATTCGTTTTTTTTAAATCTCATCCCCTATATCCCTTATTAATATGATGTTAAATCATCGATTGTAATGTGAATTTATTTTGATAAATTAGAAGTGAAAACTAAAAAATACAAAAAAAAAAAAAAAAAAAATGTTTTCGCAAAAATTACAAAACAGTATTGCCCTCAGTGACCAGAAGAGAATATTTTTTTAAGCACTAATTAATACAAAGGCATGTTGAAATTAACATGAAGATACATTATAAAATATATTAAACTAAAAACAGTTTTAATTTTTCTTTTACCTTTTTAAAAAAATATTGAAAATATTAGATGCGAAATTACTATTTATTTTCTGCTATTTTTGCACAATTGTTTCTCTCTAAGTACAGTATATTATTTGTTAATTAAAAGGCACAATTTAAAATAATTAAAATATAATTTTTCTATTAAAATTATAATTTTTTAAAATTAGAATTATTTAAATTTTATCTATTACATATTAAAAGTATTAAAAATTACAAATAAATCCGTACTATTATTTTAGCCCACAAATTGTTGCTTTTTCTTACTGTGCTCGTTTTCATAACCCATATTTTTAACTTACATTTTTAGATAAACCACATTTTCACTATTCTCTCGTCAGTTCCGATTACCAACAGAGTAATGTTTTCCCATTCCTTTGTTCCAGAACAGAGGCCCCTAAATTGTAGCTCGTGACAAACTAATGAACCATGAGTTAATTTTTGCATGGTTGCAACACGTTTTTGAATATATATATATTCACTTTTCCGTAAATTTGCAAAAGTGTAATGTAGGCTTAAAATTTCAATCAGGCCACATATCATTATAGTATATGATCTTCAGTCGCCGTCTATATTGTTGGGCGGAGTTAAAAATATTCCCGCCCTTTTGGTCTGCGTCATTATTGGATGAGAAACTCAAATTTGTTTGGCGTCTAGCAAGTGAGAAAGTTTTACTTTTTAAATAGTTAAACTGTCTAATTTACTTATGGGCGATAAGTTTCAACGAGAATTAATAATGGAATAATAAACTTCATATTTTGTTCACATTTTTTAAATGCTAGATTGTAGTAAAGACTACTGAGCTGAGGTCTGTAATTTTTTTGTTATTTTATACATGCATGCCTTTTGTAACATTTCCACTTCAGTTGGAGCGAGTTACTAATATTTTCTTTCACCATTATTTTTATTTTGTGTTTGGCATTGCATTTTATTCACCAAAAATGAATAACTAGTTGTTTCAAACCAATTTTAGTGATTAATTTTGATTTAATTGATCGTGTCCATTACTGAAAGATAACTACTGCAAGGAAACAAAACTTTTGATGTGGCAATATATTCAAAAATAAAGTGCATTTAATACCTAATTTAGAAATGTGAAATTAATGGAAGTAGATCAAAAGTACTTTATTTAGTGCTAATTTTTTTCCGTATTATTAAGGAAATATAGTTTTATTAATATACACATAGAAATGTTAAAAATAAAATTTTTTAGTAGATGTTCCACTTTTAAAGAAAAGAGACAGGAAATTGCGAAATTATTTGAAAGCCACCCCCATGCATTTTTTAGAGTTCTGAAATAACCTTTCACAAACTTGCGGTTTCAGTTAAGAATTAGTAATGCTTTCATTGTCCATGAAATCCGAACTTTCCACTTGTAGAATAATATCTAGGTGAAATTAGTCCACTGAGATCCAGTTTACTTTCCACCCACGAGTGATAGCGAACGATGTGGGAACAAAGAGCAAGTCACGTGAGAGGGTGGACCATGACCATCTGCAAAATGTGTGAGGATTCCCTACTGAGGAATGCTCGTTGCACCCTGTGAATATGGGCGTTGTTAATTTGCTCAACATCTCCAAACCGCAATCGTGATTTGGGCATTGGACTAGAAGATGTTTTCCTTGATCTTATTCGAAGAAGATGATCAAAACATTTCTTAATTATGGCAATAATAAAACAAAGATTCACAACTCTCTGAGAATATTTCTGGATATTCAGACTGAGAATATTTCAGCATATTAGTAGTAGTTTGTGCGCATATTAATATTTTGTGCGTTGTTTGATTATTGAGAATATTCCATGTGATTATTGAGATTTTTTTCGTGTATTATTGTGAATAGTGAATTTTTCCTTGGCAATTTTTTTAAACTGTGATATTGAAGATTTTGTATGAATAATTCACACTACGATTATGAATATTTTATTGCGATTATTTCAAAATGAGGTGGGCTATATTAGGAGTTTTTGAATATTAATGAGTTAGGATTATCTTATCTGATGAGATTATTTCTTAATAATGACAACAATAAAACAAAAATTCTTAACTCTCCGAGAACATTTCAAACTATTGTAAATAATTGAATATCAATATTTAGAGCGTCGTTTGATTATTGAGAATATTCTGTGCAATTAGTGTGAATTTCTTAATGTAATATTTTGAATACTGACAATCTGTGATTATGAATATTCCATAGAGAATATTTTATGTTACGATTATGAATATTTAAAAATGAGGTAGACTACATTAGGAATTCTTGCATATTAATGATTTAGGATGATCTTATTCAAAAATGATCAAAACAACAGTTCTTAATAATGGCAACAATAAAACATTCTTAAGTCTCTCAGAACATTTCAGACTATTCTCACATATTATAAATAGTTGAATGTTAATATTTTGTGCGTTATTTGATTATTGAGAATATTCTGTGTGATTATCGGGAATTTTTTATGTAATAATTTGAATAGTGAATTTTATACTGTCAATCATTTAAACAGTGATTATGAATATTTTGTTGAGAATAATCTACATTACGATTATGAATATTTTCTTGAGAATAATCTACATTACGATTATGAATATTTTGTTGAGAATAATCTACATTACGATTATGAATATTTTCTTGAGAATAATCTACATTACGATTATGAATATTTTAAGGCGAGATGGACTCTTTTAAGATTCTCTGCACATTATTGACTTAGGGTAATGAAATTTTTTATGCATACATTTTAGAATATAACGCGATAAATGCATTTTTTTTAAAAACTCTTTAAAACAAATTATATTATTTGAAAAATAAAATACATATATATAATTTTTGAAAATTTTAAAATTTTCTGTTCGAAGAAACGTTTGATGTTTTTCCTTAATTTTTTCCATATTATCCTAAAAAATATATTTGGAACAATTTTTGGGTACTATTTTGTAATTTCACCACAAAATTTACTTTCTTAAAAACATTTTATGAGCATACATTTAACTTTTAATAAAAATTTTATGGTTTTATAAAACTACAATAGACTTTTCACTTAGAAGAACTCAAACATAAAATTCGTACCTAGTTTTATTTAAATATATAATAGAAATTCTTATTATACATTTTATTTGACTTCCTTGAAATTGAAAATATTTGAAATGTTTCAAAAACATATAAATCTAGGAAAAGCATAATTTGTGAAATATACTTATTCTTCTAAACTCGTAGTTTATATTCATTTTCTTTAACAATACGTTTTATGACGTTATTTTTGTGTTGCATATGAGAATATATTTAACAAGCATTTTTTAAAAATGTATTATTGTTATAATTTATTTCAAAGTTCACCGTCTTCTTAAATAGCGATTCTGAATATTTTATGTGTTTGCGGATGTTGCAAATATTTAAAAACATGGCATTAGAATTTAAAAAGAAAACTACGCTTAATTTGTTTTCTATATTGATACAAAAATAGGCTTATCTGAATGCGGTTTTTTTCTTCTTTTTTCCTAACAAGGGGGGAAAAACCAGTGGTGCGATGTAAAAATACAATATCTAATAACGCTATTTTTGTTTTATTAATAAAAAAAACAGATTTTATTTTTCACCATTTTGAAAACATTTTTAAAAAAACTTTAGATATGTGACTACATTCGGGATAAATTTTTCGAAACTAGTTATATTTTTGAATATTTGCTAACAAAAGATTCATAAAACATCTTCGAAACCAAAATATTGTAGTTAAATGGCAAATGTTTTGCAAAAATGTTAAAAAATTTGGTTCAAAAGACGTATAAAGCAAAAATCTTCTAATTTAGAGGCTTATCCAATATTTTGCTTAAAATTTTGCAGATAATTAAAAAGATGTATTATCTAGCTCCTGAGCTGAAATATACGCTTTGTTTCTATCCATTCTCTAAATATTTGGGGTCGACTGTTAAATAACGCGAAATTTTAAATTTAATTTTTTTTTTTTTTTTACATTTGAAACATTAAAATGACTATAAAATATTTCTAAATAAATAGATGATTTATTATCAAATTCAGGAAGTGTAGAACATATTGAGAAATTATTATACCATGTTTGAACAAACAATATGCATTAGAATATAATCTATAAAGTTTGTTTGTTTTTCGTCAGAAAATTCTATTAAAGATTAGAATTAGAAAATAGCATCTAAAGATACAAAATAGCATTAAAACGTATGTAAATGCAAATATAAAAATCAAAGCAACTTTTCAAAAAATAGACTTAGAACAAAATTCTAAAGGTTTTACTAATAAACCTGTTAAAAACGTTAAGATTATTAAATTTAAAAAAAAATCCATAATTTTTTAAAAAATCGACTTTTTAACGTAGCTAGTAGCTACCTACCTAAAGAGATTTCACTTTAAAAATTTCAAGAATTTCATTGAAATTTTCCTTCACAACTTTTTATTTTAATTCAATAGAATTTATTCCTGCTTTAAGAAGTTTTAATTTAAATCACAAAAAATATCGTTTATTTTTTCAAACATTTTTATTTTTGTTTTAATGACATATTCAATAATAATAATATGAAACTGCGATTGAATTTCATGATAAAATGAAAGGCGCTCATACATCTTTTTTTGTGATTACGACAGCAACAACACATGTTAAAACAGCACTTATAAACAATAGACATTAAAATAAATTGGGAAAAAATTTCAAATGAAATCAATCGTGAAATCAAAAGCTACAAAAATCCGTTTCCGTTACTCGAATGAACGATCTGTGCAACATTTCAAAGCCAGGTGCTGCTTTCAGCTGAAACAATCGGCATTTTTGTCTGGGATTTAAGCATGTGTTTTTGAATTGCAATCTGTTTATTTTCTTTCTTTTTGAAAAACAAAAGAAGTATTTGGAAGCTTATTTAAAATGAATATTTTCTTCTAAATTTAATAAAAAAGTTGCATAATGTTTTCTATTTATTGCTTTAGTTTGATTTGTTAATCATATAAAAAAAAGATTTGCTGAATATTTATTTGATGTTGTTGTTGCAATACATTTTGTAGCTACAATATTCTAAAAACATAAGAAGTATTTGAAAGCTTATCTAAAATGCACATTTTTTTTAAATTAATAAAAAATGTCTGTAACGTATTCTATTTATTGCTTTAGTTTATTTTTTAACCAAATAAAAAATTATATTTATTACTTTAGTTTGATTTGTTAATCAAATAAAAAAAGATTTGCTGAATATTTATTCGCATTTTGTTGTTACAAGCAGTTAACTAATATTCTCCAAACAAAAGAAGTATTTGGGCGGTCATTTAAAATGCATATTTTCTTTTAAATTTAATTTTTGTTAATCAAATAAAAAAGATTTGCTGAATATTTATACGCATTTTGTTGCTACAAGCATTTTACTAATATTCTTACCTCTAAAGAACGCACTAAATATGGAATGTAAATTCTTACCTGAAAAAGAAAAGAAAAATGAATATTATAAACATGCCGTCCTAATTCAAAGATACAAAATACTAAACAAATAATGAATTTTAATGAAATTTTGATTAAGATTATACAGTTACATGAATAACTTTCTTTATATTGTTAACTTCATTGAATCATTGTGACTGGGAAAGACAAAAATTAGAGAATGCTAAGATTCTCCGTGGATTTTTGATTTATATCAAAACAGATCTATGATATAACGAATGTTTGGCGATATTTTTACACATTTTAGCTAATACTGGCGTATTTTAATAAATGCAAATATGTTCTACTGACAGGTGAAACGGAACTCCCCTCCCCTACTCCTCCAAAAGAAAAAAAAAACTCATTCAAAGAAGCGAATTTAGCAATTTAAATTGTTTCAATAAATAAAATTATATAATGTTAATCGCATAATTTTTGCATAGATTCATTTTTGGTATTACTTTTTCTCATACATTTTCATCATAGAATTTAATAATTTCAACGCTTTATTTGCATGTGCCATGATTTAAGCTTTCTGTTATTTTGATATATAACATAATATGCTCTAATAATAAAATGTTATTTTGAAAGTTTCAATTTTGTTTTCAGATAATCATATCATATATGACTCTTCTGATTCGCCTGAAGGCACACGGAAAAATCGGAATGATCGGATACCACAACAGCATTGTGTGGACTAAGTTTGAAGCCTAAAGGCCATCACCAACCACACTATGACACACCTCCGTAAGTAAGTCCTGTCATAAGTAGGGATTAGGCACCCCACACCAATTTTGTACTCATCGGGGTGGCGAGAACCAACCACCATTTTGGAAGCCTCTCTTTCCCATGTCTAAAGAGAGTACCATGTCTGTCTAAAGAGAGAGAGAGCCTCTATTTCCCATGTCAGTACCTCACGGGTGGAGTTGTCTTTAAGTAAGAAAAAACATTTTTATTGAACATTAGTCTATGATGAATGTCAATATTTGCCGGTAAAAGCGAGTTAGTTTAGTTATATTAACGTCCAGTTTATAGCAACACAGGGGCTATATTGAACTGCGGTCAGATGACTAGGACGACATCTCAGCTGGCACCCCCCTCTTCACGCCACACCACACCAGCGGGAGAACGTTTGCTCATGACGGATTTAACGTGCAACAGACCCCCTTACATGACGGTTCTTCGGTGGAATCGGGTCACGAACCTGAAACCCTCTGATTAAGAAGCCGAGACCTTACCATCTGGCCACAGCGGTCACGATATAAACGAGAAATAATAGTATTTAAATATATCTCAGACACACATCAAGCGACTCAGAGAATGTTTATAAAAGCAATCTGGAATCTGTTTCTTATAGAAGTAATAGCATTAATATTCAAATTTATAAAAGTATGTTTTCGCTACAGCAACAATTATTAAAATTTTTAATGTCATCGTTATGACAATGAAGCTTATTCTGTCAAACTTTATATAAAATCTTCAAATAGTTGATTTATCTTTAAAATATGTTATTCTGTACTATATGTTAAAACTTCATAAAATTGTATACATCTTATCCAGTAAAAACTGAAGTTCTGAACAAGAACATTTATTCGAAGAACGGTTGGGAGGTTATCTTGCTGAGGTCAGAGTGGTAAGTTCACCAAATCCTGACTGCTCATGTATTTTTTAAAGCAGTGTTGACAACTTAACGACTTAGCTACGATAGAAACAAGTGGCTCCAGAGATTTGCTGGCATAAATCTCTCTTCCGAAAAAATTTACTTCGTTCCCGTGAGGAAAAAAAAACACATATTGAAGGCTCCTGTGGATTTTTGAAGTAGCTGTATCTACTTTAATGCAGTGTTTCTAGAATATATGTTCTTTCAAAAATGTTGGCTATAATTGAAGTAAGTAGTTGCCATGATTTAGAAGGTGCAATTCCGAATTTTGCCTGATTGTCTGGATTCTCACGAATTTTAAGCATAAATAAATAACTTATATTAAAAATTGTTAGCTAAATTTAATTTTTAGAAAAGTTATCATAAAGAATATTTAATTATTTTAGTTAATTTTTAGCACAATTGAATACTCTTACCCTGAGAAAATGATCAGACATCCAAAATTGCTCAACAAAACGGCAATTTTCAATTCTTTGCACCGAATTGAAAGCTTTCTTAGAATTTGATTGAAATATCACTTTTTGAGCCATTTTAACTTTATGCAGATAATTCAAATAGGCTTTTGAAAATTTTAAGTAATAAACAAATGTAATATTTCTGAGTTTTCCTATTTATTCGGTCGACATGTTTGGGATTTTGTCCAATGAAAATTGTGATGTCCTTAGATAGTATCATGAATTGAAGTTCAGAGAGATTAGGTAACTTTATTTTATTTAAACTGGAAAATAAATAAGGAAATGCAGCATTCATTGAATACTATTAAGCAATGGGGCATACCCCCTCTCCCTAATGCTTATTTTGAGAAAATTGTTTTCTTTAAGAAACCCTGTGATGTGTCATGTTGTCTAAAATTGATTACTACATTAGCATATTTTCGACAGATGCGTGGCTGAAAGTAATATAAATTTTGAATATATTTGAGTTCATTTTCCAAGGGAAGCATGGTCTGTACAGAAGTACAAAGACGTAACGAGTGGTGAAAGCTTATAAGCCAGTTAACAGCTACGCTGCACGAGTAATTGCTTTTGTATCGTGGTCATGTTACTGGGCTGCGATCCATAAAGTACCAGGTTCTATACTCGCTCAATCCAATTCGCCACAAACGCATCCGTTCACACCAGAACACAAAAGCAATAGTGAAAGAAATTTTTCCCTTGGTCATTATATCTTAGTACAATTATTAAGACACGCGTCGACTTAGCAAAGGGAATCTTAGGTATCTTTGAAAGGAATATGTAGGTGTTTGGGATTTTTTTCCCTTCGTTTCATGGCATGAGAAACAAAAGCGTCATCAATTTTTTTTAGAGCGCGGGTTAGAAATAATTAAATAAAATAGTGAGATTTAGATCAAGAAACAAGAGAAAATTCTAGAACAAAACAATACGGCACAATTTTAGACAAAAAATAAAACGGGAAATTAGTTAAGATAGAAATTAAATTAAGAAATATCATTACATGCATATATGGAACGAACTAGGGTACTTGTTTTTCAATCTATCGTATTTAAATTATCGCTTCGTAATATTCATCGCTTTTGCGAAATGAAGCCACGCCTATAAGTGTGGAGACAAAATTTTTGATAAACATTCTCAAAAACTGTTACTGAGTAAAAGCTATATACTTTTTTCTCATTCACTGCACCATTCCTCTGTTCAAAATGAGCAACAATTCAGCAATTTATATTCCAACAAAATTCATTACCTTCCTCCAAAATTTTCGAATAACCCATTGAAAACCATCCGTCACTTTTACCACTCAACGTCCCCCTCATTCTCCCATCAAACAAAGGCAATTCCAGACCAAATTCAAACCGAAACGATCAAAGCAAGTTTTGAATGGGGTAAATCCGGAAAGGCAGTTTGCATATAAATAAAGGCAAACCCGAAAGAGACCGCACCATATAAACAAAGGAGAATCTTTCTTCCATAAACACCTACTTGGAAGAAAGAGCACCGTGATAATGAGAAATCGGGGCGTAATTTAGTTTTGGTGCGTGCGATAAGGGGTGGAATTTAAAAAATTACGGGGTTGTATCTGGGACTAGAGCCTCATCTCAACCCCACCCCCCCCTCTCATTTCGGTTGCATACTTTAATAGATAATGAGCATCTAGCTCTAGTGGCCTTAAGATACGCGTTTATCTTTAATATTAGGCCTTTATTAAAGAATGACGGTTCATTACGGGAAAGGGGGATGTTTTTAATTTTTTTCCACCTCTTCAACTAAACGAGGTCGTTTGATAATTATAAGGCTTCGAGTACGTACGTGAGGGGTGTTCTATCTGGCTAGAAAGTGTGTGTGTGTGGGGGGGGGGGTATTAGTAAAACGTGCAAGGAGGGAATGACAGGGATTAACTGCAATTTGTTAGAAGAAGTGGTAAATTAAAAATGGGATTGATTAATCGGATTATAATAATTGATAAGATTTGTAAGGTAAGTTTGTTTGGGTGTTTGAGATGAGTTTGGGAACGGTGGAAAAATATAACAAGCAAATAAATGAAAACCATTTTAAGTTTAAAACAATGAAGGAATGATTTGTTACTTTATTTGTTTCATGTTAAAGGAAATATTAATCAATATATTTTAAATGCAATTATATTGAATGAGGGGTTGTTCATTTATTTTTAGATAGAAGTCTTTATATGTATCAATTAAAAAGAGGGAAAATATCAAAGTTTAATGAAAAACGTTTTCCAGATATTCATTCCAACAAAAGTTTTATATTCAGACATTAAATCAAAAGAATTCTTCTGATTTACAATCTTTTTCCTTAATTTCCTTAATAATTACATGTTTTCTATAAAAAGAAGCTCTGATGTTGAATTTTGGAGAAGAGAATGACAACTCGGCCGTCAGCCTTGTCCTTTGACCATGGTGAAAATGAAATCAGTCCAAATTTTGACTTTGTGAGAGACTTTTATTTAAATAACATAAATAGACTTTACTATATTTAATTAGTTAAGTCAGAAATATTGGCACTTTTTTGTTAATAGGTATAGCAATAACGCTTCAAAGTCTTATTACGTTTAGTTAATATTAATACTAGTTGCTAAGTTGTCTTCAATATTTGGAAACAATGTAATGCTTGGCAAAAACTAGCACAGTACTAAAGAGAGAGTGTCTAAATACAAAATGTCGTCAATTTTGAAAGACATTTCCATTGTGCATTAGCAATTTGTACTTCTAAGTTTCAAATGTGTAAAGCAAAACCAATTTGCAATTAAATTGTTCCCTTTTTATTATCCAGGTTAAAGAAAAGTACATTCGCACTGTCATTCAAGTAAATATATAAATTCAGAAAGTAAAAGTTTGGTTACATTTCTGTGTAAAAATTTGTAGCCCAATTTCATTAAATTTGGTCATAAAATGCTTATCAACGCTCATTATGCTGCAAAGTCTTATTGGCTTAGTTACTAACCCTAATAAAGTACAGTCTATTAGTATAAAAGATTGTTATCGGAGATATGGGAACAGTAGTCCTCTCATTCCCAAGACCATTTTAGTTCAGGTGTCTCAAAATACTGGAAGAAAGAAACGAAAGAAAAAAATTCCCAAACTCCCTCAAAAATAGCAATGACAGTCCATTCTGCTAAAGAGTTATTTACAAATGAGATCGCCGTTTAACTGATAGCTTCTAAGCAAATGTATGTTTAGACATCCTTTCAGTATTAACAGAAAACTTCTCTGTCTTCTAAACTCACCCGAGCGAGCGTCTCTATTGAACAAAGCATGCTCCATGGGTATTCAATCAATCACTCTTAAAGAAAGGAAGAAGAATTTTGCAATGATATCCAGGCTACTCAGGCGTCCGCTCTAGCTGCACTGAACGGACGGGCGTTTGTGGGCTTTCCATTAAGAACAGATTTAATATCGCACAATTATTAATAAAAACATTGTGAAACAAAGAACATATATTCAAGTGTTGAAAATTTTTTGATGTAATCATTTTTTATATTCAAGTTTTAAATTGTGATAATCATTTAATTTGGGAAAATATGAATATAAGTTTAAGTATATATTCCAAACAAAGTAAAATAATCCTTTAAACACTTATACGCTTGAAAACAAAAAAAATATACATTTTTACTCTGAAATACTAGCAAAATTTATTCCATCAAACGAGAAACAATTTGATAATCAAAAACCTAAATATATTTTCGATGTATAAAGCTATTTAAAAGGAAACCCTCTTTAGAAACCGACATAATAGGAATCAAAGCGAGGTCCGATACAGAGTTCCCACTTAGAAAAATCACAAAAGGGGAACATACTGCACCGGAATTCTCGCAAATGGTTTAATTCAGATGCCTGGTAAAATCATTCGTGTAAGAAACAAAATGCAACTTACTATATCTTTTCAAGTCGACAGTACTCGAGAGGAGATTTCGAGGAGAATTGTCGCCAAAGAAAGAAACAGAACGCCAAATAAATAACTAAAAAAAGGAATCAGGAACTTGGTATTTTTTATTTAAAAAATAAATAACGCCGACCAAGTCCTTTTCTCAGGAAATAGACAAGAAAAGCTATTCAGGAATACATTTTGCACCCTATTCAAAGAGTTTCCGCCTAAAGATGTTTGAGGAAGGGGGATTTCTGTTTGAGACGTTTTAGCCTTCCAAAATAATACACTGTTTGCGAAATTGTTTTTTTTTCTGCTTTATCTTTTTCTTCCCCTTCCTTCACCATTTTTGCTACGTTCGCATTTGTATTCAAGCAAAAGGGTGCGACAATTTTCGTCCCTCACCGTTCTGTTCCGAGGGGTTTTCGCCACTGCACCTTTAAATAAAACATAGAGTGTGTGACGAAATCTCCCGCGCATTTCATTTCTGCAAAAAAGCTGAAATCGAAATGGATATTAGGTACACTTCCTTCGCTCTCTCCGAGTGAATGTGTGTGTGCTTTCTTTCTCTTACTGTTATTTCGTCTTTTGCTTCCCTTATCGCAAGCGCGTTTCGCTGCATTTTTTTCAGGTGAACAACAACATTTGCGTGCAGGGTTTTCCAAAAAAGGTCGCGACAAAAACTTCGTTTTTGAATGAGAAAGAACAAATGGAGTCGGATGGTAATGAGAATTTTTTGAAATAGAAAAAGAAATTTTCTAGGGAAAAGCAACAGTCGTTTTCAGTACGGAAATAATTTCGAGTCATGCATAATTTTTATTAAGTTATTTTTAAAAGTAGCATATTAAATTTTATATAATGTGTTGAAATAATCTGATTTCGTCACTATTTATCCTATTACTTATTAACCCCTTCGTCGCCCGTAACGCGCTTAGTGCGCTCAAGGGAAACTTCTGCAGGGTGACCGTAATGCGTTTCAAGAGTTCTACATTTTAAAATGTTTAAACGTTTAAAACGCTTTGTAAATGTTTACTTGTTTGAATTTTTATTTTTGTTTGTTCTAATGCGGTGAAAAACTGAGGAAAAACAGAAATTTTCCAGACAGGAGAGGATGGCGAAAGAGTTAATATTCGTTCCATTGTTATTATTTGTCTAATTATTCATCTAATTTACTGTTTTATTAAAAAGAAATTATTTTATTATCTATTAAATCCCACCGAATTCTATTTTGTTGATAGCATGCGCTCTATCCCTTGTCACAGTAACTATTATTAATCATCCTTTTACATGTTATTATTCATTACTTTCTCTATCCTATTATCAGTCATCATTCGACCTATTTTATGTTCTAATATTTGCTATTATTCGCTCTATTATATACACTATTGTTATTAATCTTTATATTTCCTGTCCTACTATTTATTATTCTTCATCCTATTATGTGCCCTGTTATTATTCCTTGTGTTTTCTGTCCTACTATTTGTTATTAGTTGCTCTTTTCCATGCCACATTATTTATTACTATTCACTACATATTCTTTCTTATTCAGTATCTTATTATTTGCTGTTATTGATTATGCATATTGTTATACACATTATACACACTATTGTTATTTTCTTCGTATTGCCTGCCTTACTATTTATTATTTTTCATCCTACCATATAGCGTGTTGTTTTTATTCTTTATGTTTTTTGCCCTACTACTTGTTATTAGTTTCTCTAATCTATGTATCATTATTTATTATTATTCATTATATACTGTTTTCTATTCCATATCCTGTTATTTGCTATTATTCATTCTGTCTGTGATATATTATTATACCCCCATTATATGCCCTAATATTTATTATTATCCGTCCTGCTATGTGTCTTATTCTTATTATTCATCACATTCCTGTCTTACTTTTTCATATTAATTGTCGATTTTATGCCCTATTATGCTATTATTTATTATATCCTTTATATTATCAGTTGCTATTTGTTCCTGCAACATATATTCTCTTGCTTATTATTTATTATATCCTTTATATTATCGGTTACTCTTTGTTCCTGTAACATATATTCTCTTGCTTATTATTTATTATATCCTTTATATTATCAGTTGCTATTTGTTCCTGTAACATATATTCTCTTGCTTATTATTTATTATATCCTTTGTATTATTGGTTACTATCTGTTCCTATAACATATATTCTCTTGCTTATTATTTATTATATCCTTTGTATTATTGGTTACTATTTGTTCCGGTAACATATATTCTCTTGCTTATTATTTATTATATCCTTTGTATTATTGGTTACTATTTGTTCCTGTAACATATATTCTCTTGCTTATTATTTATTATATCCTTTGTATTATTGGTTACTATTTGTTCCGGTAACCTATATTCTCTTGATTATTATTCATTCTATTCCCTGTTCTACTACCTATTAATATTTTTCCAGTTACAGATCTCTATTCCCTTATTTTATTCCTTGCTATTATTTGCCTTATTATTAGACATATTTATGTGTATCAGGAGTTTCATATTTTGCATATCTCAATGTTAGGGAGGAAAAAAAAAAGTTTTTGGAATTCTGTCTGTTTTTCTATAAACACAATGCATTAGCTGTGATCATTTATACCAGGTAATGAAGATAATACTTAAATTGGTTTTTAAAAAAGTGAAGCAGTCATAAGGTAATCATAATGTGAAATCATCGACACTCGACATCCAAGCAAAATCATGGGCAAATACAATCTATACCCAGATGAAATTAAAAAAAAAAAATATTCTTTTCTGTCTGCCAGAGACAGACGATATTTTGAAAGTGAATCGTTAGTATATTTTACAAGTTCTATTACTCTTGTGATTTTAAACAAAACATTTTAAGGGTTACTTTTCCCCATCAAATCGACGAATCAGTTGTATGCGTAATTAGCTTTCATTGGCTGCACGAGGAATCGCCCCGCCCTGAGTTTGTCTTGCTTGTTGTTTTATTTCTACCTTTTTATAGCTTTATTCCACTTTTCATAAATCATCAGACTCTCAGTGACAAAGCAAAGAGCATCGAATTCTCAAAAGAGGAAAGTAAGAAAATTCGGATAAATAAGAAAATGTAACTTTTAAAAATAATTTCAAGAAATGCTACCACTCTATAGCTCTAATGGATGAGCTGTCACTATATAAATATCTATATAATTAGTAAAACTAAAATAAATAAATAAGAGACTGCATTGCATTTTTCTTCGCCTTTTTGTCATTAACAAAATTGCCACAACTGACTATTATAACGTTCTTTTGTCGTAACACAATTTATCTTTTGATAGTTTATAATGGTAAAATTATACAATACATTTCGAAAAAATCGTTTCTACTATAGAGTCAAGCCGCGTGATGTAATATATAGTGTCGTATCGATAACGCCTCGACACATTCTATTTTCAATTATAGTGAAATAATATTTTGCTCTTGAACTCTATCAGTTTCTTTACGTGCGAATGATCGATGTTTTTCTAGAGTGCAGTGCCCCCTACGGTTCAATATTATCTATCTGGGGCAAAATATAATAGAGTAGAACCATTAGTTGAAGTGTTGAAGTAAGAGTAAATTGAAGGGCAGTAGTCCCGATGCAAGTATTGAAGAATTTATACTATTTTCTTCTACTTGACGAAAGTATAGTATAAATCTATTGTTATTATAGCACACGGCGAAGAAGTATCTAAGATACGGTATTATCACTGTCTCGGCTTGGATACCAAATATTTGTCTTCGCCCTTCTGTCAACGAATTTTGTCATTTTTCATCTTCTTCTTTCGGTGGAAACGGTCGTTTTATTTTGTCTTGTCTTGTTTCGTTTTTTTTCTCCGTCCCAACTTGGATTCGTCTTTTCGAAAACCAGTATTTTCCTGCTCATTGGGCTGGATATTAGAGCCCCCCCCCCCAAAAAAAAACGCAAATGGAAGAGGAAAAAAAAAAAACTTTGCCAGCGTAATTACGCATCGAAGATTGCACCGAACTTTTGTAAATTGGGAAAAACTAAATATTTTAAAGACAAAAAGGGGATAAAGGAGTTTATTCTTTCTCCCCCCCCCCTTTCCTCTGCAAACCAAACGATAAATTAAGATTTTTAAGAGGGTGAATAATGATAAAAATAAACATTTCTTCCATTCATGGGGAAGCAATTATGTGCACCATCGAATCGCAGAAAAATAAATAGACAAGCAAAGAATGAATGAATGAACGAATGCCTGTGTGATTTTGCATCAGTTAAATATCAAATACTGAATTTCCAAAGATTCGACAACATTTTTACTCATTTGAAACGATTCGATACAATAATTTAAAGAATATAAAAGTATAAAATATTTATAAATTTTCTGAGACATTTTTAAAAGTTGTGATAGAAATAAATCTTTAAAACGATCAAAATAGCTGCTGAAGACATTTATTTTTGTTTCTAAACCTTTTATATTTTAAAAGTGAATTAAATTTTTTTCAATTTTGTTTGGTTGTTCTCTTTAAAAGTTCTCTTTTAAAGCAACACGATTGTTATTTCGGAACTCATTTTGAAATTTTGAACCCTGGATAGAAGACGAGGACGATACTTAACCGGCACCACCACTCCAAATTTCTGCACCGCAGTAGTGAATGAACAGATTTAACGAACACCAGACAGCTTATACATTGGCTCTTCAGTGAAATCGAATGTCGTACTTGGAACCTTCCAGCATTGAAGCCTAGCTTCTAGGACTGGCGAACACAAGCAATTTGGACAAGACTTCTATCAGCACAAAATATCGAAGTCATTTTACTCCATTGGGTATTTCATACGCAGCTTCAGTTCTACTCTCCAACCTTGATAGGATGACCTAAGAAAAATTGTCAGTAGTGACTTTCCAGGCACTACATCGTCCCGAAAGGTATGCGACTTTAATACTAACTGTTATTGATGTTCTTCATTTCCTAATCACTTCTCTGACATTTTGTTGTTAATAAATACTTCTCTCTCGAGCCTTTTTTTCCTCCCCCCAAAATCGGTCAATGGATCTCAAAAACAGAAAGTAAACTGAGTAATTATAGCTAATAATCAAAATTTAGGAACGCGTTCCCAATAGCGTATTCATTATCATTTATGAGATTTTAGTAATGCATGATTTATAAGGGATAAAAGAAAATTGAATGAAGTTAAACATTTGGAAAAAAATTAATTTCTATGATGAGATTTTAAATTCCAGTTTCATAAAGGATGCCCCAAAATTAAAACAAGATTTGAATTTGCCACCATTCATGCAGTAAAGTATTGTCAACCATATTTGACAGTGATAGTTTAGGGTTAGCAAAAATGGAGTATTACACGAAAGAATAATATTGTTTTCATTGTTCAGCAATATTTCATACACATTGAAAGTCAGGCGGCCACAGTTCGAAAATTTGAGAGTTGACCCCCTAGATCGTGTGATTTAACACTATTGGATTTCTTTTTTATGGGGTTATTTGAAGTCAAAGGTCTATGCCAATAAGCCCACAAGCACGATTACATTGAAGGAGGAAATTCAACGCTGCATCAACGAAATTCAGTCACATTTATGCAAAATGATCATGGCAAATTTCATCAAAGAGTGCGTATGTGCCAGAAAAGCCGTGAAAGCCATTTGCTCTATGTGTTATTCCATACATAACCCTATCGTGTACTTTAAATTGCTATATTTTTATTGAACTGTAAAGAAAAAAATTTCCTTTTTTTATTTATTTTTTATTTAATTCAAATATTGTGTTGACACGCTGTGTAACACTCCATTGTTACTAAACCTAACCTATCAGCTGTTTTTTAATATGGTTATCAACCCTTTACTGTACGAATGGTGGCAAATTCACATCTTGCCTTAGTTTTGGGACATACTTTATACAGCTGTAAACAAACATTGCTTTATTTCATGATGTACGTTTTTTATAATAGAAAAAAATATACTTCACAAAAAAAAACGACAAAAAAAAATGGAACAAAATCGACCAACGTTTCATTTCACTATTTTTATAGAGGCAAAAAGTAAATTTTCTTTCACTGGTTCGTCTAAACCACAAGAATGTGCTAGAAAAAGAAAATAGACTTTTCACCAAATACTACTGCTAAAAAAATTCGAAATCGCCGTTTTCAAGTTGTTAAAGACCACAGAACACTGACTTTTAGCTCTTCAAAGCTGATTTTCAATTCTTCAGACACAAAAAAAGCTACATGTACATGAAAAATAGAAAGAAAGAAAGGAAATAGCATAAGTATTTTCGTCACATACTTTTCACGCGAAATAAATTTATATTTTGAAGTGTTGCCTTTATAGTCGAGACAGTCTTTGGAATATTTGCATTTGCCACTAAAGAAAGTGGAACGATATGTAAAGACTTTTCATTAGTGGCGCATTCTTTTGTAACAAAACTATTCCAGCTGAAAAATTTCGTTCCATTCTATTAAACAGATCGTATTGTTGTGCAAAATTGAGCCAATTTAAATTTCTTGAACGACAGTCTTGTTATAATTAATTCTGGAAAAATATCATTTCAGAATGCTTTCTGTGCCGTCTGATGAAAATAGTTAAATGTCAAAATGTTAATTTTTTTTTAGGTTCGTTCTGAGAAGCATTATTGTATCAAATTGTTAGCTATCAATTACTCGTATGTATAAGAAGTGAATTTGTTATTGAAGTAAGATGACTGGAAATATGAATTTAGTACGAGTAATTTTATTGTACTGTTCTATGGCAACCAATTACACAGTAAACTAGCAGGATTGGTCTCCAATAAATTTTCTCTTATAACTCTTTAATGAAAGTGTATAATTCTCGAAAAAATTCTGAATTTAGGGCAAAGTTGTGAGTGCTTAAAAAATTTTCTCTGAGTCTGCACATCAGCATTTTTTACTTCGTAGTATATATTAGGAAACCGAGACTGGATATTAAAAACCTTTTTTTCCCTACCGAATGAGACCAAAGTTGATGCAAAACTACAATCTTAGTAATATGATCACACACCAAATTTCATTTATTTAAATAGTCGCATCTCGGAGTTACAGAGTTCACATGCATAACAAGTCAGTGCAGACATACAGATAATCATCCCTTTGATGAATTTTGCTCAGAATTTAATATGGATATACACTATAGACGCTAAAACTGTCTACAAAAGCTCATTTATCTATTTTGAGTTATCACGTTCATTTGCATGCGAAATGGATAGACGGTCAGTCCCTTGTTGTATTTGTTTCAAAATCTGATGCGGAAATACACTTTAGATCTCTAAATCTGTGTACTAAATTTTATCTATCAAGTTATTAATGTTTTATAGCTTTCGTGTTCAACGTATATTTGCACAGCTAGACAGTCACACTTCCTGTAAATGGATTTCGTTCAAAATTTGATAGACGTTTACACATTTGATTTTAAGACACATGCGTAAATTTTATTAGTGTTTCTCAATCACACTTCTTGTAAATGGATTTAATTCAAAATTTAATAGACGTCTACAAATTTGGTATTAATTCCACATATGAAAATTTCATCTGTCTTGCTCAGTCACAATTCCTGTAAATGGAGTTCGTTCAAAATTTGATAGACTGTTACAAATTTGATATTAAGGTACATGCGAAAATTTTATTATTCTTGTTCAATCACATTTCCTGTAAATAGATTTTCATTCAAAATTTAATAGATGTCTACAAATTTGGTATTAATTCCACATATGAAAACTTCATCTGTCTTGCTCAGCCACACTTCTTGTAAATGGATTTCGTTCAAACTTTGCTAGACGTTTACACATTTGATTGTAAGACACATAAGAAAATTTTATCCGTCTTGCTCTTTTCGAACTTAAGAATGTTGAGGTCGTCGAAATCTAAAATTCGAATTCTTCAACGATTACAATACTTATTTTCTCACATTTAATAAGAACAAAAATGCGTAATAATTATGCCAAAAATAAAGTAAAAAAGCTATTGTTACATGACATTTTACAAATATATCAAAAACTTAATTCCTTTTTACATTTTCAATACTATAATACTATGCGGAGATCAAATGTGACTTCAGGAATGATAGTGATTTATATTATTTAAGATTACATCCTATTGTATAAATAAAAAATAGATCTTATTTTTGTTGAAGTTGTGTTAGAGTTTCTGAAGATTATTCAAACTAATCTGATCGACCGTTTATCTGACGGAACTGAGAGAGGCGAAATATTTGCTGAATTTTTTAAAGTGAATTTTGTTTTATTACTATCTTTTGTGGGAAAATGCATAAATCGATATTACAAAAAAAAAAAAAAAAGAAACAAGTCCTAGAAAAGTTATTACGTATTCAGAAACATTGGCGCACTTTATTTTCTGAATCATATAAAATCAGAGAAAATTTTTATAGGATCCAGAAAAACTATTTCTTTCTATATATCAGAAAAGGAATGTAATAAATAAAAAAACTCTTTATTTTTGGTTACTTTTTTAAATAAAGAATTATTTTCTTTATTAGACTCTTTTTCAGTGATATAAAAATAGTTTTTTTTTAATTATAGAAAAACAGAGAAAATTTTTATATGATCCAGAAAAACTATTTCTTTCTATATAGCAGAAAAAGAATGTAAAAAATCTCTTTATTTTGTTACTTTTTTAAATAAAAAATTATTTTCTTTATTAGATTCTTTTTCTGTGATATAAAAATAGCTTCTTTTAACTATAGAAAAACTGAGAAAATTTTTCTGTGCTCCCGAAAAACTAATTTTTCTGTATCAGAGAAAAAGAATGTAATAAATAAATAACTCTTCATTTTGTTATAAAATAAAAAAGTCTGTTATTTTTTTTTTCTAATCGATCTTAACATCAAGATTGGCTTAAGAAAACAGAATAGTCCTTTTACAGAATGCTCCTGCCTATTTGCGAGGTAAAATTCGCAACTGTCGTTTCTCAGTTGTTAAAGACCACGGAATATCAATTTTTAGCTACTTTCTATTCCTCTGATAGAAATGCCACATGTACATGAGAAAAAAAACAAATGGGGAAAAAAAGTCTTATAAGTATTTTCTTCACACACTGTACCAAAAGAATACATTTGTATTCTGAAGTGCTGCCTCGATACCGGCATATTTCCGTTTGTTACTGAAGAAGATGAAATGACATGTAAAGAGTTTCCACAGTGGCGTATACTCCAGTAATAAAACTATTGTTGCTGAAAAAATTTCTTGCCTCACAAATACTCAGAAGGAAGCAATAATATTTATACTGCTGAACTTTCCGACATTTCACAATCTTTGACGGATTAAATTTTCTTATTTGTATTTGTATTCATCCATTTTTTTTCTTACCTTCTTTTATCAAAGTCCTTTTTTGATGCAACCATTCCTCCAGACACTCCCCGAAAAACGATATGAATGGTAGGATTATTACTTCTCCCTTCCACCCGTCAACTTTCCACCTGTTTTTATTTTGGGGGTTATGGATAAAGAAGAAGAAAAAAGAACCTTCTCGAACGTGGAGAAGATTTCCACAGGAATGCATTCCAAACATCATTACAACTCTTCTTCAAAGAACTGTTGAAATTCAAATTCACGGCATAAGCAGAGGAAAATCCTGACTTTCCCCTTTTGCCTTAGATGTTTGACTGGCATACATCAATGGTGGGCTGACAGAGTTGTTTGAAAGTGGTTTAGGATTTGACTGCTTGATTTTGAATTTTTGTTGCAACTCTTTGCAAAATAACTTTAAGTTAATTACAGTCACCGCGAACAGGTCTGATTCAAATGTTTCACTAGTCCCTTGATTCTGAATGAATGCTGATTCGAATGTTTTAACTGGTTTTTCTCTAGGTCCTTGAATTTCCAATTAACATAACGTTAAAACATAATTCGGGTTTATGTTAGTTCAGTCAAAGTCAAAATTATAAATTTTTAAAAAAAGCTTTAGTTTCTGAATTCTATTTGTTAGTTAAACATACTAGTATCTTGTACGCATAAGTTTAGGATTTGGGTGCATGGATTTGAATTGTTGTTGCAACTATTTCCAAAATAGCTTTAAAATAATTACAGTAATTACGAGCAAGGGTGATTCAAATATTTTAATATTCAAATATTTCATGAGTCCATAGAATTTCCAGATGGCATAATGTTAAAACATAATTCGGATTTATTTGATTTATTTTAGTTGAATCAAAATCAAAATTATAAATTAAAGTTTTAGTGTCTGAATTATATTCGCTAGTTAAGCATGCCAGTATCTTGTGCGCATAAGTTTAGGATTTGACTGCATGGTTTTGAATTTTTGTTGTAACTCTTTAAAAAAAGAGCTTTAAGAAGATAATTGTAGTCACTGCGAACATAACTGATTCAAATATTTCAATATTCAAATGTGTCACTAGTCCCTTGAATTTCCTGATAGTATAACACTAAAATATTCACGTTTATTTTAGCTGAATCAAAATCAAAGTTATAAATTTAAAAAAAAAGTTTTCCTTTCTGAATTATATTCGTTAGTTAAATACGCCAGTATCTTATAAGCATATGTTTAGGATTTAACTGCATGGTTTTGAATTGTTGTTGCAACTGTTTACAAAATAACTTTAAGAAAATTATAGTCACAGCGAACATGTTTTGATGTGTTTATTTGATGCTTTTTCAAATGTTTTGATGTTCAAATGTTTCATTAGTCTTTTGAATTTCCTGATAGTATAACGTTAAAACATAATTTGGATTTATTTAAGTTGAATCAAGAGATTCATAGATTCATACAATTCAAGAGATTCATACACGAGATTCATACATTCGTCTAGAAAATTCCATGTCTTGTCCCAGAAATTTATATAAAAATCTACATACGAGAGAAAGCTAAAGCAAATCAGTCAAGTGAATTCTATCTCTGAAGAAGTAAAGCATTTTTTTCGCATAAAGCACTTTTTTTCATAATTTAGTGTGTTGGATATTTTGCACCCTACAAACATCGAAAAAATTTCTTAACACTTTCAAATCTACCGACGAGATATCTCGTCTTTCAGATACTTCCAATTACAGGTTTATGTGGGCTAAAATTTGTCTCTTATGTCAGCCCCTTGTGTTGCGAGTTCGAACCCCACCGGCCGAAGACTTCTCGTATGTGTGTGGTGGCTGTCCCGTATGTGTGTGGATCTCAAAGTCCTCCATGTCCAGAGTAATACCACTGGGGGTATTACTCTGGTGGGTGATCGTTCTCTGATTCAGGTCTAAAGCACGATCTGTGGATGAGTGAATGAAATGCATGAATGAAGTCCGCCCCGTAAAAAGGGTTGTGACATATGTGTAGCTAAGTCGTACTCTTGGCCCTAGATGGCGCTATTGAAAATCCGAGAGACGCACCCTTGGCTTAAAATCAATGACTTCTAAAGTCAGTGGGCTTGTCTATGACAAATGTCATTCGAAACAACAACATAAATTGTTTTTAGATTATTGTTTTGAGATATAACATATTAGTAAAACAAGACAGACTGAAGTTAAATTAAACTAGCGGGGGTGGTCTCCCTAAAACTTTCTCGCATATTCTCCAATAAAAATTATTATTCTCCTCTTCCTGTATACAAGTGTTGACTTTGAGTAAAACAACGAATGCCTTGCGCATCCCTTATGCCTTAACCCCTAGTATTTAACAATGGATGCCCAAAAATCGAATTTGTGTTTTAGATACTTTGTTTCCAATTAACTGAAACCAAAATTTGACAGAGAACTACAATTGCAATTGTAAAATCACATACCAAATTTCATATATTTAGGTCATTGGGATTTTGAGTCAACGCTTTTATATGCTTGTAAGAATACAGACCGACAGAAAGACAATTGCTTGAAGAATTTTGTTCCACATTTGAGAAGTATATAAACATTAGATATTAAATCTGTGTACCAAATTTTATATATTTAGATGCCCTTGTTTTGCAGTTATCGTATTAATTGATATTCGGACAGCCGGACAGACATGATTCATTTGAACGAATTTCTCTCAAAATTAGATATAAATCCGCATATCTAGATAAATATCATATATCAAACTTGAAAGTCAAAGTACTAGTTAAATTTGCAAAGTACCAGACTAGCTCAAATCGTTTTTGAGTTATATATGTCACAGACAGATAGACAGACAGACAGAGATAATTTTCAAATTCGGCGAGATCTAAAATATGAAAATTCGTCAAACTCTCGAATTCGAGTTTTTTTACTATTACAATACCCAATTAAATAAATAAATAAAAAATATACAAGGTATTTTCTTCTATATTAAAGAAACGCTTTCCTTCAAAATTAAATTAATTGTAGCCATTAAAACACTGATTGAAAAACGCTAAGAAGCCTTTGGGCGACATATTAAGAAAAATAAAACAAAAATTCCTTCATATTTTACAATGTATTGCTTTAAGATACGTCTTTGCGTAAACAAACTAATAGGTTAATAAAGAGTAGTACTTAAAAATATAATTATTTCATAATCAGTTATTTGGAATGTTTATAAAAATGAAAATACATTTTATCTTTACTATGCATTAATATTTAAAATAAAAAAAGAGAAAAAAAACCTTTCGAAATAAATAAGATAATGGTTTTATAATTAATTTTAAGAAATTTTGAAGAGTTCGAAATAATAGGAAAGAAATAATGAACCCGTGTCCGGTAAAGTATTAAAAAAATTACTTTTTGTTGTTTTACAATAAACCGATTAAGTTCAAGATAAGATGAGAAAAAAAGAGCAGAACCTATTAAAAAGTTAATTAACCGGAAGATAAATAGATAGATACCCATTATTACAGAAACAAAACATTGGGAAAAATCGATAGAAAAAAAAGAGCCATTCGAGAAAAATAAACAAATTTAGTTTATTTTGAAGGAAAATTTTAGATTGTTAAGATACAAAAATTAAAATGTTGAATACCTTTTATGAACAAAATTGATCGTGTTATGAATAATTTTTCATTGATGTCATTTTTAAACTATGGGCAAATATTTGATAAAAAAATCTTACGCCAGTGTCCCGTTCAATAAATTAATATTTTTGCGCAAATTTTTGACAAAACAGAAAGAAGTTCCACCCAAAACAAATTTTCGCAATATATTAATGTTGATTAAAAACTATCTGTACTTGATAATCGTGCAACGTTTTACATTAAAATAGCAGTACAAATATTTAAGCATGCTTTAACCCTTTCTAGGGCCGTGGGAAGTATGCTTCCCACCAAATTTATCAATCTTTGTACGAAATTATGCAGGTTGGCATAAGTTCTGACAAATTTTTTTAGTAAGTCAGAAACTTAGATGCTTCAGTTCTTTATCGCAGACAAAATGATGTGTTTTGATTTGTTACTTAATTATTAACTAACCAAATTAATTAATTAATCAAATTAAATTTATCTAATAAGCTAAATGAATCCCTTTTCTTATTCTAATTTCAAGCCTAAAAATATTTTAACATAATGTGACTAGAAAAAAAAATGGCCCTTTAAAGAGTGAATAAAAATTATTTTTTATTTGATAATTGAAATTTTTAATAACCTTTTGCAGAAATTATGATTGTATTTAATTTCAGTTAAATTTCTTATGCACAACCTGATGATCAGATTCCATTTATAAAATATTTTTAAATATTAAATTATAAAGGACATTAGAATCGTGTTTTAATAGCCTTTAAATAATAAAAAATTATATTTTATGTAATTGTATGAATAAATGTATTTTTGACAGAAATTGTGAAATTTAAATTTTTAAACGATTTTCTTGTCCTATTAGTCGCGTCTCCTAATAATGAAGATGAATGTGTGTGTGTGTATTTGCGGGCGTGTTGACGTTATACAAGACAATCTTTTGACTTACAGCAATCAAATTTAGCACATGCATACGTTAGATTTTTTTTTTTGAAATTTTAATTAAGTAAAATTAAATTGGAATTCGGTGTTTCTTTTCGGTGATAACCTTTAAAAATACTATTGCATAAAAATATATATTACACCGTTTTTAAAATTTTAAAAAATACCATTTTTATGTTATCAATTTAATAGTCGGGCAAATTCTTTTCTTAATTTTTGGATTTTTTTTCCTTCATTTCCAACAACCGATTACATTATTTCCCTGATATTTAAATGTTTTCATTGTTTCATGAAATATTTAATCACATGATTTTCTTCAGTTATAAAAAGCTAAAAAAGGAGAATTCTGTTTAACATCCGAGTAATTTGCAAGTCAAATAAAATGTAGGAAGTAGATGAAATGGATAATGACGTTTTTAATAAGATTCTACGGAACTGACTGCATTAGATAAATTCGCATACAAAATAAATAGCACGTAAGTAAGAGAACTAAAATAACACGGGTTTAATGTCAGGCTATTTGTGCAATTATGGACATGAAGATATATTTAAACGATTTATCTGAAATTAAATATAACCAATATTCTTAATAAATCAGCGGGTCACCAAAGGCGACTAGTATTTAATGAAACAATATTAATAAATTAACATTTTAAATTTAAAAAAAATTCATATTTTAGCAATTAAAACTATGAATATTTGAATATCAATGTTTAGACAATGTCGCCTGGAAGTAAATAATCCAATTAATACACAACACTTCCTAGAGGTGGTAATTGATTAGTTTAAAAATAATGAAATTTAAAAGTATATATATATATATATATATATAAATTAAGCAGTTTCGTGGTCGAATAGAGAAGACATTTTTGAATTTTTAAAAACTCGATTTATTACATCCCGGGAGGCATAATTTACATACAAGCAAGAAGCGAAGAGATACATCAATCTACAGCTCGACACAAGAGCAAAATAGCGAAAAGAGACAAAAGAATTTTTCCCCGGTGATTATATACTATAAGATTATGATAGGGATTTTTTTACACATGTCGATTTAGATGAGGGAATTTTAGGTGTTTTTTAAAAGAATTTGTTTAGCTTGACAGATTTTAATCCCTTCATTCGGAGCGTGAGAAAAGCTGATTTAAGCATTTTTACAGAGCTCGTGTAGCATTAATTAAATGAAAAAAAAAAAAAAAACGTGGAATTGGATCAGGAAATAAGAGAACATTTTAGAATGAAGTTAATATGGGCAAAATTAGGATGAAAATTTGGAAATTAATAAGGATTTAAATTAGATTTTAAAATATCATCATCATCATCATATATATATATTACTGAATATGACTTACTGAACCACGGACAATAAAGTATTAAAGCATTTAGATTTCGTAATTTTTTTAGTAGTACAGTTATGGGCTCAACTTAAAATATACATCATTTAGAATATTTTTTTCAATTTGATGGATGTATAGGCCTGAATTGTATGGTTTAAAAATGATCGATTAATCTGCTTTTGGAGTGGACAACCTGGATTACAATGAATATTACAAGGAAAAACAATATATATAATGTTAATGCTATAATGTTATGTGATTATTGCCATGCGTATTTTACAAGTAACTGTGGCAAGTCAATCAATTTGTATAATACATAAATATAATATAATCTTCATTTTCTTAACATCAGCAACAAAAACTGGTCATGGAATAAATATTTAGAAACGTAGACTGACTCTTTACAAAAATAGAGACCCAATCAAACTGCAATAATATCGCATTGACAGTTTTCAGAAAATAAATATTTTTATTTTTGAAATTTGTTATAAGAGCTAACAAGAGAATAAAGCATTTCTTTTCTAAGTTTTTATAAAAGAAAAGTGGCAAATAAAAAGAGAAAAAAAATATTTTTTCAATATTTTTTTTATTTTATTTTCCCTACCATTGATTGAAAGAAATAACGAGGATATGCCGTCAAATCGGTAACATCTCTTCTATTATTGTGAAGGACCGCTTTTTATAATAAAGAAAGATATATTTTCAACCATTTTTTTATAATAAAGAAAGATATATTTTTCAAGAAAAATGTGGATTGTAAGAGCTTATTTTTTGCACTTTGAATCAATTAATGTCAAAAAGGATAGATATATCAATGAAAAGAATATTTTTACGAAGATAGTCATTGGCTATTCAGTCCATAGCATGAAAGCCTTAAAGGCATCGACGATATCAGTGGCTTGTTGAAAATAAGATAAATAAACTGTCACCATTTTTTAAAGCTAATATATTGGAATTTTTATCGTTTTTAATACAAAAAAGAAGATTTTATAATAACAGTGAAAACTTTGATTCAAAAGGAAAAAATGTAATACAGAGAAATAATAATAAAGATTCAGAATACTTTTTTTTAAACAAAAAAAAAAAAAAAGTCGGAATGTATTATAAAAAGTCGAATAACTTACTTTATTTACATTTTCTTGAATTTAATATGTAAGAATTTCACAAATTATCGCTAACATTTACATGCAGGAATTGTATAAAAAGAGATTCTATTAATCTTTACATAAAAATGGAATTCTCAATGTAGAAGAACATGAGGAGAATATGTGGAGAAAAATAAATCTTCCTATTGTCCATTTTTAGATACTGAAATCCTTTGTGCTTTTGTCCATAAAGATAAGGATAACCGTATTGCTCTTATTGCAAACTTGTTCTTCTACATAAAAATGGAATGCTCAATGTAGAAGAACATGAGGAGAATATGTGGAGAAAAATAAATCTTCCTATTGTCCATTTTTAGATACTGAAATCCTTTGTGCTTTTGTGCATAAAGATAAGGATAACCGTATTGCTCTTATTGCAAACTTGTTCTTCTACATAAAAATGGAATGCTCAATGTAGAAGAACATGAGGAGAATATGTGGAGAAAAATAAATCTTCCTATTGTCCATTTTTAGATACTGAAATCCTTTGTGCTTTTGTCCATAAAGATAAGGATAACCGTATTGCTCTTATTGCAAACTTGTTCTTCTACATAAAAATGGAATGCTCAATGTAGAAGAACATGAGGAGAATATGTGGAGAAAAATAAATATTCCTATTGTCCATTTTTAGATACTGAAATCCTTTGTGCTTTTGTCCATAAAGATAAGGATAACCGTATTGCTCTTATTGCAAACTTGTTCTTCTACATAAAAATGGAATGCTCAATGTAGAAGAACATGAGGAGAATATGTGGAGAAAAATAAATCTTCCTATTGTCCATTTTTAGATACTGAAATCCTTTGTGCTTTTGTGCATAAAGATAAGGATAACCGTATTGCTCTTATTGCAAACTTGTTCTTCTACATAAAAATGGAATGCTCAATGTAGAAGAACATGAGGAGAATATGTGGAGAAAAATAAATCTTCCTATTGTCCATTTTTAGATACTGAAATCCTTTGTGCTTTTGTCCATAAAGATAAGGATAACCGTATTGCTCTTATTGCAAACTTGTTCTTCTACATAAAAATGGAATGCTCAATGTAGAAGAACATGAGGAGAATATGTGGAGAAAAATAAATCTTCCTATTGTCCATTTTTAGATACTGAAATCCTTTGTGCTTTTGTCCATAAAGATAAGGATAACCGTATTGCTCTTATTGCAAACTTGTTCTTCTACATAAAAATGGAATGCTCAATGTAGAAGAACATGAGGAGAATATGTGGAGAAAAATAAATCTTCCTATTGTCCATTTTTAGATACTGAAATCCTTTGTGCTTTTGTCCATAAAGATAAGGATAACCGCATTGCTCTTATTGCAAACTTGTTCTGCTATATAAAAAATGGAATGCATAATGTAGAACATGAGCAGGATATGTGGAGGAAAACAAATTTTCATACTGCTCATCTTTAGATGTTGAATTCCTTTGCACCTTTAGCGCATAAAAAGTTAAGGATTTTTCTCTAATAACGGTATTGGTCTGATTTCGAGCTTGTTCTTCTACATAAGAATGCATAATGTAGAAGAACATAAGGAGAATGTGTAATCGAAAATAAATCTTCATATTGCCCATTTTTTGATACTGAAATCCTTTGCACTTTTGCACAAAAAGATAGGGATTCTTTTCTGATAATGGTTTTGCTCCTACTTCGAACTTATTCTTCTACATAAGAACGGAATGCATAATGTAGAAGAGTACAAGGATAAAGTGTGGTAGTATAAAAAAAAAAATATAGAACTGTTCTACGCTTCCAAATATAAAATTGTTCTACGCTTTTGGGCACGAGCCTATTGCCTTTTCTTTTACCAAAATAAGGATAAAATGAAACATTGTGGGAGAAATGTTAGTTTTGTATTTATGCTTCAGTTTTATATGCCTATAAAGCCCTCTACGCTGTTGCACATGAGACTATTGGCTTTCCTTTTACCAAAATAAGGATGAAATGAAAGATTGTAGAAGAGTTGTTATTTTTTACTAAACATTATAAAAATATTACACGTACTGTGTTAAAAATGTGATTCGGAAAATAAAATCCTCATTTTCAGAAAAGAATACCTAAAAGAAAAATATGACTAAAACAGAAAACGCCCTAAATCGTTACTTATCACCCTTCTGCAGAGTGAAATGATCCAAAAGCGATAAGCGTGGCATTTTAGTCGTAGCTTGTTGCAATTTTAGTAGTAGTTATTGTACGTGAACTTTATTAGTAGTTATTGTTCGTGAATTTTTGTAGTATTTATAGTTCGCGATATTAGTATTCTTAAAATTCAGTTTAATAATCGGAATTACTTTTTCTACTACTACTTTTTAATATATTTTATAGATTTCCAACTTTCAATATTTTATTCCTTTTTGAGAAAATTTGCAGAAAAATAGCCAACTTTAAACAACAATAATAAGAATTTTTTTTTTAAATTGCTGTCTTTTTTCATGATATTAAATCATCTTCATATTGGAGTTTATTCTGTTCCAAAGTTTTAGGATTTTTTAAATCGATTCGAAGTTTCAATGGGGTCGATTATTACTTAAAGTTAAAACTTACCTTCTAAATAGATTTACAAAAGTAAAATGTGACAAAATGCTCATAATTAAATTAGCAGCAATAATAAATTTTCAATATATTACAATTATTCATTCCAAAATGCAGTTAATTCCTATGAAAAATGCAACTCATTACAGTTTTATTCAGTTTGCAATAGCTAATTCTGGATAAAGGCAATTTCTCATACCATTTAATATTGTCTTTTTTAATGCTGTGATGTCATGTACTTTTTTCACTTGTAAGTCGTCCTACGGATCTTGACATTAAATTGGCTTGCAAATTGTGAGGCATTTCTCGTGCATTTGGACTCTATTAATAGTAACAACATTTGTTTAAGTTTGTTAATGTTAATTTAATATAAAATAAAATCTTGAAATTAAAAATTAGATTTCAAAAACTTTGCTGAATTATAGATTATATAATGCAAAAATTTGTGACATTTAATTAAAAATACAATAAAATAACAAGCTTAAAATTAAAAAGGGCATTTTTATCCAATATTAAAAGCACCGTCAGAAAACTTTTCAAGAATATGTATATAATAAGAGAGTATTAAAATCAAGTTAATAGGAAAATCAAATAAACCAAATAAAAAAGAATCCGGCCTGAAGACTTTATCAAGGGTCACCCTCAGGCAGGGATTCAAAAAAAGGGATTTTTTCTGTGAAGGAAATGCAGACAATAGTCTAATAATGATTCATCGTGACCCGAAAATCCCCTGAAATTAGGCCCAAGAGATATACCATTTTAACAGAAAGGAAAATACAAAACAACAAATTAGAAGAAAATAACCACTACTAATTAAAAATACAATAACAAAAATAACAATAAAAACAAAATACCAAAAAATAACACTAAAGAAAAAAACGAAAAATCATTTTTTTTAATTCCTGCCTGAGGGTGACCCTTGGAAAAAGTCTTCAGGCCGGATTCTTTTTTATTTGGTTTATTTGATTTTCCTATTAACTTGATTTTAATACTTTTGTATCAATTCATCTGTATTTCAGAAGAAGCTGCAGTTGCGCTCTCTAAATACTATGAAGTTTTTTCCTGTTCCTTTTTTGGTTTGAGTTTGAATATGAAATAATTTTTAGTTGCGATTTCGAAACTGTTTTGTTTCATTTTCATTTTAGTTTAGTTTTCAAACTATTTCTTACTTTAGATTGGTTATATAATAAGAAATATTTAAACCCCTTAAAATAAAAATTAAATAAATTGGAAATAAAACCCCCATTTTTTGTGTAGGATTACACATTTATACCAGTTTCATAAAATATATTATCAGAAAAACAATGTTTTCCCTACTCTTATTTCGAATAAAACGATTTTAAATGTCTTTCTATTTTGTAAATGTACCATCATTTCAATATCTACCAGACTTTACCATTTCGTAAGAGAAAACAACTGAAAAACTATATATGACGAAAAAAAACACGAAACGAAACGTATAAACGAAAAAAACAGCACTTTTATAAGATAGAATTTACGAATACGAAACACGAAACGTATATTAACTTCATATGCTCAGAAACGAGCGAATCTTTAAGGAATTTTCCAGACCGACTCTAAATCCCGAGTGGGCTTTCATTGGATACAAATGGCGATTTGGATCACCATAATTCATCGGCCAAATTTCATTTGCATCTGAAGCACAAACACCGGCATTATTTTTTCCCCATTTATCCCCAACGAACAAAAAGCAATGAGGGAATAAATAGGGGAAAAAAAGAACCCCGGATAGAAATTCTGCCCTATGAGGAATGGCGTCTTTTCTTGTTCGTCTTGGCGCTTTTAAGGGAACTCGAATCGTCATAATTCATCAAAGCATTTTCCTGAATTTTAGCTTTTTTTTTTGTTGTTCTTTTTCCTTTGGAAAGGCTTTGAAAAGTTCTCTTACTATTATCGCTAGCTATTGTTATTTTCTTTTAACCCAGTTTCTTAGTTTCTTTATGGCGGCAATTAATTTTGAAGAACTTCTGCCGCGCTGTACCAGCGAACGTAAGCAGTCATAGATCTTGTTAGATAGGCTTTTATTAATATTATTTTTCATTGTGGAGACAAGAGTAAACTTAACGACTACTGTTGTTCTACGAAGGACACTATGATACTTTTATCTTGAAAGATTATAACCCATCTGTAAATGGAACTGGCTGCTTGAGGAATAATGAACTGTTTCTATGGAAAAAGGATATATCCGCCAAAAATTTCCTTTTGCCATAGAATTCAGGATAAATCTTTCCTTTTTTTTCAATTCTTTTCCTTCTGGATAGAAATAAATGTTTCTTTCAGAACAGACGCCATTACTACTAGAAGAACTAAATGGCGCTAATCGAAGTTGGGGAATATCATCCCGTCAAAAGAACTAAAAGCCATTAATTAAAAAAGATGGTAGAATATAAGAGTTGAACATGTAAATTTTCATTTAAATGCAATAATTCAAATTTAGCGACCTCTCTATAGAAACTGCCACATATGGAAATTCAGGAGGATCGAAGAATCCCAGAAGGAACCAACAAATGAATTTGTATTTGAATGCAAAATATTAAATCCAAGTGATAAAACTCATTACGCAGTCATAAAGTTTGTAAAATAGTCTTTCATTAATATTTTTTTTCGTTGAATAGCAAAAAGAAAATTTAACATTTATTATGGTTTAGCGAAAGATAGTTTGATACATTTAGTTGGAAAGTTAATAACTCTTCTGCAAATGGAACTGAATATTTTAGGTATAATCGACATCTATTTAACCCCTTACCTGCCGAGGATAACTTGCGAGATTCGGTCCCCAGTGCCACGAATATATATATGTATATAGTTGCGAGACATATATACACCAGGGGCAGTTAACATATTGATTTAGGGAGACGTATATATACGCCCACGGCAGGCAAGGGGTTAAGAAACAGATGTCCATAGATGTATTCTTTTCTATAGAAAAAGAATACTATATTCGCCAAAAGTTTTCTTTTTATCAAAGAATGAAGGGTAGATTTCTTTCTTCCTTACCCAAAACAAATGTTTCTTTCAAGACAAACGCCATTGCTACTAGCAGAACTAATTGGAAATATTCGCAGTTGGAGAATACGAAAGAATCAAGCATGAGCTTCATTGACAAGAATATGTAAACATGCATGCAGATACGAAAATTCAAATTTTCTAATTCATTTAGAAATTAAATATGAAGAAGAATTTAAGTAGAAAGAGAATAAAAGCTTCTAGAAAAGATACTATTACTGCTAGAAGAATGAAATGGCACTAATCGAAGATGGAGAATAAAAAAAACTCTAATTGGATTTAATAAAGTCATGGATTTTTGGTACTCCATGCAACAATTTCAATTCTGCCAATCTAGACATGATACTCATTAAAGTTGAAGATAATATAATTTCAGGACTTATCAACAGGAAAATTTGTATCCAAATGTAAAATTGCAAATTATAAAGAATTTATATTTTTGTAGCCAATTTCTATGGAAAAAGGATATATCTGCTAAAAAAATTCTATTGTCGTAGAATTACAGTACAATTTTGTTTTTCATTTCGAAATCTTTATGGACAAAAGATTAAAATTAAAATTTTAAATTCAGAATTATAAACTCAAAACAGTTCATAAAACCTTGAATATTCGCAACGTTTCGTTCGACGGTTTTTAAAGAATTTTTAAAATTAGAATACGTAGACGTATGTGCACAAATTCAATAGCATATTTTTTTTGTTCTGAGATAATTTAAAGATTTTTCATTTAAGTGAGATAAGTTTATAGTTTAGACATAGTTACTAAATAAATATTAACTTCACATAAAACATATCAATTTCATCAATTTTTTTTTAAATTTTCGAATATCAATTTTTTAAAAAAAATTAATCGAAAATAAATTTTTTACATTCTTACTAAATTTAAGTTGTGTTGAAATGTTAAATTAAACTAATTAATTTACTTAATTAAATAACAACATATCAGTTTTATTACATTAATTTTGTTAAAACCAATAATTAACCGAAAATAAATCTTTAACATATTTATAAAATGAAATGTGAATATAGGAAAACATATTCATAGGAATATAGGAAACATATTTATTAAATGAATGTGTGTTTTGAAATGTAAAATAAAATTGATTAATTTATTAAAAGGAAAACATATTGCGCACTGTCTAGGCCCGCCACTGAATCTTATATAGTTTAAATGAAAACGGTAAACAGATATACCCAAATCAAGCATTGGTGACACATGAAAACTGAAATGGATTATTATGTCGAAATCAATAGACATAACAAAAAGCTGACTTTCTTCCAGACATCTGTAAATCAATCACATTTAGACAGCAACAAAGGGATACATTCCATATTTAGGCCAAAGAATACTTTCCTTTTTATAAATAAATAAATAGGTCATATTTTCCAAAGAATTCTTGGTTTTCGTTCAAAAATAAAATCATGGCAAACAGATTCATTGATGTATTGTTATTAAAATTAATGACAGGATTTAGTTCCACGTAAGCATAATATGATTAATACGAAAGTATTATGTTTTATCCAGAGAATATACAAATTGGGATTCATTTTTTAAGTATTTTGTGTAATTTTTTGGATATGTACATAAACGTTAGCATTTATTATAGACAGACAGACATCGCAATTTTAGTATTGTAAACAATATAAAAAAAAGGCAAATTATTTTTAAACTAAAGGCAGAAATAAGATCTTTTACTTCTAATAATTTCAGGTAGGATACCGTGAATCATCTATAATTTTTAGAGTATTTCTGTCTAATATTTCCAATTCATTTAAAGTATGTCTATCACTTTTGCGATTTTTGTTTTGACCCTTAGATTTGTGACCAAAAAATTATTACTTCCTATTTCCTAACACACTAATCACTAATCTGCACGTTAAAAGTAAGCAGTTGTAAATACAGCCAGGCAATGACGAGTTGACTAGCGTGACGTAAGAATTAAGGACCAGACAAGTCTATTTTGATCAGGAACGAATGCTATTCAAAATATCATAGCTGGCTGCATCTATCCCTTACAACAGGGAATTGAAGATAGATTAATTATGAGAAGTAGTGAAAAATGTGCTGTATTCAGCACAACTGTAGTTATTACAATTCTGTTATTTTTCTGCTATCTTTCCTCTGCTCCATACTTTTACACACAGCAAATGAGCTTCCCCATCTTCAGACGAAGGTCTGCAGCCAGCTCATCGAAGTCAAGCTGTAATAGGAAACTCAAAAGAAGTTTCAACGAGCAATGCATCATTTACTATAGATCGTTACAGTTCTATCGAATTCGCGAATTGAATAGCACAATCAGGTTTTATTTATAGTTAATCACACAAAAACATTCCATTCTCCAATGTAATAGTTCAAACTAGCTCAGCTACAAATGACAAAAAAAAAGTCAAGAGCTGGCGACAAATCAGTTGATTCTTCACCAAATTCAGCAACTTCGTCGCAGTCAAAAACATTGATGATAGTGACTCAGTGAAAACACAATAGCAACTTTCTGGCCGCCAGCTGCAGCAAGCTTATTAAATATTCTTGGAAAACACCCAAATTTCTGGAAAAGACCAGGAATTTCGCCAAGACAAGTCAGCAAATTTATCGAAATATCTATCGTCACATCGCCAAATATAAGGCGAGGTCTGTCTCTTTTAGTCACTATTTTGGCGACTTGGCGACATTGCCAAAGTGTGTAGCCAAATCGCCAAAATGCTTTCATTTACTAACGTTTGTAACAATTCATTTCCTCTCCCCATACAGTCATGAACCTTCGCCATTTGAAAATCTGTCAGCATAATGCAAGTACAATAAAAGCATTAAAATTGGCAAAATTTAGCAATAATTTACCTCTCAGAAACGGAATAAAACCACGATTTAATTAAGACTGCACAACAAGGATTTATCCATTGTTAATTACACAAGAATATTCTAGTCTTCAATACACTATAGCAGTTCGAACTAGCTCACACGCAAAGGGCAGAAAGCGTCAAGAGTTGGCGACAAATAGACTCAGATTCCCCGGCAAATTCCGCAACTTCGTGGCAGTCAAAATAACTGACGATCTCCTGCCATAGTTACTGAATGAAAACACAATAGCAACTGTCTTACTGCCAGTTGCAGCAAGATTATCAAATATTCTTGGAAGACTTCTACTTCTCTGGAATAGAGCAGAAACAAGTCGCCAAATATATCGTAATGTCTGCAGTCAAATTACCAACTTTTGTAAACAAATCGTCAAATATAAAGTTTGCCATTTTTAGTCGATGTTTTGGCGGTTTGACGACACAGCCAAAGTGTGTCACCAAGCCGCCAAAATGCTTTCAGTTTACTGCGTTTGTGTTGTTACAAATATTTCATCTCTCCAAACAAGCATGATATTTTCTCCAACTGAAAAATTATCAGGATAAAGCAAGTACAATAAAAGCATTAAATTCAGCAAAACTTAATAATAATTTACCTCTCAGAAACAGAAATAAAACCACATATTTTTTTAAAAAAAATTTTAATATTTTTTTATAACCGCTATTCACAGATATGAAGTCCATAATGAGGGAAAACCTGCTAAATAAGAGTCGGAGAATTTCTTTGAAATAAAGTCCGTTGAGGTTTCCCGAACTTTTTAATTACTTCATCAAAACTGGAAACCCCTAGACTTCGTTTTAATAACTCCAAAATTACATCTCGAAGTTAAATCCGATCATAAACTTGCACGGGCTCAAATTTACGCCGAAAAATAATCACAATTCTTAACTTCTTCCTATACCTATTTGAAGTCAAGAATACAGCATATTTTGCTCCTTTTTATCACTTCTTGTGCCATGAATAGTTTGAAGTTCATTAAAAATGGTAAATTTCAGCGAACCCCCCCCCCTTTTTTTATAAACTTTTTTTTTACACTCAATACCTCAGGGACTTCTATCGCTCGTTAAAATTGAAGTGGTAGTGAATACTCTTTTTTAATGCAATCGTATTCATAAATCACAAAGACGAGAGGAACAGACGAAAAAATAATTGACATTTATTTTTTTCTCTCCTGCTTTTACCACTAAACTCTTCATTTTCCCCATACTTCCCCCCATCCCATTTGTGGGTTCTTCTTTTTCATTCAATAACTTCACCGGACGTCGCTTCGCTTTTTTAAACCGTTTTCTAAACTTTTTCGAGGCGGAGACAGAGAAGAAAAGAGAAAAATGAAACTTAAAAAGTAAAAAACAAGGATACAATGGAAACCATATTTAAAATCGTCGGCCATGTGGAATAATTTGTTCGCTCGCATTGTTCAAAAGATGGGATGAAAAAATAATTAAAAAACGAAACGCTTTTTAATGGTGGGCATTATTAGGGTTTTTTTTTTTTCACTGGGATTTGTTACATTTCTTCATTGACCTCATGAGACTTGAATGGATATTGTATTTTAGTCATTATTGATTTTTGATCAGCCGTATCGAAGTTTTTGTATAAAAGAAATCTATTTAAATATATAAATTGATAATATAAATGAGATATTTTGAGACTTGTGTCTTATTTTAAAAGTACACGGTTGCCCCATGAGTGACACAAAAAATTAAGACATGTTATAACTGTGAAATTTGCATCAAGAGGAAGATGGTCAGGTGATCTATGGGGTTACGAATTCGTAATATTGTTTTTCAGTGCAATGAATGCTGAGTGGATGTCAGGTTAATTGTCCCCAAAATCAAGGCTATAAAAATAAAGATTCCAGAAAACACAAGAATTATGGAGATATCTATTAGGATTCGAGGTCCACAGATTATCTAGAAAATTCTAGAACTTGTTAGAAAACTACAAAAGCAAAGCAGTCACACCTGGAGTGAATTCCTTCTTTGTAATGTTAAACATGAAACGGGTTCTCTAGCAGCCTTTTGGACTTTAGTGTGTTATTATTGCTTGTGTGTGTGTTGCTTATTTCTGTATGATGTTCTCCATGTTCTCCTTTATTGAATTTTTTCTAGTAGTGCTTCATGTTTTTCATGGAATAAAGTCACAATATCCGTGACTGAGCTTTTTGGAACTTATGGCGTAGTACATCCCATTGGATGATTTTATTTAGCAAGTTATGCTTTTATTTTGCATTAATTAAAAACTGGTTTTAGATAATGCAGTTTTGTAATAAACTGCTCGTGGCAGTAGCCTGCTTTTTGGCGTTGTCCTCAGTTTTGTTAGATATTATTACCACTTATATCACGATTATCATCAGTTCACGAATCGTATTTATACGAGAATGAAATGAATGCTATAATTATAACAGAATTGCTTGTTGCTGATGGCCTGACAATTAAATCATTCATAAAGCATATAGCTCATTTCCTAAAGAATGGCTATTATTCATTGTTTGGCAACTTCTTTTGGTGTTCGTCCAACTTTGACGTACAATTAACCACTAGAACGCACAAGCGCACGTTCAAGGTGCTAATATATATAATAGCATTTAATTTTTATCGAATTTGCCAAACGTTAAATGGGTAGTCAGTGGCGTAGTGAGTTTAATAGGCACCTGAGGTATATAATTTTTATCTTTGGTTATATAGATGATCATCAGATATCATATATGTTCATCATATAGATCATAGGTTCCCAAAGTGGTCCAGGTGCACCCCCAGGGGTCCATAGGAGACCACACGGGGGTCCACGTAGACGTGAAAAGAAAACAGGGGTTCACACGTTGTAAGTGGGGGTCCACGAAAAATTTTCTGGTTTTCATAATAAAGAACAAAAATTTTGGCTTGCATTTACCTATCAACGTAGGCAGGTAGCATCATTCACTAGGTAGGTACTCAAAAATATTCGAGACTCAGTTCAAACACAGAATTGAATAGAACAATAGATAATAGTACAAGTGGGGAATAATGGGAAATTGCGAGAAAATTTTTGATAGCGTTTCCCTCGTCATAACTTGTCAAAAGAAGTTTTAGTGCCGTTACCAACCTGTTAACAAAAAAAAGGAGCAGATTGAACATCACAGAACGGGGAGATTTGAGATTACTTCTTACAAAACTGAAGCCAAATATTGATAATTCGCTGTCAATTTATCAAGTACATCCGTCTCATTAAAAGTATGACTATTTTTTATTGTTGATTTACATTTCAGAGTTTATTGTTGATTTTTTTGTCAATTGTTGATTGTTTGTAATGATAAATGTTTATAATTTTGTATAACCACAAGTATTATTTTAATAAATAGGACACAAGAAAATGTGCTACTTTTTTCCTTCTTAACAGCCCCAATTTAGGGTGATATTTTTTAGGAGTTTTGGGAATATAGTAGAAATGTAGCAGCAAGGGGCCTACAGAAAATAGTAAAACTTTGAAAGTGGTCCACGAGAAAAAAAAGTTTGGGAACCTCTGATATAGGTGGTCATTATCATTGGTTTAGTAAATCTAGATGACAACCGACACATGCCATTATTTTCTAGTCCCTTCATGTCTTTCATTGTAAAAAATGATATAAATGTACGAACGTTACGCTCCGATTGCAGCTCATAAGACTGGCATTCAAAACAAACATCGAATGCCCCCACCCTCCCATTACGACATTGTGAAAATCCAAAGAATTTTAACCCCTCATTTGTTTTGCTTGTTTCGCAATCTAATTAGATGGCATTTTCCTTTTTGGGAATGCGCTATGTTGAAGATTCAATGAAGAATTTATCGAATATTTGAAGTATTTGTGGATTATATGCGATTTTTGTATGGAATTGTAATGTCTTTGGATGATTTCAGCTTTTATCTTTGAGAATCGATAACTAGACAAAAAAATAGGGCTTACTTAGTTTTCTAGAAAGTGTAATGTTTCATATTTATTTCATTTAATACAGATATATTCTGAAAATTACAGTTTTCTTGGGTTTAGTTTGTAGTGAGGATTAACTTAATTTTTTATTTAAATATAGTAAAATCTAATTTTTCTCGTACACGCGTAACATGCTGGAGCAGGTTAAATGTTAGTTTCATTTTATATGAAATTAATGTTGGAAAATACGCTTAAAACAGCAACAAAAAAAAATCATTATTTTGTGTGTTTTATTACTTTTTGTACAAATATCGACATTAAAATGAATTGTAAAATGAAAACGAAAAATTATCTGCAACTTTAATAGCAAATTTTATCAGAAAATAAGGTGTTTTTCCAGAATTCTTGAGTTTTTGTAATATCGTTGGTGTTTAATATTCGTTCAGAATTCATACATATCTTTGTATTCTTTTTGGAAAATGTGCTTAAAATATTTTTTAATAGATTAAATACAGAAAAAATACGGTAATAAAAGTTGATATCAATGGAAATATATTTTTTAAATTTTAATATGATGCAAAAATTAATTTGCTTACTTAAAATTCTATTTTTTTTAATCGTTCCAGTGTGCACATTTCTACTCTCTAAAGTTACATATGTACCAAGTTTGGTAATTCTATTTCAAATGGTTTTGTCTGTAAAATGCACAAACATTAACATTTAATACTAGCCGCATTGGCTGGCCTGTCGAAATTAACGGTCGCAGAAATCTTTAATTAAATATTTTATTTAACTTGCTCTCAGTAATTTTTTTAGCTATATATTTTTGACTTTCAATTTTTGATTTTGCAATAAAGTTTCCTTATTTTTTCCCTACCCTAAAATTCTTAAAAAATGGATCTGCTCTGCTATCTTAATTATGCAACCCAATTGCTAATCTACAACAATGTAAAGTTTGTTATGTTTTCTTCAATGTAATAGCATTGTAAATATAAAATAAAATCATTTTTTAAAATTATTTTTTTGACTTAACTAAATAAATGGCTTGCTTTCCTGAAATATGCTTTTGTCAATAATGATTTAGTAAAACGAGAAGTTTAATTTTACTATTTTGTACGTTTCATTATTTTTATTATATTAATATCGATAGTAATTCGGATTGTAAAGTAAAACCAAAAAAAAAAAAAAAAAAAATAATTGTAACTTTCATAGTGATTTTTATCGATAGATTTGGCATTCTTCCAGAATTATGTTTTTGTATTATGGATTAGGATACATTTAAAATTCTTTCAGAATTAACATGTATCTTTGTTTTCTTGTTAGAAAATATGCTTAAAATATTTTTTAAAATTAATTAAATGCAACATAAAATCATATAGAATTAAAGTTGATGTCATTAAACATCAAAACGAAATTTTTATTAAAAAAATAATTTTTAGAATTTAAAATGATGCATTTTTTCCCCGTAATATTTTCAGAAGTTATCTCCGAAAAACGCTAGAATTTCGTTTATGTTTTAATTAAATACAATTCTGATTAAAAGTTTATTTTTTAAAAATCACTATAAGGAACATATTCCTATTATTAATATGTATATATATATAATTCCCATGTAAATAAGAGATGAATTGTATTTGTATGACATCCATATTTGCATAGAATTATTTATATATATAAATGAAAGGAATAAAATTAATTGCTACTTCAGAAATTATATTTGACAAAGTGTTGATACAAATTAGAACTCATATTTCAGAATAATAGTTCATAGAACTATTATTCTGAATTGTAGAATTAATAATTCATAAATCCATAGAATTCATATTTTCAGAATTTTGTGTTTGTATTTTTTATAAATTTATTTCTTGGTAACTAGGCTAATAATAATTTTTATTTTTTAAACAGGCCCAAGGCAACTAGTTGCCTAACGTGTCTAATTGACCTCTGGCTACTTAAAGGAAAAATTGCATGCCAGATTTTTTTTAGAATCAAAATAACCCCAAACTTCAATTTTAGGTCTCAGCTCTTATATAACAAGAGACTAAAACTTCGACAAATTAAAAGTTTTAAAATGAATAAGAAAACACAACATTTCCCCAGCGAAATTAACTTTCCTAAAAGAATTGATACTGTGTTTCAAGATAAAGGAAATAGATAGAGCTAAAAAAAGACGAGCTGGCGTGTCCAGCATAATGAAAGGAAAAATGAAAAATTAACCCTCCGGCCTAATTAGTGTAATTAGCGAACGTACAGCGCCTACCATAAAGACATGGAGCTTCATACAGATCTCATGTGATGGAGCCAATCTTTTTTTTTTTTTTTTTTTTTGTTCTTTTTTTTTCTACCCTCTTTCCAGCAAAAATTTTCCATCATGCATTTTACATCCGTTCTCTTCTTCAAAAGATTTTCCCTTTCGCCGTTTATGCATTTTTTAAAAAAAAAAATGATCTTTTTTTCCTCTCAGAAAATGCCTCCTCTCAACGATTGTAGCAGCATTTCATTGTAAATAAGTTCATATCATTATGCTTGGGTGTTACTGTGTACAGGAAACGCTTTTCGAATTCAACTGCGCAAAAAGTCCATTATTCACACAGAAATTTATTTCTAACAATAGAAATTCAGCATGTGCCTTGGAAACTCGGAAAATGGTATACAATGTTTTGGAAGGGATACCAGGAAATTAATGACTATACATTAATTATCTAACTAAAACTGCTTTACAATTACCATATAAAATGAGAAGGGAGTCCGTGAAAGAGGGTAGATCTAAAAATTGAGATTAAAATTTGAAATGCAAACATAAGGCTTACAAGATAGACCAAATACATGCATTACATGCAGGGTGGTTTGAAAAAGAATCAGAAGCCATGAAAACAATAAATGCATTTCGGAGAACGAAATAATAGAGACGTACGATAAAAAATATATATTTAACCTAAATACATTTAGTACACAGCTGGACGTATTCGTAAAATATAAAATTCGTGGTGCATGATGTAAAAAACCTTTACAATGCTCTATAAAAGATGCCCTTTTTTAAATCTACTATTATCAAATTTAACAGATAGTTATTTTTTGGTTAGTAAGAGCTAAAATGGTAAATAATAAGAAAATAATAAGAGATTGGTAGAATAAGAAAATATTTTTTTAAAAATCAAAGTTTTTTAATTTTATATTAATTTAAATCTTTTAAATTAAAGATTTAGATAATAATATATAATCTATTACACATTATTATCTAATATATTGTTACGAAATTTTCCGAGGTTCGTTTGGATAGTGGGAGTTAAATGGTGTGAAGAACGCTCAATCAGCAGACGGCAGTAGAAAATGAAACAACGACGTTTATTTACATGAAGACACACAGGACAGCACAAAGACGACAACTATATACAGCACAGAAGACGATTATCTTCAGCCGAGACGTGCAGCAACAACAGCATACACAGCAGCATACAACAAGTAGCGCACAGCCTAGTTCAGCACTAGCTTGACTCCGTCGCTGCTCCGCTTATTCCTGGTAGGCCAGTTCTTTACTGTCAATCCCGACTACTCTTCAACTCCACTGGTCCACGACTCAATTCACCGACTGGTTCACAGCTCAATTCACCGTCACTCCCCGGCAGCTTCAGCTCCTTTTATAGGTCTCAGGAGGCGGGGCTAGAAGCCTCTCAACAAATCAGGAACGTTCGAGGCGTATCTCCGTTCCTACTGGACGGATCGGGAAAATTCTCGATGTTTCGGGTATAATCTATTTTGGCGCCAAAGTCGCCAAATTCGTCGCCAAGCTCTGGGACCTCCCATGGAACCCACTATGCTGGGAAGCCGCCTCAAGATTCGTAACAATATAATATATTATATACATCTTATATATTAATTGTAGGAAAGTTTATTTTACTTCCTTTCCTCAATAGCTTCAGAGCATATTACGGCACAAAATTATTTTATATCATTTTATATAATAAAGAATAGTTAAATATTAATTAATTAAAGCATTTTTAATTAATTAATATTTAATTATTTAAAAATCAAGGAATAATTTTATAAATCAAAGAATAATTTTTTTAATAATATCCATCATATTTCCACACATTTTTCTTTTTTAATTAACTAAAATATAAATTATTTAAAGTCATATTAAATCATTAATTAATTGAAACATCAATTAATTAATGTCATATTAAAGCATTAATTAATTAAAATATTTTTCAGGATATTTTACCACAATAATATTTAACGTTTTAACAACTTTGTTTATATATATACATAGCAAAAATATCAAATAAATTTTATTTATGCTCATACTATCTTTCCTTAAATTAAAAAGAAATTTATAAAAAAAATTTAAAAATAGAAGATCAAAATGTGAAACTATATCATGCTATGATATTACAATCAGCGATTAGAATGTTCTTCATTTACCTATTATTTTTATTTATTTATTTACTTATTTTTTGCAATAGTAATTTTTATTTCAGATTTATCGAATATGGTCAAAAGCTAATTCATGTAATTTATTCATTGTTGTTATATAATTGTTGAACAAATTCAACTTACCATGAAATTTCATATTAGAAAGAAAATACGCACCTGAAAAAAAAAGAAAACCAATTAATAAAGAAATTAACATACAACAAGGTAAAAATAAGAAGTATTAATAATTTTTGCAAACTTTATAATTTATTTCTAACTGTTCAAAATCGCTAGAAAAGAAGAAAGCGTAGTAGAATAATTAGATTTGAAATTTACGAATCATATTGCTTTATTAGTATAGATTTACAATACTACAAAAACCAACAAACGGTAAAATATTTCGGAAAATCTTAAATTATTAGTGGAAATATATAATAAATAATTTATAATGTAATGATAATAGATAATTAGTAATGATATATTTAATTTACGAATCATATTGCATTATTAACTTAGATTTATAATTCCACGAAGATCATCAAACGACAAGAAATTTCGGAAAAATTACAAATTATTAGCGGAAATATGCAGTAATGAATTCGTGATGTCTTTCCTTGAACAAATTTACTATACAAATTAACTCTCTACTATATTTTCCTATTTACTGAAAGCAATGATAAAATGTTTTAGACATACTAATATTAGAATATCATTATTTCGATATATTATTATATTTAGATATATTATTATATATATCATATATTATTATATAATAATATTAGAATTGCTAAACATTTGTATTAATAAATATTTATACAGAAAAATATTACATAATATTGATAAATATTTGCTTTTAAAATATGTAACATAATGTTATCTTAATGACTTTTATTATGATAGCAGATATTTCAGGGCTCCCTTAAGGCTTGTTTTAGCATGATGATTCTAGACTGGTTGATATGAGGGGTGGAGGGCGGGAGTATAGCTAAAGTCTATAGCTCTAGTTCTGTCAAATCCAGATAATATTCATGGGGGGGGTCTTGATAATAAAACATTACACATAATATTCTGTCATCAATTATTTTCTTAACGACATTTTTCATTTTTTTAGGATTTTTTATTAATATGACCCATCCTTTAATTAATGTTGTAATATTCATTTATTTTACTTTTAATAGCATTTTGTATTTTTTTCTTTTTTTCTTTCTCATATATATTACATAAAAAAAAAAAAAAAAAAACAAGTATTGTAATGGTTTAAAAATTCGGAGGCGAGATTTTGACAAATTTCTACGACTTTTCGGAATTTCCTGAACCCGAATTTTTTTTGATGTTATGTCTCTAGGCCTGTCTATCCATCCGTCTGTCTGTCTGCTAACGCGATAACTCATAAACGCTTTCATTTTTCTCTGATAGAGTTTTGACATGCAGTTATAATAACAAATTTGTATATAACTACCAATTTTCTAATGAAATCCATCCAAGGAAGTTTGTCTGTCTGTCTGTCTGCTTTAGTGTAATTGAAACGATAATTACGAAAAGTAAGATGAAATTTTGTACAGAGTTTAGCATCTGCAATATAGATCCTTATCAAATTTAGAACCAAATTCGTTGAAGAGTTGCTCTTGTATTGTATACTTTCATGAATGCAACATATGGTCATACATGTATATACATTCAAGTACATACATGTATGTACATTCAAGTACATACATGTATGTACATTCAAGTACATACATGTATGCACATTCAAATACATACATGTATGTACATTCAAGTACATACATGTATACTTTCGCATACTAGTAAACATGATAATTCCAAAACGTAGCAACTTCGGCAAATTGGATTTCATTTACAGTTTAAGCATCTATTGATACCTATGATGTAAGTAGATAATTCTCGTGTATCAGTTTTAAATTCTTGTATATTAAACACAAGTCAGCGATTAATCGTCAAAGATCGCACGCAAGATTCACGCCAAAGATCAATCTTTCGTAATTATTGTTCACCCAGTTCATATGAACGTAACAAATTTGTATACTATACTGCCAAGAACAAAATTCTTGTGAGCTAGGCTGTTAAATTAAAAATCTGAGCACTCATGTCGTTCCCGGCCTTCAATTTTATGGCACAAAATTTTAATCTTTGTTAAAGCAGGGAGAGGATAGCATCGTTTTTAGAGATTATGTGAGAAAGTTTTAGGAAGACAGCTGATTTTTCTAAACTCATGCAAGTAGTATAAGCAGATACAAGTAAAACTTTAATTAAAAAAAACTTTTCAAAACATACTTATATTAACAAGCATGTTTCATTTAAGCAATGGATTTTTTTTTAAAATTCAGTTTTAACCCTGCGTTCAATAGGTTCTTAAACTTATTACCAGATGGACTCACTAGTATGAAATCAAAATCGTAATTAATTGACAATTAGAATACGAAAATATTAATGAATTTTCACACATGAAATGTGAAAACATGAGACATTACAAGCACGAAACAAATAAATTTAAATAAAAATGCTTGAAACAATAATAAAAACAGCAAACACACAATCCCCGGCCCATCAAAAAAAAAAAAAAATCACTTTTTGGGTTTTTTAAAGGGAATAGAAACTCAAAATAGTTTCATAGAAATTAATTTCGGACGGAAAAAATAGTCAGTAAAAACATATGAATTCGTAAACTATCGATTTGTCAAAAGAAGGATTATTAAGAATTTAATCGTAACATATTATTACTACATAGTAAGCGAAAATTATTAAATATGAGCAATGTTTAGTTTTGAATATTTTTTCACTTTAAGAAATAATGTCAAAATGCAAAAAAATCATGAACATCATGATTTTTTTGATCAATTCAGACTGATGCGAGACAAGAAATTCCTTTAGATATACTTTAAGAAATATAAATAAGTTTTACAACTAACATAAAAAACTCTCCTTCGACAAAAAAATTTCATTCCATATTTTTTTAAAAATAATCTAGATCTCTTCTTAATTTTCAATGAAAATAAAAATCAGAAAAACTATAAAAGAAAAAGGAAGCACTGACAAATATCAGTGTCTCTTATCATAAACCTTTCTAAAATACTATCCATACTTTAAAAGTTTGCAGTTTAAATACAAATGGCAACAATCGGAATAAAAAATTCCATTCGCTTAAGCCAGCATTTTAACGTTGAATCAGAACAGTATAAAGAAAAATTGTTTTCAGTTATTCATCATTTATTATATGCATGTAAAAAAAAAACTGATAAATATATTTATCATAAAAATATACGATTCACAGCAAAGAAGAACCATTGAGAAAAATGAGCTCAGTCTAAATTATTCATACCAAGTAGGATTAAATTTCGCATAAGAACTATTTCTATATTGCATATACCTTATCATACATCAAAGCGATCCACAGATAGTATACTTCTAACAGTTTCGGAAACAATCTTTTTTTTTTCTTTCATTCAAAAAGAAAAATTTCCCACTAACTCTTTCTTTTTCTCATGTAACTTGGTTTCTCTAGTAAAGCAAGCCAAACCGAAAAAGCGGAAAAGGAGGAAAAAATAAATAAACAAATGATATATTTATATATTTTTTTTATCTTAGATTCATGTACAAGTAAAAATTCCAATGAATACATAGAGAAAAACTCTCCCTTTTAAAACTTTCTAGGGTTTTTTTTATCTCCTTTTTTCTCCTCCCTCAACACCACCCCTACAAAACTCTGCTTGGAATGCCGCCAGGGGAAAAAAAGGATTTTGGAAAATAACAAGCAATGATACAAAAAAATAAAAAGAAAGCTACCAATAAAAAATTTAAAAGAAACATTGCGTTATTTGTGATTACCAAAATGGAAGTCTTTCTAAAATTGAATTTCAAATAAATAACTAGAAAGACATAGCGATTTCCACCGCCACGTTTTTATCCACCGACTACCCCCTTTCTTAAGGAAAGGGTGGAGGGGAGATCTTGTTTTTGACCGACTTCTTCATGCTATAGTTCTAATACTGGTGTTGCACATTTTTCTTAACTTTTCTTCTCCCTTTTCTTTTTCTTAAATAGGGGAGGGAAAAAAAAAGAAAGAAAGAAAAGAATTACCGACTATTCAGAGGAAAATGTGGAAATACTTCTCCGAGAGCCTTACTTCGCTAGTTTCTTTCGATTAATGAGAGTCATTTGACCAGGAAAGAAAATGCAGGTCTCCAGCTTTAAATAGCCGCTGGAAGTACCTCAAGGCAAAAGCGAGATTCTGTAAAAACACTCATTTATGCTCGTTCTAAATGAGCAGCCGTGGTAGGCCCCCGGTAAGCTTATTTTTCAAACATTCTTTAAATCTTTGAGAAGAAGAAGTAAGGGTTGGCATTATTCATGGCGAACTCTTTTGATCTGCATCAAAAAAAAAAAAAAAAAAAAAAAAAAAAGAACGCGAACTGCCGTGGAAAAATAAAGACTCGACGATAATGGAGTAGCGGGTCATTTGATTTGGCGGTAAACTAGAGGTGGTTTTTTCCCTTTCTTTCTCGTTTCAAATATTCAAATATTTAAAATCGCGGTTTGAGAATGATGAATATATAATGATGGAAGGTGTAATAACGTATGCCTGGTAGAATCGTGTTATTTAAGGTTGCTCTTAATAACTAAGAATTGTTTTTTATAGGAGTTATGTTTGTTTTATCAATAGAAAGTATGATTACAAATAAACTGACGTCACATTCTGGTAATCTATACTTATAATAAAGCTCAATGTGTGTGTGTGTTGGCGCTCTACAGGCCAGGTCATTTGACATACAGCTACCAAATTTGGTACATGCATACCTTAGAGGTCGGGAATGTGCACCTGGGGTCCCTTTTTTGAATTTTTAATTAGAATTTTAATTATTAATTAAAAACTAACTTTCCCGCCAAAATAATCTTCCATTTTCCTCACCGCCAACTTTTTCGCCCAAAAAATCTTCCATTTTCCCCACCACCAAATGAGTAAGGCTTCAGTTTTTTTTTCTCCCAACAGTAATGAGGCTAGGGTTAACGTTTTTCGGCGGATTATTTCAAACGATTCTGTTTATTTTCTTAATGTTTTATGCATTTAAAATTAAACGTTGTTAATTAATCCATGTTTCAGAATCATTCTGAAGTACTTTTGAATTAAAATAACACAGAATAAAGGAAATTAAAAATGTCTACTCTGCATAGCGTTACCCCAACTGGCGGAGAAAAATTCACGCATTTGCGTTCCCCTAACTGGCGAAGAAAATTCACGCATGCGCATTTTGTTCTGAATGTTGTCATGACAACCATTATCAACAGATGATTTAAATTATTTTTAGGTTTTGCATGCTTTTGTAAGTAAATTGTATTTATGTTAGTTATATATATTTTGTATATGCTTATAGTTTTAAGTACATCGTTTTTTAAGTAGTTTTTTTAAACCTGTTTTCGACCGATTATTTTAAACGATTCATTTTATTTTCTTAGTGTTTGATGCATTTAAAATTAAACATTGTTAATGAATCGATCTGTTCATGATGAATCTGAGAAAATTTTGTTGACAAATTCTTGAGATATTACATAAATTAAGAAAGATATTCTTTAGTGCCCATAAAGTTTAAACGCTCAGTGACTCTGTTATCAGTAATCATATTATAAAAAAATGCTTTGTTTCAGTAAAAAATATTATTATATTAATTGCAGATTAATTCTTTCCATTTTAATTTAAAGCATAAATTCTAAGAGAGGTAACAGAAAATTAGAGCGATACATATTACGTTATGACTGAAGACCTTTATAATATTATGAGTGAATTATATGACTATCAAAATTTGAAGTTTTAATATATTTTGATGAAGAATCTATTAAAGTTGGAATTGCGTAAAACATTTAATTATTAAAATTTAAACGAACATTAAGATTGGCGAACCGGCTGGTCGCCAAAGGCGGCTAGTATATATATATATAAACATTTGATTATCCATTGAATCGAACAGCGCAACAATCACGGATAAGCGAATCCTGCCGTACAAAGAGCGAAAAAAGGGGATGGTGGGATAGTTGAGCAGTAAAATGTATTTGAAATTTATTTACTTGAACCACTGGCTTAAATCTATATATATTATGTTACAAACAGTAGATTTATGTATTAAGTTTGTTGGCTCACTTTTCATCAAAAAAATTAGTAATTTTTCTCTTGTTTTTAAAACACTTTTCTTTTAATTTGCGATTAAAGTTCTTGACAATATTGCAGAACAAAGATGTTTCTGTGCTTTGCCTCAAAGAAGCTTTAGAATGGAACTATAGAATGTCCAGATATTGTGTCATGGGGTAAAGGTGAAAACGCGCTGCTAACATGTTTATTTTTTGTTTATTTGTTTGTTACAAGTAGTGAAGATGATGAAACATTGAAAATAGGTTAGTCGATTCTGAAGTTTGAAGTTTCGCTACTCATGATCCACCAAGGTTCGAAACTGGGAAAAGAGTTCTATATGAGAACTGAAAGATGTCGAAGCTGAATCCAGTCCAACGAAGCTGGAGGAAGACGAGATTTGGAAATGACCAATTAGGAGTCGAATACTGAAAGATCTTCTTGGAGCCAATGGGGAATTAGTTTAGGAAATGGGGGCAAAAGTAATAAAATGAAAGGAATATAGCGATAGAAATGAAAATTATCAGACAATTTTTGGCTGTTTAGCACTAAAATTACAGGTAAAAAATGAATTCAACACTTTTTTGAGATATATAAGCATTTTTATTAACAACACTTCCTGCCGATGAAGCATTATGAAAATTCCTTTATTAAACAGATTTCAATTAATGCATTCTACTCTTTTTGCATTCATCCATAATTAGAATTCTTAAGCGAAAGTTCTTAAAATAGCATTTACAAAAGTCATTTACACCATCAACACCTTCTATATCATTAAATGAAGCCAATGAAACACCAGAAAGCTTTTATTAAAAAAGAAGAAGATTTAATCGACGCGTCTTGTGCAATCTTGTCTCAATTCTTGCTGAAATTCTAATGCAAAAGTGAATTCCAGTTTTTAAAGAAGCTTACCATAACCGCCACTTGAAGCCTACTGTATCACTAAATGATAACTCTGATACTAAGTGAGAATTTTCATTCAAAATTTGGTCTTAGTATATTAATATATTTTTTAATCACTCAACTGAAAATCTAGAAAAGAATTTTACATTTTTTTGAGGTACATAAACATGTCCGTCATGTACCGACAGAGCCATTATCACATGATGTCAATGAAGTACCATGAAAATTTATTTAAAAAATAATACTTTGGTTACCCATAAATGAAATCCTAATGTGGAACTGGATGAACTCTGAATTTTATGAATGTATTCACCAAGTACCATATGAATCCCATTAAATCGCAAAATAGTACAGGCCAGATTCTGCCAGTCATGCAAAGCGTGCATACCCCAAGGTGGCACAGACAATCTCAACAAACTACAGATTTGTACATCTGTAGATTACAGAAACTACAGATTTGTACAAAAACCATCTTTTCCTGCCGAATGTCAGTAACTTGCTTGAAAATTTAACAGGCAAGTAATAGAACGTAATTTGTGTCAGGTTAAGTATTTAATACATAAATTACAAATTTTTCAGCATGCAGTATTTGTTTTTAGTCTTTATTAATACCTATTGCATTTCTATTTTGTTAGCATCTATTGCATATTTAAGACTATAATCGGCACTAATTTTATATCCAGAATTATTCTACTTGGAGGGGAGGGGAGGTAACCCAGAAAAGAGGATAAGAAGCATCCATATGGCGATTACCTCTCGATTCCCTTCTCCAGGATTAAGGCTGTGTGGTTGAGTTATCTCCGCACCATGATGGGATGGGCATGATACAAGAAGGATGGCATTGTTAAGACAACATATTTCCCATATTCTTGCTTTTGAAAGTGCTGATACTTAATTAAACCACAGGAGCATTTGTTTTAAGGAGGAAGCGTTTAGTTGACTAGCTGTATTTAAAATTTGCAGATGAATTAATTAAACTTCATAAATTAGCTTAATGAATAATTTAAGTTCACTTTTAACTATTGAGATTATATATACTTTATTCATTTATGAGATTAAGGACATTGTGAACAATTTAAGGTGTATGTACACACTTAAAACTTCGAAAATCGTTCAAAATATCGAATATTTTTTTATTGCTTAATAATGTTCTCTGATTCCTTAGCTTTCAAACAATACCAAGATGTTGCCAATATTCCAAATATTTCTCGAGTTATAAATATTTTTCTTGAGGTGCTTTCATTGAAAACTCTAGTTACGGTGTTTTTAAAACTCATTTTATGAAGAAGGATATTTTTCCACTATGTTGCTTCATTCAAACAATCATAACTCAACAATAAATGAACCAAATACAGTTATTTATATATCAAAATAATCTGTATGAAATAGCGGATGTTTTGTGCCTCAATAAAAGTTATATTTATAGAAATAAATTTTTAATAGCTGTTTAAAAGTTAAAATGACAGAAAAAATCTCGCTTTTTCTATTTATCGTTGATGAAAAAATCGTTAAAAAAAACTATATATTTTTATAACTTGATTGAGGCAGTCAACATGAAGACTAATATTAGGCATAATTTCCAGCTAGAATTGTGTGTCTGTACAAATTAGAATTTAAGATATCTTGTTTCAAAAAATAGGCTAATTAGCTCATTAAATAATATTTAATTAATTAATAATTAGTGTAATATGGTTGTTACTCACTGAAATGAGTTTAAACATATATTAATAACCTACTGTAAAAAAACTGGATTTTTAAAGTGAAAATTTTTTAAAAAAATCTTCAAGTGTGTACGTACACCTTAAACACCTTGAGAATCACCGGTGGCCTGCCGGCCCATACAAATTACATTGTAATAAATTCAGCGTAGTAAATACATTGGTTTAGAAAATGAGTGAATACATTACAGGGTGAAAGAATACTACAATGGAATAATACCATAATAATGGTTTTGCTTCTAGAAGCTGACCAATGAAGTTATCTTGTAATCTTTGAATTAAAAAAAATGTAAGTGATAGGAGGTGCATTCAGTATCGTATTCTTTAGTCACCTATCACTGAAAATCTTACCCAAAAAATTGATTCTAATCTCTCAGGCTTTCACAAGCCTCCACCAGTTACCATACAGAGACCAAGTCGGCAAATGACGTCTATGAATCATTGTGAAATATCTTTACCCTCTGTTATTACCCATCATCCTTCACTCCTGAACCATCTCGAGCACCGCAGAACATGAATAACGAATACAACCAAATCGGTTAATTCTTTATTCACCGCTTTCGTTTAGCCATGCAGCCGGAGATAAACGTCTTCTGCATGAAGGGGACGCCGGAGAATAAGGAATGAATGCTTTGGATCACGAACTGCTCGTGTTTTTAGCTCTTGTGGATGAAGTCGGGGGAGGAACAGACTCACGACTAGGCTTAGGCGACTTGCATATAAAAGCAGCAATCAATATGCAGAAGACGCAACAGTCACTTCTTGGGCAAGCTTAGCAAGCCATCCACCATTCATTCCGAGCTCGTAGCACGCATTAGGACGCTTAATCAGAAATTGTGGTTTTTGCGCCGCTGTGTATGATCAAAAACAGAATAAAAATATCTGGGAAAAGATTATATATATATATATATATATATATATATATATATATATATATATATATATATATATATATATATATTCCTCTCTTTTGCTTCTTCATCTTGATTTTTTTTCTCATCTTCTGCTGCTTCCCAATAGAAGAGAAAAATAGTTAAATGCAAAGAATTCGCAGGGATACCTCTTTAGTTCTTAATGATGGCTGTTTAATATTAATAGGAGTTTGGGATTTTAAAAAACAAAATAAATTTTTCTGCAGAGGTATTTGCTTTATCTAGGAATAAATCTCAGACCATAAACAACTTAGGATATGCGCATTCAGAGGTAATTTCTCATTATCTGTGCTTAAATAAAATAAGAAGCACTTTTTTTCGTCTGGTAGATGGAATTTTGTTTACTTTATGCATGAAGGTTTTTTTTCAAAGACGTTTCCTGTGCCCTTAAAAGGTAAGAAATAAACAAGGGGAAAAAATAAACTGTTTTTTCAATTCAAATAAATTCAGAAAATACATTTTTTCTGAATTGGAAAAAAATTCGGAAGCGAATTTTTTTTCATAGTGGATGTTACTAAAAAAACAGAATACTTAAACAGTTTTACGGCAATAATTCATAGTAAAGGATATTAGTTATGGGTAACAAACATTATGTAGAGATTATCAAATTGTAATTACAGTACAGTTTAATGAAGACAAAAAATAAATATTTTATTCAGTCTGTAAGAAGCAAAAGATCACTGTAGGTGTTTAGAGAATAGATCTAATCGCAATTAATTCAGCCTAACTTAAAAATATCAATATGAATGTTTTGGTTTCGATATTATTAAAAATTAAAACTTTTGATTTTAATAAAATCAGACATTATACCTCAGTTAATTATCACATATTTATAGCAATTAATTATTAGATTTAAGAATTTAGTCGATCTCGTCGCCAAGCTCGCGAAACATTCAATTAACCTTAAAATTACCATCAAACGACTATCATATTGGATAGCAGCAAAAAGAAAGCTTTGCTTTTGTAATCACCTTTCGTATTATATAGTTACAATTGACATTTTTTGGATAGAATTTTGGATTTTTGGATATTGGATCGATTCTTGGATTTTGAATTTTGGATTTTGGCTCCTTTTTTTAATCGTATTTGGTGATTTATCGATTGAAATTTATAATTTGACGTTAGAACCATGATGTATAATTACGATTATGGAAAATTAATCAGCATTAATAGTTACACTCTAAAATTCACAATTCCGAGAATGTTCCAAATTATTTTTAGATGAACCATGTTGTATATTGTGAGATAAAGAAACTCAATAATTTAGAATTATGCAATTACTAATTGCTGGTAAACCAAAAAAAAAATATCTAATTTTTTTTACTAGTTATTCAAATACACCAGCTTATGTAACAAATAGGATTGAATCATTTTGTCCCATCTGGAGCAGTTTTAATTCATTTTAATATTCTTATTAATGAATAGAGTTTTATAAGGAATACATTTAATATTTCATTTCGTAACATAACAGCAACTTCATATTTAATTTATTATCAAAATTATGTTGAAATAAATGGCGAGAAGCCTGAAGTTGTGATGCAAATATATGTAGGCACAGTGTGTTTAATAAATAATATGCACTCAGTTCATATAAATTCAAACTGAATTTTAACTTGTCCATACATGTCACTTAATGACTAATGAATATGAAAGATTATTATAAACAAATTAATCCTTTCTAAGGCCATGAGAAGTAAGCTTCCCACCAAATTTATCAATCTTTGTATGAATTTGTGTAGGTTGGCATCAGTTCTGACAAATTTTTTTAGAAAGACAGAAACTTAGATGCTTCAGTTCTCACACAAAACGATGTGTCTTGATTAGTTACTTAATTATTAATTAACCAAATTAATTAATTAATCAAATTAAATTTATCTAATAAGCTAAATGAATCCCTTTTCTTATTCTAATTTTAAGCCTAAAAATATTTTAACATAATATGGCTAAAAAAAAATGGCCCTTTAAAGGGTTAACTCGTTTCATTTCAGTTTTAGCAGACCCTGGGGAAAAGAAATTACAAAAAAAAAAAAAAAAAAAAAAAAAAAAACCTAATTAAACCTTAAAAATGTTGTTTTGAAAAACTAAAAAAACACTTTTTAAAAAAAAGATAAATTTGTCTTGATTTGCGAGAAAAAAAAATTCCGCACATTTAAAATGAATTCTTATGCAAATATTTAATGTTTTGCATTATTATTTCACCTGAAATAAAATTTTATTAACACTAATATTTACTTTTTCATGTATAGAGAAAGTATTGTAATCATCCAAAAAAATCGAACTTCAAATTTTGATGAATTTTCTCGTTTTAGGCCTTCCTGAATCCGAAAAACAGGCTTCTGCTTTTTTTATATTGTAGCCAATATTACACTAAATTTGCACATTTCTATCAAATTTAGTAGAAATGAAATCTATTCAGAAAAGCCTGACTGTGCAAGGGTCCGAATACAAATTACAAAGAGAGTAAGATGGAAGAAATTTGGTACACAGATTTGATATCTAAAGTGTATGCATTTATCAAATTTCTAAAGTGTATGTATTTATCAAATTTATAAAGTGTATGTATTTATCAAATTTCTAAAGTGTATGTATTTAACAAATTTCTAAATTGTATGTATTTATCAAATTTCTAAAGTGTATGTATTTTATCAAATTTCTAAAGTGTATGTATTTTATCAAATTTTTAAAGTGTATGCATTTTATCAAATTTCTAAAGTGTACGTATTTATCAAATTTACTACCAAATTCATTGAGGGATTGAATTTCTGTCAGTCTGTCTTTTCACATACTTGTAAATGCGATAACTTAAAAATGCATTGACTTCAATATGCGAAATTTGGTGCCCGATTTTGTGACTAAAATTATAGTTCTATGTCAAATTATAGTTTCAACTGGTCGCATCGGACACCACATGCGACTAAAACAGAAATTCGATTTTAAAGTACTTATTGCTGAGTGCCAGGGATTAATCGCCAAAAAAAAAAAATCGTCAAGAGCACATAATGCCAAAAGTCAATATTTCATAACTATTATTCGCTAATGCCATGAAAGACATTAACAGCTTTACCTAATGTCTGCAATTTTTTGCTATGTGGATGAGGGAGATAACACCTTAATATCACTCCCTCTGATTTTAGTTAATTGCCAAATCAACCTTACTTTTATAAAATGAGCGAACAGATGAGAAAAATTAGAATGGTTCTTTAGCGCTGATTCAAATTTTTATAATCCGAATTAAAAAGTTAACTCATAAAAATACTAAATGTGTATTTATTTTATATTATACATTATTGAATGGATTTTTTTCTGCAAAGCAAAAATTAAGAATATATATATATATAAGCATAGAAATATTAATAACTACAAACTATTTCTGAAAAAAAAATTAATACAAAAAGGGATGCATATATAGATATATTTAAAAAAAAGGTTTCTAATTTTAATGCGAATGTATGTATAATTTTTGTTACAATGTGGCATTTTTTTTCTATTAGGTAATTACGATAGAAAATATTCTTATTTGGTGATTATTATTGAAAGATAATTATACTACAATAACATATATTTATAGATATTTGTCATATAGAATACAACATTTAAATTAAAGAAGCCAAAAATTAATTCACGTTCCTGAAACTTTAATTAAAATAACATTGAATGGAAAAACAGATATTCAAAGATTCATTTATTCCGATCATAATAATGGATAGAAAAATTATTAATTTTTTTTCCTATTCAAAACAGATAATGTCTTAACAATAAAAAAGAATTTCCAATTAAGAAAAGGATTAAGCATAAAAATCTTTTCAATTTCAAAACAAATGTAGACAAACAATTTCATTTAAGAAAACAAATTAAAACCCCGACTCATATCTTTTTAATTCAGATTGCAATTTTCCAAGAAACTCATCTATTCTAATTTTCTCTAGCGCATCATTGTGTTTCGAATAAAAGCAAAATTACAACTCGGCTCCATAAATATCAACCCAATAAAACAACACAAAAGCCATAAGTTTACGTTTGTTGAATTAAATAGAAACTCATTTCACCGCCGCCCACATTGATAATGGGCCATATTATCCTACTAAGAAATAATCACGTATTACCTATTCTTACAATGCTTCAATTTGCAACAGCCAAGGACGGACGGACGCTAACCAATTAAGAAAATGAGCCAAGAATACCAATCAAGACCCATCCGAGCCACTTTCAACAAACAATGTTTCGCCATCTCCCCCGCCAGCATTGCACGCATCAGTATTCTCGGCAACCAACAGCATTAGGACGAGAGTGGCTTACCAATCCCGCTGCAGACATCGATGTCAAAGATGTACAAATCTTCCCTTGTATCGGCACAGTATGAACTTTGCCTATTAATTATTGAAGCGAACGCCTCTAGAAAGAATAAATCCTTTACACTTTTCATAATGAATAGAGGCTTGATCGATGCCTGCGAGGGTGAAAGAGCATTGTGGAAAATGGACGGAAGGCAAGCTCGTTTTCTAACTGGAAAATTCCTTTTGGGTCAGGAAGATGGGTCGCGAGGATTACGTGATCGGATAGCGTAATTAACGTAAAACTCTTTAAGTTTGTTTTGAAGAACTCTATGACCGAACTACCTGAGATCTCCATTCATAATGGCCGAGGATATTAATGCCTTGAACTGACTGAAGGAATCGAGTGGGAAAACGGTCAGATTAATTTAGATGGAAATCTTCAGCCTTTGCATTTGAATAAATTAATCTAACGAATAAACGAATGCCATTTGGAAAATTTCATTATTAATAACGTTATTTCTTAATGTAAAGATTCAGTCTTTTGATGCATTTGGAAAACGCAATAAATGAAATAGAATAGAGTTGGGAAAAATTTTGAAAAAAAAAAAAAAATCAATGAATCATAGTTAAAGATATAATTCAATAATTCAAAGAGAAGTCAGGTTGGTTGTAATCTTAATTTTGCAAATTACAAAAATGTTTAATTTGAGAAATTTAATGTCATTATTTGATTTCAGTATCTATTTTCAAGTATCTGATTACAAATTCTTTGGTGCACTGAATTCAGCAAAGATTTAACCAAACTGTCTAATAATGCTATTTACTACCAGAATATGATATTATGTTACGTATAGTAAAATAATTTAACATGGCAAAATTAGTTAAAAAAATCAAATAATGTAGAGTTTTTGTTGAATATTAAATGTATTTTATACGATAGGATATTTTGGAGAAATATGATTTTAACATTTTTCACCATATTCAAAAATTCCCATTTGTGTGTTTCCCTACTCGGATATTTTTAACTTAATTGATTCCATAGTCTCGAAATAAACAAAAAATGGGCAGAGATTGTCATTTTTCATCTTTTATATTAATTTATCCATCTACAAAACTATAAATGAATAAAAGATCACAAACTTTTGTGGTCTTTGATTTGAACAAGTAAAAATTGCATTGTTTATAGATTTTTCTTTGTAGTTTTAAATAATTTTATGATTTTTTTTTTCATATTGATAAAAACATTATAACATAAATTTTTGTCTGATTTTAAATGCAAAAGATGAATAAATTTAAAAGCAGGCCCAACTGTTACGATTTTAATTAGACTCGAAGTTCTACTCATACAAATTTCATAGTGTCAGAAATTAAATCAACATGTTTTTTTTATTACGGGATGCGATTTATTAAAATAATTAAGCTATTTATCAGAGAAATCTGCTGACTTCTTTAAATCGTTTCAGAGCAATTTTTCAAACACAATATCAAAGAATAAAGAAACAAAAAAGAAGCATTAGTTAACTAGTTTAAGTTCTCTTTATTTCAAAATAATATCGAATAATAAAATTATGATTAAGAATGTTTCGTATCCACTTTTAAGATTACTGGATTGGAAATAATAAATTATTTAAATAAAATATAGACTCATGGCAGTTTTTTTTCCGAATTAAAAATATCAAAAAAATGCATATACATTCAAACACTTGATTTAATTTTTGTAAATATGAAAATAATATTAGGATTTGGTGCAGTGATATTGTAAGTTATGAATATCAACAAGGAATTTATTTAAAAGAATTGATGTACTAATGCATAATAATTATAACATATAGCTAAAATCGAACAAGTGATATTGTGTAGCAAAATTCACAGTTTCATGATGCATTTGATTCATTAATTATACTAAAAATTTCAAACAAGTAGTAAATCTGAAGTTCCATAATAAACAGTTTACGACCAAACTTACTTCTTTATAAAAACCTGCTACAAAACGAACCATAACATCTTAATATCACCATTTCCAGAACAAATTATTTTCTAATTTTCCAATTAATATATTCCAGAATCCGAAAAAAATCTGTTTTTAAAGCTATGCAAAATCTATAGCAGATTGTAAAGAAGGAATGAGAGTATCTTCATTTCAAGAAAATCTTCTCAATTTCAAGCTTCGGAACCTTAATGAAGATTCTAAAGTTTTCAATTTGTTTTCAAAGCAAACCAAGTAAATGCGGCACTTTCCTCAAATGCTAATGCTACGTAATTAAATTGCTATGCCAAAGGCAAGTTAGCCTTTAACGCCGGTGACTTATCCCTGGCCATTATCCTAGGGCTGCCCCGAAATGACTTAATGAAGTATGCATAAGGGGACTGAAGAGCGTTAAATGCGAAAACCGTCTAATTAACGGCACTGGCTTTCCTATGACAAAGTACCCGCTCGAGCATACGGGAAAATGCGTCTTCTTTCTTTTTTTTCCTACGTCTTTTAGTTGGAAGACTTGTGCTTCTTGAACCGTCTGTTTACTCTGGAAAAATTTGGTTATTCAAGTGGCAATAATAGTCCCTTAAACTGCGCAATGATAAGTATAATGTATCCCACGAAGTTTTACAGTTGTTGCGAGGCGAGTAGTTTCGACGTTTTGACGTCGTAACTTTTAGCGGTAAGTTGAGCAGTGCTTAGGGATTTCAATTATAGGGATTTAAAGTAACGTTTTGAATGTAATTGGTTATGATTGGATGAGTAGATTGGGAATGAGGTCAAGGTCAATGATACTTCAAATGTAAAGTCTACTGTTCTTTTGAAGTCAATATAGATTTATTGGTGCTAAAATGCTACTGTTGTTATTGTGGTGATATTTATTGGCGGAAGAGCTATATTTGGCTATACTGAGCCGAACTAAAATTCTGCATGGTTTATATAGTGACAATTGTAGTTGAAGGTTAGAATAATGATGCAATGAAAAAAAAATGTGTTTGTTGAAATGGCAATAATAGTTCCTTCAACTGCGCAATGATAAGTATAATGCATCCCACGAAGTTTTACAGTTGTTGCGAGGCGAGTAGTTTCGACGTTTTGGCGTCGTAACTTTTGGCAGTAAGTTGAGCAGTGATTAGAGATTTCAATTATAGTGATTTAAAGTAACGTTTTGAATGTAGTTGGTTATGATTGGATGAGTAGATTGGGAATGAGGTCAAGGTCAATGATACTTCAAATGTAAAGTCTACTGTTGTTTTGAAATCAATACAAATTTGTTGTTACTAAAATGCTGTTGTTGTTGTTGTTATGTGGTTTATTGCCGCAAGAGCCATATTTGGCTATAATGTGCCAAACGCAATGTTTCATGGGAAGTTTAGCAGTTTTTATAGATTTCAATAAGGGGAATTTATAGAAGGCGTTCTTTGTGTATGGATACCGAACTATACTATACTGTAGATATCGTCTGAACAGATTTTACTCAAAATTTGAGAGAATTTTGCAATTTGTGCACTAAATTTCAATCATCTAGCTCAAATTGTTTTTGAATTATCTTTGTCACAGACAGACAGACAAACAGACATTTTTCAAAATTCAGGGAGGTGTAAAACGTGGAAATATGTGAAAATCTCGAGTTCGAATTTTTTGGACTATTATTATACTTTCTCTCTACTATGTATACAGAAAGTAAAAAAAAAGTAGTTAAATAAATAAAGAACCTAAGCTCACTAGCGAATGTTTTATTTTAAAGAAGGATTTATTATTCATATATTAAAAGCAAAAGTTTTTCAATAAATTTCTTGTATTAATATGACATAAGTATTCTAATTAAATCACCAAATCGAAATCGAATGAAAACACAATTGATGAGAGCAGAAAATACACCAGCTTAATTTTAAAAAGATGCCCGACAATATATATTATTAATATGCATTGAAAATGCAACTGAATCTATTAAAAATAAAAGTATATCTTTATTTCACTCAAAATAGTACCTTAACTTGCATTATGTTGTTTACTTTCTATATACATTACATTACAAGTAAATAACATTATAATGAAATATTATTTACATTTTAATGAGTGTTTTCTGATTTGTATTTTCTACATATGCATTTTCCTAGACGCTTCCAAATTTAAATATAATATTTGATAAAACATTAATTAAGTTTTAATTGACCGTATCTATTTAATTTTCTAAAGTATTTAGGTTAAATTTGCTCTATTTCAATGAAATAGTAAGTTTTATTCTGTGGATAGAAAGCAAATTTCTTTCTTTTATTTCACTATATTCATCTGAACATTTTTAATATAAATATGGAAATTAAGCCAATTTCAGACAATAGTTTTATCTTCATTCAATCCAAAGTAGTCCCTTTAGCTTGCATTATAATATGCTATTGCCTCGTAGATGCGACAAGACGTGTAGTTTTCGCACAAGTATTTTTCAAAACGCTACCCAATATTCTATCCATATGGTATATATTAATTAATATATTTCTATTTTTAGTACTTTAATTTTATAAAGTCATTACACTAATTTTGTTACGAGTAAAATAAATGTTATTTCTATAATGCTAGTCGAAGCAAATTTCATTTCTTTCATTTTAACACTGTAGAGTAGAGTGTGAAAGAAGATATCATATCCAAACTCTTCACAGTTGATCTTAACGGCATCTTAAACCATTGTCCTAGAAGATGGCGATTCACTAACGTTATTATAATGCAAATGTTTCGGAAGTCAACATTAATTTACACATATAGGACACCGATAGATAACTTAGTTCAGTAAGTAATTCCACAGACAATATCGGTGGATTTAACAGCTTGGAACTAATAGTTCCGGAAACAATTGATTCCTAATATTTCGAAGATGGCAGTATCGATTTCGATACTTTTATGATGACAGATGGTGACAGGCATTTGAATTGGGTAGTCTTCATCTGCGTCAGCATCATCTGTTTGGGACAAAACGGTTGTTGGAATCCATTAATATTTGGATAATAACCCTATGGCTGTTTAAATTAAAGCGCGTCATGTCTTGTGTTCGGATTTCGAAAGAGCATTCAACTAATGTTCCCTAGGAATGGAATTTAAAAAATAAAATTAATGAAAATTTATATAAAAATCTGTTTTTTTTAGTTGCTTTGTTCATGAAATACACTTTCAAAATGTATATACTTTAGGTCAAGAACCAAAATTATTCACCATTTATTGCGAAAAATCAGAGTAATTTTATTTCCATTCCAAATGAATATTTTAATTTTAATGCCATCGCATGCCAATGAAATAGGAATAGTATAGGTAACCAAAAATTGAAGATATACAAAAGCAAGAGAAAAAAGTAAGCCATGCACTTAAAAAAAATCAGGGAAAAAAACACACACTTATAATAAAGGCAAATAAATGAACAAAAGCAAAGATCATGGAAGCATTATTCAAATACTTACAAATTTTAGTAATACAACGAATTCAAATTTAAAGTAGGTAGCAACATAATTATAATAACAACAACAAAAAAGCGCAAATGAATGAATATATATAAAAAAAAAACCACAGGAAGCGAAAGGGGGGAAAACACAGTAATAAAATAACCAACAAAAAAATGTCAATAATATGATCAAGAACTAAACTTGTTTATACTATGATGAACAAACACGTTAGAGGGAAAGTTTGTACATTCGAAGTCTCAGGAAAAATTCAAGGAAAAATCCAAATTAAATGTTCAGGGGATGAATTTAAGAATTTCTAATGTTGAGGTCACTGCGGAGGACTCTTCCCAAATAAAATTTCACTTGAGAATATGAAACTGAAGTTAACTTTCATACTGCAACTTAACTCAAAGTTAGTGAAAAAAAAAATCATTAGGAAATCGGGATTCCTATCAGTTTAAAAACAAATACAAATTTCCAGGCTATTTAATTATGCTGACAAATATTTAACAAAATAAAACTTTATACAAAACACCCACCAAAGATACAATTCTGGTAAAATTGGATGAAAACATGATTAACGAAAAGATTCGTGGATGCAGAATTAATTCGATGAATGTCAAGATGAAGGCGTAAGAAGGTATCAAGGAATAAGTTTTAGTGACATCATATGTTCTGAGCACCGAGGAGCATTTTAAGTTTACAAATGAATCTCATTCCAAATAATAATACTGAATTCGAGTTTTAATGCTGAAATTTAACTCAAGATCCGCGCAAAAATAAAATAATAAAGAAATTGGAATATCTATAAGCTTACTAACGATTACAAATTTTTAGGTACATCAAATTGGAATATCTATAAGCTTAATAACAAATATAAATTTCCAGGGATGCGAAATTGGAATATCTATAGGCTTAGTAACAAATACAAATTTCCAGGATTCAAAATTGGAAGATCTACAAGCTTAAAAAAAATTTTAGGGAATCGAAATTGGAAGATCCACAAATTTAACAACAAAAACAAATTTCCAGGTATACCAAATTGGAATATCTATAGGCTTAGTAACTAATAAAAATTTCCTGACATACGAAATTGGAATATCTATAGACTTAATTACAAATGCAAATTTCCAGGCATACGAAATCGGAATATCTACAAGCTTAAAAACAAATTTTCAAGATTCGAAATTAGAATATCTATAAATTCAAAAACAAAAACAAATTTCCAGGTACACCAAATTGGAATATCTATAAGCTTAGTAATAAATACAAATTTCCATGCATACGAAATTGGAATATCTATACATTTAATAACACAAACCAATTTCTCGATATAGGAAGTTGGAATATCTATAAGCTTAGCAACGAATACAAATTTCCAGGCATATGAAGTTGGAATGTCTATAAGATTAATAACAAATGCAAATTTTAAGGCATGCGGAATTGGAATATCTATAAATTTAATAACAAATAAAATTTTCCGACATGTGAACTTGAAATGTCTATAAGCTTAAAGCAAATACAAATTTCAAGAACATGAAATTGAAATGTCTATAAACTTAATGACAAATACAGATTTCCACGCATACGAAATCGGAATATCTACAAGCTTAAAAACAAATTATCAAAATTCGAAATTAGAATATCTATAAATTCAATAAGAAAAACAAATTTCCAGGTATACCAAATTGGAATATCTTTTAGCTTAATAATAAATACAAATTTCCAGGCATACGAAATTGGAATATCCACAGGCTTTGTAAAAATACAAATTTCCAGAATTCGAAATTGGAATATCTATACATTTAATAACAAATACAAATTTCCCGGTATATGAAGTTTGAATATCTATAAGCTTAGCAATAAATACAAATTTACAGGCATATGAAGTTGGAATGCCTATAAGATTAATAACAAATAAAAATTTCAAGGCATGCGGAATCGGAATATCTAAAAATTTAATAACAAATACAAATTTCCGACATGCGATCTTGAAATGTCTATAAGCTTAATAGCAAATACAAATTTCAAGAACATGAAATTGAAATGTCTATAAACTTAATGACAAATGCAGATTTTCAGGCATACGAAATTGGAATATCTATGAGCTTAGTAACATAAAAAATTTCCAAGCAATCTAATCATGGCGAATAAATATTTAATATCCAGACTCCAAGAAGGAAAAAAAGGCTCCCTACCGGCAATAATACTAAAAAATAGAGCTAGACAGTACTTCCTAAAATAGCCCTCGTTTCGGAAAATTAATTGAACGTGCTTTTCCCGTTTAGTTCTTCCTCACGACCAGCTCATCCGAACAAACACACAACAGAAGAGGAAGGCGATTCCCGAAAAGTAACAAATAAACACACTTTGGAACCCTTCCTGGGACAAAAATAACCCCATCAACACCGGCCTAAAAAGGAGCGAAGAATAGACAAAAGAAAGAAAAAAAAAATACGGGGGAAAAAAGAGGAAAATATATTTTTCCCGGATTTAGCAGGAAAAACCAGGAGATGGGAAAAAGAAGCCAACCTTTCTCTAGGAGATGGCATGGAGGGTGGCTCAGGGGGTGGTGGAAGAACTTTTCGAAACGAGCGCATTACTTATGGATAAAAAGAGCATCACGTGACCACTATTTCGAGGGCCATAATTACCTGAGAGGAGTGACGTCACAGTCAATAGTCAGGAGCGTGACGTAATTGATCCGGTGACCATAACGACGTAAAAAGCAGATTACCGCCTCCATATAACTGTAGACACATGCGGTGATTCGGTTTTTACTTATTTATTTACTTTTTTTTGTTAGTTCCTGCCGGTGCGCCTATTTCGGACGTTTTATCGAACAATGGCCGATCATTCGGAAAAGTCACCGCCATAAACAGGACTTTTCTTAGAAAATCTGGAATTGGGTGGATTTCGACACTGTGGGACTGTTCTGCTGTTTTGGTTTTTATGCCGACACATTAGGAGAGTTCTAATACTGTACGGGTATGGACTACGCACAGAAATTCTTTTTATAGCCTTTCCTAACATTGTGTCAAAATAACAATATCTGAAAATAATTAGTATATGTGTAAGTTAATGCCCATTTAGATCTCAACTCTTAAATCCGAATTATTTTATATGTATTCCCATAGCCTATTTATTCTGGAATTTTCCATGTTTCTATTATAACATTTAAAGACACGTCCAAAAGATAACATCTTAACAGTATGTGGCTAAGTTGAAAAGTAAATTTTTAGCGAAAATATAGAGTGCTTATTTATTTATTCTTAATTTCTGAACAATTTTCTTTGTGAAACGTTTGAATTTTGTTTTTACGACCACTTTTTAGGAAGTTGCATTCATTTTTATATTTTCATAACTTGCAATTTAATGTATTTTTACATTTCTAAATACTATATTTTGAAATTCTGGGTTTCTGTAAAATCTTTTAACAGAAAGCTTCATAAATTAAAATCTAGTGAAAAATTGTTGCGCAAACTTGTAATAAGAATATCTCGATGTGTTTTGAAGTTGTTGAAAACAGAAAACGCAGACTTTTCATTTAGAAAGATTTTATGGTTGTTTTATTGCTGAATAAAGAAGAAGAAGAAAAAACTCATGTTCTTTATTTATTTGAAACTTAATATTTAAACATTGGATCGATATAAAGTTTATTTCTTATTTCAAAAAGTATGGGGCATATTTCTAAAGCTATCTGCTAAATTTCCGAATTCGAAAAAATGTTTTAAATGACCAACAGAATTACATTTTATGTGATTTTTAATCAATAAATATTTCTGAAAAAGTTAAGATTCCTAACTTTTTATACGATCTCTCACTCCAATCAGTCATAATTAGTAAAAAATTTTCGACATTTTATAACATTCTATAAATATTCCTATCGTATTGACACAAAACTGACCGAGTTATAGCTTTATTAATCTAAATAAGAATAATACACAAACTTATAATAAAGAACATCTCGAAAAATGAGACAATAGGGCATAATTTCAATTTGCAAATAATCCTATCTCTTTTGAGACCCCGAATTTATTTGCTAAATTAGTCTAATAGTGATTCTCAAACATTTTGTAAATCAGTTAATTTCAGTATCGATATTTTATATATATATATATATATATATATATATATATATATATATATATATATATATATATATATATATATATATATATATATATATATATATATATATATATATATATATATATATATATATATATGTGTGTGTGTGTGTGTGTGTGTGTGTGTAATATTTTTCGAATCCTGTCGGCTAAATAATATGTAACATTAATTTGGTTGAAGTAGAATGCAGGTTCGAAGCAGTGAAGAGACTTTGTAGTTTTAATTTCGTTTTATTCTCTCTTTAATATCCATCTCGGGAAAGCAATTTACTTACAAGCAGACGCAGCGCCGCACAATCGTAGAATTATGAAAAAGCGAAAAGGGAAGACACAAATGATCACTAGTCTTATATAACATAGGATTTATAATATATAATATATTCTATGCTATGGAATAGTTATTTCAAACATAAGCTCATAATTTTATTCTAACTATATTTTTATTGATTAGGATATTGATTTCGGCCAATTTTTTTTCTGAAATAAATTTAGGCTTTTAGAAATAAATATTTAAAGCGAATAAGCAGCATTTCAGGACATGTAATCAAAACTTTAGATTGCGAAAAATTTATTATTCATGGAATTTTAAAGAATCATACAAATAAATAAGAAAAATCTGCTTTTGAAATGAAAGGGGGGGGGGGAATCCCTTCTGAGAGAATAAAAGTAAGTTATTAATCATACGAACACATTGAAAAAATGATGACAAAGAAAACTGATGAATGAGATAACTGACAGACTGATGATAAGAATAACTAACGTGACAAATGTCGAATTTAATTCTCTACATTTCATCACTGATAACAAAAGAAACCTATTTTAGCCATTTCAAGACCTTGAATTTTTTTTTTAATTTTGTATCTTATATTACATTTAAAAACTTTAAGAAAACATGCGGAAATCCTGAAAAAGGCGAAAACTTTATATACAAGACAAAAATTGTAGTTACAAAATAGCAAAAGTGAGCTCTTTGCCTATGGTGGATCGATACAAGGTGGAAAAAAAGCGGTACAGAAATTCTTTCCGAAAACAACAAAATGAATATCGATTATATCCAACTTTCTTAAAGAAAGCGATTTCTGGAACAAAGTAACTGTGGGATAAGGTTGAGAAAAATTTTGTCCTGAATAAAAATCCACCAAATTTTTAGTCGTTCTCTATAAAAACTGTTTAGTCGGAATGTTTTGCAACAGATATTTATTGCAATATTTTTTATTTGTATTAGTGGAAATGGTGTTATTGGAATACCACATTGATGAAGAATATTCTGTTCATGAAATGAATCTTACGTGGATATCTGGGCCAGTATAGCTGAATATATCTAAAATTTCAAATGAATAAAATTACGATACATAAAAATGAGGATAAGCCCTACCATGTTATCGAGAACACTTACTTTCAGTTTATATCTAGTTGCTGAGAAGATGTGATAAAAAAAATATACCTATAATTTGTAGTCATATTGTCACGTAGATTCTTTAGTATGGAACTCAATGACACACACAAGAAGTAGAGCTAAACCAATTTATTAACTCTCTGAACTCAGAACACAGTGGGGCCGCGGTGGCCTGGTGGTAAGGTCTGGGCTTCAGAACCGGAGGGTTTCAGGTTCGTGACCCGATTCCACCAAAGAACCGTCGTGTAAGGGGGTCAGTTGCACGTTAAATCCGTCATGACCAAACGGCCTCCCGCTGGTGTGGTGTGGAGAGGGGGGTGCCAGCTCAGGTATCGTCCTCATCATCTGACCGCGGTTCAAAATTATGAGGTCCGTCCCAAAATAGCCCTAGTGTTGTTTCAAACGGGACGTTAATATAACCAAACCAAATCAGAACACAGTGACTGATAGATCTTCTGCTTTTATACTAGCAGGGATAGTTCCAGAATACTTTTCTGGAGACTGTAAGAAAAGTCCAGAACACTTATCTGGTAAACTAAAGAAAGGTCCGGAATCTTCTGAAACACAAAATAAAGGAAAACATAAATAAAGAAATTAAATATTTACACAAACTGCGAATCGAATTGTTTCTAGCGGGACTCGAACTCGCGATCTCTTGATTATGAAACCAGTGTCATGACCATTTGGCCATGGAGAGTCGACTGCCGCTTTTCAATGCGGCAATATAAAGAAAACTCTTTTGTGTTTCAGTAATTCAAAGATTTTCCGTTCAAATAAATTGTATTGCTTCATTTCATAAACCAAAACTGAACTTTTTTTTCTTCCTAAAAAGTATCAACTCAAAAAAAATTATAAAGACTATTTGAAAAGAAAACTCTTACGTGTCACATCGTTTCTAAACACTTAATCTCATTTTTTTTATACTTTCACTGTTCTTGATTCTTCTTTTTTCTGAGGGAGTTTTTAACCTTCTCTATCAATCCCTGATTTGTATCCCGATCCAGATCTTGATTCCTCATACTTTTTTTTTTACTTGTCCTGCGGGATGCAGCTCCCAAAGTCTGCGAAACAAAAAAAAAAAAAAAAAAAAATCGTAGCAAATCCTGAAAAATGCGAAAATGGTGTGTCGGGGATAAAAATTGCGGGTAGTACATGAGCGAAAGGGTAGTAGCAGCTCTTGGTCTATGATAGACCGATATCCCAAGCGGAAGAGACAGGCACGATACAGAAATTCTCCCCGAAGTGGAGTGGAGAAAAAAAAGTTCCAAATACATCATGCGTCATACATATATTTATATCTATGGAGAGGAAAAGAGGTTGTGAGACAAACAAATATTTTATTCCAATCGCTCTTTTCGTGAAGAAGACTAAGGGCTGGGGGAGGGTGGAATTGTTTCACGAAAAATGAGAGTATTCAGTAAAAAGGACAGAAAACGAAGGAAATAAAAAAGATGGAATGGAAGGGGGTTGGGGGGTGGATCCTTTAAGAGAAATACCCTTCTTCCCTTGTAGTAGATCCTTGTTTTCCGAAACATAGCCGGGATGAGTTCCTCTGATGCTGGGAGATAGTGAGGGGTCGCATAAAAATTGATATTTTTATCAATCAGAATGGAATATATGATGCATTCAAGCTGCGTTTGTCTGTTATTAGATCAGTGAAGTCGTGGATTATGTCAGGATCAATATTTCGGTATCGTATGTTCGAAGGCATTAGAGCATATCATATCATAGCTTAAATCAGTGAATGAATATGATATGATATTACCATTGAAGGGTGGGGGTTTTGAAAATACATTTATAGCATTTGAATACGAGTTCCTCTGCTTCCTGCTTCAAGATTGAATGGTAGGGCCGATATAGCCTGGTAGGTAGGGCGTTGGACTCGCATTCCTTGGGTAGTGAATTCGAACCCCGCCGGCCGAAGATTCCCCGTGTATGTGATGGCCGGTGCACGCATAAACTGCCGTGGCTACAAAGTCCTTCAAGTCCAGGAAATACCACTGGGGGGTGGGTACTGGTGCAGAGATGATCATTCACTGATTCAGGTCTAAATTTCAATCTGAGTGAATGAAAATGTATGAATGAAGTTAACCCCATAAAAAGGATTGTGACGCATGAGTAGCTAAGTCGCACTCTTGGCCCTAGATGGCGTTACTGAAACAAGAGACAATAAAATTCTCGGTTTAAAATCGCTGACTTTGTCAGCGGGCTTATCTATGGCAAGGGCCATAAGAAACAACAACAGATTTAATAGTTAGTGCTATAACAATCAATTATATCTTAATTTTTTTATATTGTAAATCTAGGAAATTATCTTTTTATAATTTCACTGGGTTATTTTATTTATGTCGTTGCTTTTTGTTGCCATCAAAAGATAAGAATAATTATGAAAAGAGGAAAGAAAAAAAATGGTTTGAGTCTAGTATGTCGTAGTGTTTATTATATCATATTAATATCTTATATTATATCAATCAAAATGGAATATATGATGCCTTCAAACTGCGTTTGTCTGTTATTTCAAAAGTGACGTCGTAGATTATGTCAGGATCAATACTGCGGTATGGTATGTTCGAAGGCGTTAGGGTATATCGTATCATAGCTTACATCGGTGAATAAATATGATATAATATAGGATTTGATATTACCAATTGAAGGTTGGAGGTTTTGAAAATATATTTATAGTATTTGGACATGGGCTCCCTAACTTCCTAATTCAAGATTGACTAGTTAATGATATAGCAATCAATTATATCTTAATTTTTTCTTACATATTTTAAATCTAGGAAATTACTATAACTTTTTATTAGTAACTTAATTTAGTAACAGGCCGAAAAACCTGAATAACCGGACCACCGAGACAGCAACAATGGTGGGAACTATGAGTCCCTTAAGGCGGGTCGGAGTCAATGACCAGTGATGGTCCTTAGGAACGAGTCCTAAGATACATCACCGGCCACGGTACAACCCTTCCCGCGGAAAATATATCCCTCCCTTTCCTATACCCCCCATGGGACGAGAATTATCCACCATAAAAGGAGCTTCTCATCTTCATTTTTGAGATGCCCCCCAAGGGGAGTAACAGTAACTAATAAAAGATAAGAAAATTATCTGATTCTGGAAAGGTGTTTATCTTTATCGTTTGATATTATAAGGGACAATGGAAATTTATTTAAATGTAGTGCAATTACTTAATATAAACGTATTTAAATCAAGAAAATAAGGAATAAGATGAAGCTTTTAAACTATTTCTCATAAAATTCGTTGACAAAATACCGAAATTCCTCTTGGATTATTAGAAAAAAAAAGCATTAAAAGAGAGGAAAGTTTTTTTCATAACCAAATAAAGCTCCCCTAGGAATCTTATGTAACTACAGCACATATTATTCAAAATGAAATAAATTTTTCAGATACGACAATCAGAAAATTACGCTGTCTTACGTCCAATTGTTTTCATCTCTGAATGGGTAACAGATTCCAAAATCAAATTGAGTTAGCGCATTTGATGTGCATCACGTGAGAAAAAAAAATGATTGCATTGGTTAAAGAAAGTTGATTGAAAGAAAGCGAATGAAAAAAAAATTATAATTTTCATAACATAAAATAGAAATAAGATAAATGGCCATTCATATTCATTATATAGGGACCGTAAATAAAAAATAATTAATAAATATGAATAGGCTAATAAATACATAAATTTCTATGTAGATATATTAGTATTGAACTGCAAAGTTATGCGATGATATAATTTATTTCATTTTAAAGTATTGAATGCTCCATTTCAAAGTCTATATTTTGGGTCTATTCCCTCTGCTTTGGTCAGATGACGAGGACTATATAAGAGACGTTTTTTTCCATATTTCGGTGCCAAACCACCGGGAGACGATTGCACCTACATGCTAGATTTAACGATTACAAGGCTTATATATATGATGAATTTTTGTTGAAATCGGGTATCGAATTTAGACCCGACTAATCTCAGAAGGGAGACTGTATCACAAGACCATAAAATAAATTGTCTAAATGTTGATTTGAATACACATATAAAGAGATGAGATGAAAAAATGAATAAAGTGAATGAATATTAGTTCGCATAGATACTTTATTGATAGATAGAGTTACAAACTTTATAGATATTATTTGAGTTATTTCTTATAGAAAGTACTCACAAGAAAATAAAATTTAAACCCCATGTATACATATTCAGCACTTGCTATTATTGATTAAAAATTTTTAATACAATATTTTGCCTACAATTTTGTTAAGGATTTGTAATAAAAATCTCATTTTGAAAATCTAACAAGCTTTAATCTGAAGAATTTCGGTGATAGCCGGTTACTGTTGCTAATTTGAATGAATTGTTTACAAAATTAAACAAATCCATTTCATAGAAATAAATAGATACAGAGTTTCGTTAACAACAGGGCAAGTTCATTTACAAATAATAAAACTCTCTATTTAACTAAAATTTGAAATGAATTATTTACTTCAACATTTTTATTTCTTAGAAATATATTTAATCTTTACTTTCCTGAATCAAGTTCATTTTTCCCAACCTATATTCAACAGAAAAGGGGGAAAATAAATGTAAATATACTCAGCAAAACTCGAAGTTGAAAAATATCTCTGGTTTCTCTTGCCGTAATATAAGATAAATGTTTTAAAAGATACAGCATTCTTTGTGGTTTAGCAATTAAATTTATTACTATCGGATTAGACACTGGAGAAAGGATAAATTATGCATCGACATTTAAGCATTGAAATAACAGTTTTTTTTTTTCATTTAATTTGGCAACTAATAAATTATTATACTTTTCCCTTCGTTGTAAACTCTTATTCGCGATTTTTACATGCATTCCTTTTGTTAACTGAAACATTTATTGAATATCTGGCCTCCGCAACATCAAGAGATTAAAAGTAATTTTAAGTAATGTTTCAGGATTAAGGAATTCAAACAACAATACAGAATAACAATTTCCCTTTTCAATGATTACTCATTATAAATTCAAACAATGATACAAAAAGAGTATCAAGTTAAGAGTATCTGACTTTGATTAACTTGCAAAGAGAATCTTGTTTCGGTCGCATCAAAAGATAACGGGAAAATTTATGTAAAAGGTAATTCAAGTAATTTAGGTAATTCAAATATTAATTAATTCAAACAATTATCCAAAATGGATGTTATATAATTCAATGTTTCATAATTCAAACATCGATACAAAAAGAGCAATTTTCCTTTTTAATCAAACAAAAAGAATATTCTTTTATTTTCCTTTTTAATCTAACAAAAAGAAAATTTAAGCGGTGTTTCAAAAAATAATCAATTAAATCCAAACGAATAATTATTTTATGATTAATTAATTCAAATAATGATTCTGAGGGACTATCATGCTAAAAATATTTGACTTTGATCACATGAAAAGAAAGGACTGGAAAATTTAGGCAGTGTTTCAATAATCAGTTAAAATAACATTGATACAAAAAGAGCATTTTTCCTTTTTAATCAAACAAAAAGAATATTCTTTTACTTTTCTTTTTAAACAATGAAAAGAAGAAAAAAAAAAGAAAATTTAAGAAGTGTTTCAAAATTTAATTAATTAAATCGAATCGATTAATTATTCAGTGATTAATTAATTCTAATAATGATTCTATCATGCTAAAACTATTTGACTTTGATCATATAAAAAGATAGGACAGGAAAATTTAGGCAGTGTTTAAAGGATCAGTTAGTTCAAACAATGATCAAAAAGAGTATTTTTCTTTTTAAACAAGCAGAAACAGCATTCTCCCTTTTCAATAATTAGTTAATTCAAATAATGATTACGAATATTATAGGAAAATTCAAGCAGTGTTTCAAAAATTAATTCATTCAAACCATGATAATAAAATTAGCGTTTTTTCCTTTCATTGATTGCGAAAATGTATCTAGAATTGGCTGCATTCTAATATTATAGGAAAATTTAGACTTTGTTTCAACAGTTAATTAATTCAAACTATGGTACAAAATTAGCATATTTCCTTTTCATTTATTAGTTTGTACAAGTGATGATTCTGAAAGATTATCATGCTAAAAATAACTGGCTTTGACTACGTCAAAATATCACAGGAAAGACGATCTACAATTTTGTAACTGACCGGTATCTTCTACCATTTTTCAGATAGGAAAGTTAACTACGTTATTTGCCGGAAAGAGGCGCTGTAATCAATCTCACCACGTAATGCAAGGTCATTTTATTATCCCTAGACATCAAGTTTGTGACGATAGTTGTCGCTGTTCTGAAGTATATTTGAGTACAAGGATTTTAAGGAATATTATGTATATAAATTCTTTAAGGTGTACGTACACACTTGAAGATTTTTTTTTTAATTTTAACTTTAAAAGTCCAGTTTTTTCATAGTAGGTCATTAATATATGTTTAAACTCATTTCAGTGAGAAAAAACCATATTACACTAATTATTAATTAATTAATTAATATTTAATGAGCTAATTAGTCTATTTTTTGAAACATAATATGTTAAGTTCTAATTTGCACAGACACATAATTCTAATTGGAAATTATGCCTAATATTAATCTTCATGTTGTCTGCCTCAATCAAGTTATAAAAATGTATAGTTTTTTTTAAACAATTTTTTCATCAACGATGAATAGAAAAAACGAGATTTTTTCTGTAATTTTAACTTTCAAATAGTTATAAAAAATTTATTTCTATAAATATAACTTTGATTGAGGCACAAAACATCCTCTATTTTTTACAGATTATTTTGATATATAAATAACTGTATTTGGTTCATTTCTTGTTGAGTTATGATTGTTTGAATGAAGCAACATAGTGGAAAAATAACATTCTTCATAAAATGAGTTTTAAAAACACCGTAACTAGAGTTTTTATTGAAAGCTCCCCAAGAAAAATAATTATAACTCGAGAAATATTTCGAATATTGATAACATCTTGGTATCGTTTGAAAGCTAAAGGATTAGACAACATTATCAAGCAATAAAAAAAATATTCGATATTTTGAACGATTTTCGAAGTTTCAAGTGTGTACATACACCTTAAATTAATTAAATTCGTATAATAACCAATGATAAGTCAAAGGATTGACAAAAAAATGAATGCAGTTATACATTATCGCATTAAATGATAATTCTGTATATCCATATTAATCTTCCCTATTATTGTTATCTTTCTACCCGTGAAAATAAGGGTTCTAAATATAAGGATAGCAGATTGAAATAATTTTATAAACTCAAAATCTAGATTAATGTATTCTTCCGTCGTAGATTTTTCCTATTACGTGCACCTAACGGCATATCTTTGATACAAAAGAGCTAATAATGATATGTAGAGTACTTCAGAAAATATTCCGAAATAAAATTATTAATATCATTAAGTAATCCCCACTTTCCCATGCCTGACATTATTTTGAAATTTCCTCTCAAAATAACCGAGTACAGCGATTCTTAGTACCCGATAATTCAATTTTAGAGCGCTTTTGCATAATTTTGGATAGTCCACGAATTAATTAAGTTAAAATTCATAAATACTCTTTTTTAATCTTTTAGAATATGCTCTCCATCTTGACGAAAGAGTCGTTAATGAGTTTAAATTTAAATTTTCGGTTCTGCGTAATGATATTCAAGATAGAAGCTTCCAGAAAATGGTATAAATTAAAATAATAATAATAAAAAAAAGGTAACTATTTTATCCAGGGATGATTTGAAATTAGTATTCTCTTCGGAGATAATCTTTTGTTTAGTTTTATTTTAATGAAGTGAACTGTGAATAACTTTACTCGCATTAGCCAAATTAAAGCATTTAAGAAGATAAATGCTATGTATCGCATTAATAATTTTTCATTATTCCCAAGCGAAGGTTTTAAAGGAGAAAATATTATAAAGTAGTTCGTATTTTTTCTGAAAAATGGCACTTTTTTTAAAATCCGTGCCGTTAAGTGCAAAATGTTTACTTTGTGAATGCACATTAGAACAGGGTTTTAAGAATATGTATAATTGCAATTTCAAATTTATGAAAAAAAAAATGCATCTTAACTTGCTTATAAGATGAGTATGAATTAGCATTAAAATTTTATGTGTTAAATTTTAATGGTAATATGATTATAATTCTTTTGAGATTTAAGTAAGAACCTAAAATCTTACAAAGTAATAATTTTACAAGCGAAAGAGAACTAAATTACAATATTTTGATAGGATTAAAGTTTTAACTATCTAAAATAATTTATACATTGTTTCTTAATTAATTAGTATAAAAATTATGTGAAATAAAGGTTGTATGGTATAAAATGTATTTTAGAAGGATTTATAGAATGAATAGGTGCTGAAATAAGCTGCTAAAATTAATTAATTTTACTGATTCCCAAGTTTGTTGTTCATTAAAAATTAATATCTATTCAATTCACTTTTAGCCACGTAAATGATTTTGTGAATTTTTAGTTGGCAGTTTCAACATAATTAAATAAATAAGTAAAAAAATTAATGGAAACAGTTATTTAAAACACAGTTTTGCAAAAGTAATAAAAAATCGCATCTTTTTAAAAATTAATCATTTTCTAATTTTTAGTCATTAATTTAAAATTCATTCGCATAAATGTAACGGAATCTTTAAATCAATTTTTCTCAAATTCTTTATAATGTAATGCATATAAAAATTAGTATAAAATTTTGAAATTACTAATCCGAATTAAAATTTAATTAAATTAATCAATTCATAATTATGTTTAAAAAAATTAAATACTGAATTGGTATCCAGAAACTATACGCAATATATTAAAAAAAATATAGCACAATAGGAAATTAAGGAAAAGTTAATTTTAGAAGTCCATTTGCACAAAAGTCAAGTAAATATTTTACGAAGAGAAGAAATATGAGATTATTTATATTCATAATTTATAAAAGCTGTTTTATCTTATTGTACAATATATATTTTTAAGGAGTGAAAGCATTTGGTATTAGAAATGGCAACGGACTTGAATGGAAAATTACATAATTATTCACAATATCTTAAATATATTGAATATATTAATATTCAACGTAATTATCTTTTACTCTAGTGGGAAAAAAAGCATACTTTTATCAGCGCATGAAACATAAGTCTGGAAATCGAGATAAAAATTGTAAAATTGTTGTTCTATAAAAACTGTGAATTTAATTAATTAACTTGGCCGACTAAGAATTTATTTATTACATATGTATATGTTAGAATCTGAAACAAAGTCTTCCTGCATGAGTAGTATTGTAGCTAGACACAGAGATTTTTAAATGTTTTGATGGGATCTAGGTCCAAGGATGCCAGATCAATAAATGCCGGTCTTAGCCACAAAGTTAACGACGCATTTGATGACAAAAATGAAAGCTTATGGGAAATGCTAGAATAACACTTCAGCTTCAATTAGGATTCGAATTCTAGAGATTCTTCTGGAAAATTCCATGTGACGTCACACATTTTCAGAAAATCTATATAAATAGACGTCGAAGTGATGCAGCGATTTCCCAATGGGAGTGTTGATCACAGAGCGAGCTCTCTTGTTTATGCTGCACTATAACTGTTTTCTATTGAGCTATTCACTATCTACATGTACTGTCAAAGTCCTGGGTGGTCTCGCATCTGTTCATTAACAACCACAATGAAAGACCACATATGGAATTCCTCGTCCCAGAGGTATTGATAGTACCTTCAAAGAGAAAGGGGTGTCCAAACATCTGGATGCTAGATGTTTCTTTTTGTGAAAGGACCTTCCCACGACCCACTGGCGCCGCTGAGAGAGCATATGGCTGAACCCCGATTGGCCGAAGGAGGGCTTAAATGACCAATGTAAATTAAGAGGCGGAGATTGTCGCCGAAATAAAGCGCGGAGATTTTTTTTTAGAGAGGAGAGAAGAAACGAATTGCAGGAGCTGTTGGACTACGCCCACGAGTTCGGAATCTGAGAAACTATCCATGGAATGGTCGTGTTGACGAGATGAAGAAATGAGTTTCAAGAAAAACCTTCGATTTTGACTGTTGTATCTCCTACTACAGGTGTAAATAACTATTTATTTAACCAAGATTAGAACAAGTTGTTCTTTGTATATATAGGGCTGTAAAATAAAGAATTTTCTGGAAATTCTGCTTCGTTATTTGATCAGTCTAGATCAGGACATTACACTGTTTTCCTACTGCTAAAAAAACTGCTGTTTTTTATATACTTCTTGGTTTTGTTTTTCCTTCTTCTGTTTCATGTTTTTTAGAATATTTGTAGAATGGAGTTTCAATTCCCTTTACTAACGATATCTCCATTACCAACGAAGTTTCAAATGAGCTATGTTTTTAAAATCATTTTTTAATCACTTTAACTCCAGTTTCACTGAAACTTTACCTTCTAATTTTCAAAGCAGGCTATTCCTTTACTAACGGAATCAAAACACTGAGACAACAAATTCCTTTCAAAATTTATATAAGTTCAGAATATTTTCCCACGCTCGCTGCTCCCTGCTTCCGACTTTCCTAATCGTTTTGCTATGTTGCTCTCTTGTCATGGCTTGGAGAAAGAAAACATGACGAAACATCAAAATAGGAACAATTCGTCCAAAACATGAAGAATAAATAATGTAAAAGAACTCAACGACGGCTTCTTCATATCTTGTTATATTATATTATATATAAAAATATGATAACGATCATATTTAATTAATTGATATTCAGTTTTTGAGAATTAATAAAAAGGATAAACAAGAATATATACACCCCAGTACAAGAGGAATAGAATGAAAAATGGATTATAAAGTATCATTTTTACAAAGAAGAATTACGTCAAACTACATAAAAGCATTACAAGAAATTGATTCGCTGTTCCTAGTTTGAAAAAACGCAACGCAAGACATGTCATATCGGTACAGTTTTGCGAAAGATTCCTAAAGATCGTGAATTCATTTCAGTAAACTATGATAGGCATCAATACACATAAACACAATTGAAAAAAAATTCAAATTTTTAAACAAAACGTCGAATGTGGATTTAATATAGACGAAAACAGTTATATTTTTATATACAGAAAGATCAAACATATCTCGGAAAATGAAATATTTAATTTCTGACAGAACAACACAGTTTCAACGGTACAGTCGCTTCTGCCATAAAGTACGTCACAGCAGCAATTTTAAATTGACATCTGTAACCAAAACCACAAACTTCGAGACATATTATAACAGCAAGGCATTCCACAGAGGATGAGCTAAAAAAACGGAAGGATACAAAAAAAAATGAAGATGTCAAAGGAAAGCATCAAGATAATTACATTTCTGAGACAGTGTCAGGAAAAAGGACAAAAGACATGTCCGATCTTTACAGATATGTAAGCCTCAAAAAAGAAAAGAAGCACCAAGATATTGTCTTCATCTAAAAGTGAGCTCAGGCTATATATCTCTGCTATGTCAGTTTCTAACAAAACGGAGGGAAAATTAAGTAAGCTTTGCAGAGGATTTAATCTTTCTACTTGGGAACGATACAATAGATGTCCTTGTTGGACAAGATTATCGTCTAAGCAGTATAGGGAAGATTGCTTGATTTTTGTGTCTGTCGGTTCGGTTGTCGGAGATTTGTTGTCTGTTCTTGCTTATTCCAACAAAATATACATTTTTTTTACGAATGTATGCTTTCTTAACTGATAAAACAAGAAATTCTAATTTCAATATACAAACTTATAAACTCTCTACGAAATTTAGTTATCCGATTCGCTATTTTTTCATTGCCAAACTTTGAATAATTTTCAGAAAAATAAGTAACATAAAAATTAAAGAATCTGATATCTATTAATTTTGAAATGAATGAAAATTAACTGAACTAACTCATTTAAATCTAATATTCTTATCTAATCATCTATTAAATATAACAATCTCACTCTGTAAATCAAAAATGACCAGTACAGCTAAATATACCAGTAGTGTTTTTTAAAGCTAAATATACCTGTGATAACTTGTGAAATTAAATGTACCCGTAGTAACTTGTGAAACTAAATATACCGTGGTAACTTGTGAAACTAAATATGCTCGTGGTAAATTGTGAAACTAAATATGCCCATGTTACTTTGTAAAACTAAATATACCCGTGGTAACTTGTGAAACTAAATGTACCCGTGGTAATTTGTGAAACTAAATGTACCCGTGGTAACTTGTGAAATTTAATATTCCCGTGGTAACTTGTGAAACTAAATATACTCGTGGTAAATATTGAAACTAAATTTGCCCATGGTACTTTGTAAAACTAAATATACCCGTGGTAACTTGTGAAACTATATATACCCGTGGTAAATAGGAAAACTAAATGTACCCGTGGTAACTTGTGAAACTAAATATACCGTGGTAACTTGTAAAACTAAATATGCTCGTGGTAAATTGTGAAACTAAATATGCCCATGTTACTTTGTAAAACTAAATATACCCGTGGTAACTTGTGAAACTAAATGTACCCGTGGTAATTTGTGAAACTAAATATACCCGTGGTAACTTGTGAAACTATATATACCCGTGGTAAATAGGAAAACTAAATGTACCCGTAGTAACTTGTGAAACTAAATATACCGTGGTAACTTGTGAAACTAAATATGCTCGTGGTAACTTGTGAAACTAAATATGCTCGTGGTAAATTGTGAAACTAAATATGCCCGTGTTACTTTGTAAAACTAAATATACCCGTGGTAACTTGTGAAACTAAATGTACCCGTGGTAATTTGTGAAACTAAATGTACCCGTGGTAACTTGTGAAATTTAATATTCCCCTGGTAACTTGTGAAACTAAATATACCGGTGGTAAATATTGAAACTAAATATGCCCATGATACTTTGTAAAACTAAATATACCGGTGGTAAATATTGAAACTAAATATGCCCATGATACTTTGCAAAACTAAATATACCGGTGGTAAATACTGAAACTAAATATGTCCATGGTACTTTGTAAAACTAAATATACCCGTGGTAACTTGTGAAACTATATATACCCGTGGTAAATAGGAAAACTAAATGTACCCGTTGTAGATTGTGAAACTATATATACCCGTGGTAAATAGGAAAACTAAATATGCCCGTGGTAAATTGTGAAACTAAATATGCCCGTGGTAGATTGTGAAACTAAATATGCCAAAGGTAACTTTTAAAACTAAATATACTAGTGGCACTAAGTAAAACTAAATATACTAGTGGCACTTAGTAAAACTAAATATACTCGTGGTAGCCTATGAAGCTAAATATGCCAGTTGTAGTTTGTAAAACTAAATATGACTGTGGTAGCTTGTAAAATTAAATATACCCGTGGTAACTTGAGAAACTAGATATAACAATGGCATTTTACGTTTTTGATACCCAGTTTTAATAAAATTATAAAAACTTTATTCTACATGTCAGAGTTTATACTTTAAGGAACTTTAACAAAATTTGAGATAGTTAAAGAAAACGAAGGGGAAACTATTATTTAAATTTATTTATTAGTTAATTGATTAATATATTTTATCAATAATTATTTTTAATGCAGAATTAACAAGAGTTAATTTTGTTCATCGTAGTTGTAGTTAAAATAAACTACAACAATCAATTGAAGTACAGTTAAAGTTAATTGCAGTTCAGTAGTGAGCCAAAATAACCTACAGGAACTTTTAAACTCAAAATATAATTAATTACTCAAAAAATAACGCATATTAACAAAAACTCCTGTCTTGATGTTGTTTTAAAAATTGTAATTTGATTTCATTTAAAATATAATCTTATAAAAAATCTGAAAATCTGCAAAAGAAAAACAGGCTCATCATTAAAACGAAAATTACAGTACAGAACTGAATCATTCTCTGAAAAAATCATTTGTATGCTTTCCATTAAGAAACAAAATGCGAATCTCACGCAGACGATATTTTGCACCCACAGTTATTTTAACTGAATTTTTCAAAATTATTTTAAAATGTATTTACTTAAACGAAACATTTCTACGAAAATACAGCATTATTTCATTTTTAGAATATGCGAAGGCGTATGCTTTATGAATACAATAAATACTTCAAAAATTCCGAGAATAGAAAAGCTATGAAGAATGGGCTTTATGTAAAGAAAAAGAAATATACCATGAATTTTCTTCAAACATGCGCAAGTGAAAGTTTTATGTGAGAAACCACATTGTATTTTATTTTATATACGCATTTCTTGCGCTAGTTGAATAAAGTATAAAAATACCAATTTATATTAATATTTCATTCTTAGCATTGTATAAACTTTTATTTATTTATTTATTATTTAAGATTTTAAGCAGAAAGGTAGGAGACACGTTTTAGTTTAATTTAGTTATATCAACGCCCTGTTTTAAAGCAACAGTAGGGCTATTTTCGGACACACCTCGTAATTTTGAATAATGACGGCACCTGAGCTGGTGCCACCTTTCCAAACTTTCACACCACACCAGTGGGAGTACGCTTGACTCCTACAGATTTAACTTTCACCAGACCCGCTTACACGATGGAATCAGGTCTCGAACCTGAAACCTTCCGGTTCCGAAACCGGGACCACCAGGCCACCGCGGCCCAAAACTAGGAGAAGGCCGGTGACTTCGATTTTCTTCTTTTTTTCAGTATTTTTAGTGTAATTTTAATTGCAGTTTTGTTTGATTTACAAAGATCATATATTGGAATTTATTTTAAACAAAATAAAGACCTTTTAACTTTTAGAACATTGCTTAAAATAATTTTTTCCAAATCCAAATATTTTTTTTCCCCGGTTGATTGGCTAAAAGTCCAAAGCCCTGTGAATTTTTATATTAGAACCTTCAGATAATATTCAAAAAGTTTTATAATTTTTACCTTTTTATTTAAAATTATTTTAAAACTTCAAAAACTTTTATGCAATGGATATTAAAATCAATAATCTTGAAGATGATCCACAAATAAATATTTGGTTATTTTAGTTTATCATTATATTTGTTAATTAAAAGCTGCTTAACTAGAATTTAAAATAAAATGAATAAAAAAACTTATGAATTCGAGTATAGAAATTAGACGAGGGAAAAATGAGGGCCCAAAACTTAAACTTCTTAAGAGTTCTTAAATGTTTAATCCGGTCTTGAAGACAAACTCTTAACTTTATAGATGTTTCCAATCCCATCGGGGGGGGGAGCACTTTGTAATTGAGGAGGAGTAGCTTCCGGCTTGGTTGTTGGTTCTCGCCACCCTTGTGGGTACACGAAAAGGTGAAGGTCTGGCTCCTCCCTTGAAGACGGGACGTACTTTCTTAGGGAAAGGTTATACCATTGCGGGGGGGTGGCCATTAGAGCTTGTGGTGAATAGCTTATAAGCCAGTTAACAGCTACGCTAAACGAGCAATTGCTTTTGTATTGTGGTTATGTTACTGAGCTGCGAACCAAATGGTCCCAGGTTCTATCCTCAGGCATCTCAATTCGCTACAAGCTCAATCACAGTTAACGACAGAGTTGCTGTTGCGGCGGTGCGGGCATCCAAGTTTTTCCTTGTGTCTTCTGACGGGGAGTAGTCAGTCTTTTATTATAGCTGTTTCTATTCTCTAGAATATATGCACACAGACATATACTAAAAAAGATGTACTCTTTGGGATCAAGTGGTGTTAAACGTGATTATTCATAAATTTCATTTTTTTTTGAAGATTATAATATTTTCTCTTTTTATATTTATCATACAAAAAAGTAAAAAGCAGTACGCATATATAATTATCTATATAAGACTTTATACTTTATTTTAAAAGCACAGCATTCCTCCAAAAAGGAATATCATTTCAAAAATGTATGGACATTGCAAAACGTTACAACAAATGTATAAGATGAGGACATATACAGTTATTGCAAATGGTCTGACAATTTATTATCTATAAAAACAACATATATTCTTGTATACACCCGGCCAAGATGAAATAAAAAAAATGTACGAATAAATAAAATATTTCGAAACGGTCAAGTATATTTTCCCAGCCATCTGCTTTTGAGTTATCGAAATATGACAGTGATTTAAATCAAATATGCCACACAAGCATCTCAAAAATGTTGCAGTAACTGAAAAAAATCTGGAGTACACACTGCGCCAACCCATTCAATAATTGAAGTTTCTCTTTTTTGGCGAGCGGTGTCTGGACATTGCGCCAAAAAATCGGGACAACAAACACTTTGATTGGCCCGGAACAAATGGCGAATAAATAAACAAACAAGCGAAGAACTTCAAAAAATATTTCGAACCCAGTTGCATTTGAGACAAGAAAACAAAAACTATATCTAAACTCAAAGGAAGAAAAACGAATCGCAGGCTGGCAAACCCCAATACCCTGAGTGCTTCCCGAACCGAGGAGTTTTCGATACTAGCTAAACAGAACAAACAAGAGGTTTGTATGCCTGGATAGTCAAATATTGGTTGCTGCCGTACCAAGTGCGGGGCTTAGCAGAACCGAAAAAGGTCATTCTTTCTTGGGGAGAGGAACGCAAGGTGGTTGGGAGGGGGAGGGAATGAATGTTGCTTCGAAATAGCTTTTGTGGTCTTCTATATATATCTCTTTCCATATAAAAGGGAGTTGAGATATTATTGTGTTCAAAAAAGAGGGAAGTGCAATTTAATGTATTTTGTTTCGTTTTTAAGATCGCTGCCACAGCTATCCGGGAAACAATCCAGGCGTGGTATTTTGTTGTTGCGGCATAAAAGTTAATCTAACGTAAACAAGTGAAGTATAAGAAAACATTTCGGTTGCCACCGAGCAGCTGAAACAGGAACTGGAAATAGTTGATACTGAAATGTTTATTCAATGATCTTTTTTGTTTTTAATGCTCCGGTTGCCATGAAGTTGGATGCGTTGATTTGAAAATTAATTTAATGATTTTTTTTTTCAGATGAGTTACGGTCTGTATCAGAGAAAACTGAAGGTAAAAGTGAGTAGAAAACTAATGTTGCGAAAATTGTCTGGTGAAGGTTCGGCGAACTCTAATCCAACAAGCTGGATAAAGAAAAACAAAACTTTATTTCACAAATATTCCAGAAAACGTGAAGCATAAGTAATAAAATATATAGCCAAGATGCACATAAAAAGTTGTTATTAAGAAGTCCCTGGCACACAATAAATTGTTAATAAAACAATAACAACTGTATTATCAACGAAGCTTGGCATCCTTAGTTCACAAGATTGCCCTACGAGCAAAATTTCTGAGGATTACAAACTCGTTCGAGCGTCTTGGATTCATATAGTCTTCCCACAAGGTGTGACATTTTGATCTACACTTGCATTTTCCAGAACCCTTATTTTTGTCACCGGATTTTTTTTTTTTTTTGTTAATTCGCCAACTGGTCGCCAATATATGAAGTCTTTATCTAAGCATCAAATTAAGAATCACTGAAAATATCTTTCCAATCATAAAATGGTAGGGAAACAATATTACATATTCATAATCAATCACATCACCGAATGATAAAGCAACATATGTTTCTACACGTCTTAATACGTTAGAAAGCCCCTATTTAGTTAAAGAACTTTCTTTTTAATCCTTTGACATGTGATTTTTTAAAAATCTTAATGAGATGACATATCCTATGTAGGGCATTAATTATTTCAATTTATATAAGAACTTAAAAAGTGCCTGGAATACTTAAGGCGTCCCCAAGTGATTGTTTAAATTATGTTGAACAAAAATTCTAATGTTTATTAGAAAGTTTAACCTTCCAGCCAGAATATTCATCTTTATTATTATCGTTAGAGGATGAAGAAATTTTAATTAATTTAAATTAATTTCCCTTTAATTATATAGGAATGATCAGTTTTTACCAATACCGAATTTCTAAATTATGCCATTCAGCTAAATGAACTATAGGATCTCTTTAAAAGAATTATACTAATAAAATAGCAGTTTCCTGAAACAGACGATCGTTATGACGTATAGATTATAAACGAGTACACAAAAATGTAAATTGTAGAGGAATAGCTAAATATACATTAAATTATATTCAGCTAATGAAGCACATTTCGTTCTCTGAAAAATTATTTTTTTCCAAGGGGAAAAAATCAAAATATTCATTGCTCGATTGAACTAAATATTCAGTCTATAAAACATATTTTATGTTCTTAAAAAGATTCCAATTATTCCAAAAATTTCCCTTCCCCCACCGCCCATAACAATGATTCTCTACCAACTGTAGATCTCAATCTGTATCTTCCTAGCCCACCAAACCATCTCCCTATCTGCCTCATTCCCGAATCTCCATACCCCCAAACCTCATTCCACCTCCTCTCCCCTCCAAACCAATATCTAGGGGATATTAAACACGAACCACACGTGCGTTTATTGTCAGCCGACGTACATGTTCCCTTCTCCAATAACGAATATACTGTAGTTCCGAAAGGTCCGATTAACCTCATTTGCATTATTAACGCAGAATCTGCTCGTCAATTGATATCAGCGCTGTCGAACACGCCTTCTCATTACCGCGGAGCTGGAGATAGGTCCCTGGAACAAACCTTGGTTAGGTGAGGGTACACCCGGTAATCGCTGGTGTCCCTGGTGCTATTACATGTCAACGCACAAAATTATTGCGTATGGCATGTAGGGAACGTGGCACCTTACCCATGTCGATTAATGATTCTACGTGAACTGACCACTTACCCGACCCCCCCCCCCCCCGTAGCCTCTGGATTTAATAAACATGCTATCTTAACTAACCGAGTTGTTACGCTCATTAAATTGCACTTTTTAGTTAGAATTACACCGCCTGATATATTCCAATGTCTGCAAACTGGGGTTATAGCTTGTTGCTAACGCGCACGGTTGTGGGAAAAGCGTTAGCTTATATCAGCAGGTGCTTTATGGCTGGATATAATTAGAAGTTGCACCTAGTGTTTGTAAAACTTGCGTGGATAAGTAGTAAGGTTGTTTAGTATCCGGAAGTGTTGTTTTAATGAGGCTTTGGTGGATTTAATCGTACGAGATACAATGTCAAAGCTTGATTTCACAGCCTTAGTGTTTTAGTTTATTACGATGTTTCTATACTAAAGTCACAAAATATATTTTATGTTGTATAAATTTGCTAAAGAAAGAAAAAAGAAAGAAACTTTCGAGTAAAAAATTGTTTTGTTTCGACGAAATTCGATACATGGTTTTTACATATGACGACGCATCTACCTAGTTAAACAAATTAAATCCATTATGTAACGAAATTCATATATTTAATCTGTATAAATGAGTGATAGGAATATGGATATGATTAATATGATTAAGATGATTATTAATATGATGATTATTAATATGATTAATATAAATATGATTAAGAAATATTGGAATATTTCTTTAAAAATGAGTGTTAGAACTGTGGATGAAATAAATCTGTGTACATGAACATAAAAACCAACCAGAGTTATCTCCCCAAAACTTTCTCGCATACACTCTTATTAACCCTTTAAAGGGCCATTTTTTTCTAGTCATATTATGTTTAAATATTTTTAGGCTTGAAATTAGAATAAGAAAAGGGATTCATTTAGCTCATTAGATCAATTTAATTTTATTCATTAATTAATTTGGTTAATTAATAATTAAGTAACAAATTAAGACATGTCATTTTGTGTGAGATAAAGAACTGACGCATTTAGGTTTCTGTCTTTCTAAAAAAATGTGTCAGATCTTATGCCAAACTACATAATTTCTACAAAGATTGATAAATTTGGTGGGAAGCATACTTCCCACGGCCTTAGAAAGGGTTAAGGTGTTATTTCAGAGAACGCTAGTATGTCATTGGTGTATAATAGTTACGAAATATTAACCTTTGGCGTGCATTTAGCCTTTTTACTGAATCTATCGTGTTATCCTTGGTGAGTTTTTTTAGTGATTAATTCCGGGCATGCCGTTAATAGTACCTGAAAATAGAATTAGTGTTTTAGACGCGTTTCTTCCAACCGACTGAAACAAAAATTTGACACAAAACTGTCATAAAATCACATACCAAATTTGATATATTTAAGTCATTGAGTTTTTGAATTAATTCGTTTACATGTTTCTAAAAGTACAGACCGACAGGCAATTCGACCTGTTGTTGTATTTGGCTCAAAATTTGATAGATGTTTAGACTATAGATCTGAATTCTATTTTCGCATTTTACTGTTCAGCAACGGATTGTAAAACCCTCCATGCTTTTGCGCATGCGTTAGGATGGGTTTAATCAGTCAAAATAGGGGTGAAAGGAAAGATGAAAGGAGGAGATGTTTACATTTACTTGCATCTAATAGGCGAAATCCAAGGTCAAAGGGAATACCGGAAATGCACTCATCGTTCCGCGCCTCACCCCTTAATGAGATGGAGTCGTCGAAATGTGGTCATCTCAGAATCCGTTGACGAACAGTTTTTATTTAGCTGACTTCGTTTTGTAGTTATCTTGTTAATTGTCTGGTTCATCGAATTATATTCGATCAACCAGACAGACAAACTTCTGAGCAGAGCTTGCTAAAAATTTGATTGAAATCCACAAATTTGCTTTAAAAACAATGTACTAAATTTCATCCGTCTAGCTCAAGGCGTTTATGAGTTATTTTTGTCACAGACAGACGTACATTTTCGAAAGATGTGTTTTCCGAACTCAGGGAGATCTAAAATGTAAAGTTTTGTCAAAATCTCGAGTTCGATTTTTTTTTCTTTGACTACGTATACAAGAAAGTAAAATATTAAGGAATCTTTATAAATGAGTATAAGAAATATGGAAATAAAAGTGAAAAGGAAAAGGAGAAATGAAAACCTGGCAGTTTTATGTGAAAAGACTTGCAACAATATCAAATGCTATTTCTTATTAGCATCATAAAAACTTAATTAGGCCTTAAGTTATCAGATTCTAATAATCAAATATGTTTATTCAATCCATGTAAATTTTGGTACAGATGTCATTGTGTAATATGGCTGTGGAATGAAGATTTGAAGATATGGTTTATTTTCACATCGACATTCTACAGCCATATCATACGTCATCAAACCTAATAATCAAACTATGTTATTTCCACCCATGTAGAATTTTTATAGATGTGTGATGTGGCTGTAGAATGAAGATGTGAAGATATGGTTTATTTTCACATCGACATTCTACAGCCATATCATACGTCATCAAACCTAATAATCAAACTATGTTATTTCCACCCATGTAGAATTTTTATAGATGTGTGATGTGGCTGTAGAATGAAGATGTGAAGATATGGTTTATTTTCACATCGACATTCTACAGCCATATCATACGTCATCAAACCTAATAATCAAACTATGTTATTTCCGCCCATGTAGAATTTTTATAGATGTGTGATGTGGCTGTAGAATGAAGATTTGAAGATATGGTTTATTTTCACATCGACATTCTACAGCCATATCATACGTCATCAAACCTAATAATCAAACTATGTTATTTCCACCCATGTAGAATTTTTATAGATGTGTGATGTGGCTGTAGAATGAAGATTTGAAGATATGGTTTATTTTCACATCGACATTCTACAGCCATATCATACGTCATCAAACCTAATAATCAAACTATGTTATTTCCACCCATGTAGAATTTTTATAGATGTGTGATGTGGCTGTAGAATGAAGATTTGAAGATATGGTTTATTTTCACATCGACATTCTACAGCCATATCATACGTCATCAAACCTAATAATCAAACTATGTTATTTCCGCCCATGTAGAATTTTTATAGATGTGTGATGTGGCTGTAGAATGAAGATTTGAAGATATGGTTTATTTTCACATCGACATTCTACAGCCATATCATACGTCATCAAACCTAATAATCAAACTATGTTATTTCCGCCCATGTAGAATTTTTATAGATGTGTGATGTGGCTGTAGAATGAAGATTTGAAGATATGGTTTATTTTCACATCGACATTCTACAGCCATATCATACGTCATCAAACCTAATAATCAAACTATGTTATTTCCACCCATGTAGAATTTTTATAGATGTGTGATGTGGCTGTAGAATGAAGATGTGAAGATATGGTTTAATTCACATCGACATTCTACAGCCATATCATACGTCATCAAACCTAATAATCAAACTATGTTATTTCCACCCATGTAGAATTTTTATAGATGTGTGATGTGGCTGTAGAATGAAGATGTGAAGATATGGTTTATTTTCACATCGACATTCTACAGCCATATCATACGTCATCAAACCTAATAATCAAACTATGTTATTTCCGCCCATGTAGAATTTTTATAGATGTGTGATGTGGCTGTAGAATGAAGATTTGAAGATATGGTTTATTTTCACATCAACATTCTACAGCCATATCATACGTCATCAAACCTAATAATCAAACTATGTTATTTCCACCCATGTAGAATTTTTATAGATGTGTGATGTGGCTGTAGAATGAAGATTTGAAGATATGGTTTATTTTCACATCGACATTCTACAGCCATATCATACGTCATCAAACCTAATAATCAAACTATGTTATTTCCACCCATGTAGAATTTTTATAGATGTGTGATGTGGCTGTAGAATGAAGATTTGAAGATATGGTTTATTTTCACATCGACATTCTACAGCCATATCATACGTCATCAAACCTAATAATCAAACTATGTTATTTCCACCCATGTAGAATTTTTATAGATGTGTGATGTGGCTGTAGAATGAAGATTTGAAGATATGGTTTATTTTCACATCGACATTCTACAGCCATATCATACGTCATCAAACCTAATAATCAAACTATGTTATTTCCACCCATGTAGAATTTTTATAGATGTGTGATGTGGCTGTAGAATGAAGATTTGAAGATATGGTTTATTTTCACATCGACATTCTACAGCCATATCATACGTCATCAAACCTAATAATCAAACTATGTTATTTCCACCCATGTAGAATTTTTATAGATGTGTAATATGGCTGTAGAATGAAGATGTGAAGATATGGTTTATTTTCACATCGACATTCTACAGCCATATCATACGTCATCAAACCTAATAATCAAACTATGTTATTTCCACCCATGTAGAATTTTTATAGATGTGTAATATGGCTGTAGAATGAAGATGTGAAGATATGGTTTATTTTCACATCGACATTCTACAGCCATATCATACGTCATCAAACCTAAAAATCAAACTATGTTATTTCCACCCATGTAGAATTTTTATAGATGTGTGATGTGGCTGTAGAATGAAGATGTGAAGATATGGTTTATATTCCCATATTAAACAGATCTCTTGTCTTGAGCTTAAAAGGTGTATGTACACACTTGAAACTTCGAAAATCGTTCAAAATATCGAACATTTTTTTTATTGCCTAATAATGTTCTCTGATCCTTTAGCTTTCAAACGATACCAAGATGTTGTCAATATTCGAAATATTTCTCGAGTTATGATTATTTTTCTTGAGGTGCTTTCATTAAAAATTCTAGTTTCGGTGTTTTTAAAACTCATTTTATGAAGAATGATATTTTCCCACTATGTTACTTCATTCAAACAATCATAACTCAACAAGAAATTAAACAAATACAGTTATTTATATATGAAAATAATCTGTATGAAATAACGGATGTTTTGTGCCTCAATCAAAGTTATATTTATATAAATAAATTTTTAATAGTTGTTTAAAAGTTAAAATTACAGAAAAAATCTCGCTTTTTCTACTCATCGTTGATGAAAAAATTGTTTAAAAAAAACTATACATTTTTATTACTTGTTTGAGGCAGACAACATGAAGACTAATATTAGGCATCATTTCCAACTAGAAATGTGTGTCTGTATAAATTAGAATTTAATATATTATGTTTCAAAAAATAGGCTAATTAGCTCATTAAATATTATTTAATTAATTAATAATTAGTGTAATATGGTTTTTTCTCACTGAAATGAGTTTAATCATATATTAATAACCTACTGTGAAAAAACTGGAGTTTTAAAGTTAAAATTTAAAAAAAAACCTTCAAGTGTGTACGAATACCTTAGAAAAATACTTAAGACTTTTTAGTAAAAATAATATTTAATTTCAGAAATAGCTAGAGTTCCGTTCCAAATTCAAATTCAAATTTAAAGCGAAATAACAGAAAATTAGAGAAAATTTACTATCCTTTATTTAGCGCAATGAGTAGAACGACTGTAAGGTGTCTTAAAATGATAAAACATTTATTGACTGACAATAAACATTTATTGTCAATCAAACTTTGAAATTCGAAAATACTTTGCTAAAGTTACCTTTAAGATCAAGTTACATAAAATATTTAATTGAGATTTTTAACACCCTTTAACACCAGAGAACCAAATGGTCGCCAAGGGCAACTACTAATTATTATAAACAACGACATATGCTTTTCTTAACTATCAACAATCAAAAAGCAAATACCAAAATTTATTAAAAAATCCCTCAAATAGTTTCAGAGCCGTATTACTCTTTCATTCTTATTCTCTAAAGCTCATATTTCTATCTTCAGTTGGATGAGTTTCGGTATGTATTTCAACAATTAGAAGAAAATTTTAGAGTGAACTTATATCCCAACTCTAAGGTTTTCTTAAAATAGTACAAATTAATTGACTATCGAAGTATGCAATTTATAAACACCTTTTTAAGGGAACTATTAGGATCAAGATGCATAAAATATTTAATAGAGATTTTTAACACCCATTAACATTAGAGAACCAAGGGCATCTTCTAATTAATATAAACAACGACATATACTTTCTTTTAAATATCAACAATCAAAAGTTGGAGTTAGGTTTTAATAGCACAAAAGCCAAACATCAACAATCAAAAAGCAAATATCAAAATCTATTAGAAAATCCCTCAACCATGACATTCTTTCATTCTTATTCCCTAAAGCTCATGTTTCCATCTTCAGTTGGATGAGTTTCGGTATGTATTTCAACAATTAGAAGAAAATTTTAGAGTGAACTTATATCCCGACTCTAAGGTTTTCTTAAAATAGTACAAATTAATTGACTATCGAAGTATGCAATTTATAAACACCTTTTTAAGGGAACTATTAGGATCAAGATGCATAAAATATTTAATAGAGATTTTTAACACCCATTAACATTAGAGAACCAAGGGCATCTTCTAATTAATATAAACAACGACATATACTTTCTTTTAAATATCAACAATCAAAAGTTGGAGTTAGATTTTAATAGCACAAAAGCCAAACATCAACAATCAAAAAGCAAATATCAAAATCTATTAGAAAATCCCTCAAACAGTTTCAGAGCCATGCCACTCTTTCATTCTTATTCCCTAAAGCTCATGTTTCTATCTTCAGCTGGATGAGTTTCGGTATGTATTTCAACAATTAGAAGAAGAATTTCAGAGTGAACCTATAGCTCCAAGACAAAACGGCAAGAAAAGAAAGTTGCTATAGATTTATTGATTCCGGAAAGCGATGAATAGAAAATCTTTTGCACTCCAAGCTGTTGCCCTTCGCGTAGTGCTCCGGATCTATAGATTGTATACAATGAAGGCATTAGGATCCTGTCGATAGACATTTGCCGTTTACTTTGGGAGGGCTTATTTCTCCTGGCTCGGATCTATTAAGTACCCATTCCAGACGTCATTTGTAGAAAAGAATCAAAGGGAAATAAAGTCAATCACTGAAGCACTTATACAATGAAGAAATCAGAAGATTTGAGACCCCGGCTTTTGTCAATTCTGTAAGTTTCGTATTGGTTTGAAAGAGTTCGAAGATAAAAGGAATTTACAAGTGGATAAAGTGTTGCTTGTTCCAATAAAAAAAGAAGCAGAGATATTTTCCAAGTCAATTCATTTAGAAAAGATAAATAAAAAAGATGTAAATGGAGCACTGATTTTTAACTATTTTTTTATTGATAATTTACAACTTTCTAACGTTTTTGCATTTTTTTCATTCATATACAAAACAGAGGAAATATTTTAATTGTCAAAAAATTAACAATTTGGCACTGCGACCAAACTCTAGATTTGGACGAATTGCCACGTTTTTGATCTCCAGATTTCAGAAAACATATTTTTGGTATTAAGTCTGTTTTTCTGTTACAAAGATAGCTAAAAAAACGCATTAGATCAAATAACTAAATGAATTTGTTATACGATCTTTATACCAAGATTGTAGATTTCTATTACATTTTGAGCGAAATCCATTCACAGGAAGTCTGGTTGTCAGAATATAAGTTAATGTAACTACAAAACGAAGAAAATTCCATAGATAAAGTTCCATACACAGACTTTACATCTTTATTATCGATGCCTTCTTGTTTGCAGTCTACTACCACGCCACTACTGAACGAAGCCATATCGACACTAATAAAATTTTTTTTAACCAAATCTATAGTCTGTGTATTTCCTGTAGGCGGTTCAAGGTCACATTTTCTACCTCGTTATTAGTTGTCTGGTACCAGTAACGCGGTAGAAAATGTGACCTTGAACCGTCTACAGAAAATACACAGACTATAACAAAGGATCAACCTCTATAGATCTGTACTTTCAGAAGCATGTAAACGTGACAACACAAGAAAGAAATTCTTAAATATATAAAATTTGGTATGTGATTTTGAAACTACAGTTGTAGTTCTCGGTAAAATATTGGTTTTAATCAGTTTGGAAAAGCGTGTTTGAAATACCAATTCGATTTTCGGATACTTTAAACAATTTGTCAGGGATTAATGGCCAAAAACTCGCGAAAGATTACACGATAGATTATGTAAAAATGCTAAATTCACGTCAAAGATCAATATTTTGTAACTATTGTTCACCATTACCACGTAAAGAATTCACAATCTTACCCGAGATGCACAATCATATGAAGAGGAGGAGGGCGTATATAACACCTTTATTAGAAAGTATGAGAGAAAATTTTGGGGAGAAAACTCCAGCTGACTACGTTTAGCATATGGGCCGCGGTGGTCTGGTGGTACGGTCTCAGCTTCAGGGCTGGGTGATTCCAGGTTCGAGACCCAATTCTATTGAAGAACCGTCGTGTAAGCTGATCTAGAGCACGCTAAAAGCTTCCTACTGGTGAGGGGTAGAAGTTTGAAGAGGGGGTAAAAGCTCAGGTGTCATCTGACCGTGAGTCAAAATAGACCTCATCATCTGACCATGATGCAAAATTGCAAGGTCGGTCTCAAAATAATTCTACTGTTGCTTTAAAACGGGATGTTAATATGACTAAACTAAATTACAGAAGTCACTAAGAGTGAAAGGTTGGTACAGCTGTTAGATACTAAAGTAAAAGAAAAAATAATTCATTACAGATGCAAATAACTCATTTTTAATAACAAAATAATCGAACATAAAAATGAGTTCTGCTAATCAAGCCGAATATATATCAGACTTTCCTTCGGGGATGCCTTGCTTCTTATTTGTTATACGGAAACAGTTTATATTTCATTATTTCTGTGATAAACATAACTACCATTCCAAGATGAAATTAAAAAATATCATACCTCCACATGAGCACTTGAATGAAATCATCATTCATTTTGATTTTCAAACATAAATACTTATAAAATTACATTATTCAAAAATTAATTCATTAAAGACACTGTATGAATCGAATGATCAATGCTTTTATTACTTCAGGGCGAAAATATTAATTAACTTTTTACTGTAAGCAAATATTATTACGTCACTCCATCAAATATTTCAGAACGCTTGTTATTTCATCCATTCTTTCTGTGCACACTTAAGAATTTCATCAAAACAAATAACTTAAAATACAAATACAAAAAAAAAAAAATATTCTTAAAGGAAGTAAATTAATTCAGCCTCCAAAGATTACAAACTATTATAATTACAATCAATGAATAATTGGTCTTTATTTTAAAAATTTTTGGATAAAAAAAATAAACAAAACAGCGATTAAAATCGCCCAAGGCACTTTATAACTCACAACTCCTAAAATCTTCTGGCAACACGCCCCTGTCCCTTCTAGTTAAGACTTCTTGAAGTCCCCCATCTCAGGTATTTCGTGAAATTCTTTAATTACTAAGTGAGGGGTTTCTTCGCTAAAATTACTGAAGCGTTAATTAATCTTTTCCCGAAGACATTAATGATCGTTTTTTTTGTTGTTGTTCTTCTTTTGTTTACATTGTCATTTTTCTCGTTTTTCTCCTCGATAGATCAACATGTAGTTATTTCAGACACTAGATGGAACTTTGCTTGAGAAAACATGTTTGTTTTATTATATTTATGGATATGAATGTTACAGAATTCATTTTTTTTTATCATTATGCCACAAGCTGTAACAATGAAATTCATAAATAGAATTATCATGTATTCAATTCTACATAGCCTTAATATTATTTAAAATTTTTAAAATACTTTAAAGTATTAGTCAACTAGTTTCTTTACTATTTCCTTTTTTTTTCTACTGCTCGCGAATGTATTTGTTTCTAAAGGTATGGATACTATTTATCTTGGACGAAAGGCCTGTGTATATGAGAAGACCAGACGCATGGTGGCGTATTTATGGATGTGAATGCTATAGCATTCATTTTTTAATCATTATGCCACATACTGTAACAATGAAATTCATAAATATGTCATTATGATGTATTCAGTTTCACATAGCCATAATACTTTAGAAGATTTTTTTAAGTACTTAAGGTATTAGCTAACTAGCTGCTTAACTATTTCCATTTTGTTTCGTCCTTTCTTTCTATTGGTCGCGAATATATTTGTTTCAACAGGTATGGATGCTATTTATCTTGGACGAAAAGCCTGTGTATATGAGAAGACCAAACGCATGATGGCGTATTTATGGATGTGAATGCTATAGCATTCATTTTTAATCATTTTGCCACATACTGTAACAATGAAATTCATAAATATGTCATTATCATGTATTTAGTTTCACATAGCCATAATATTTTAGAAGATTTTTTTAAGTACCTTAAGGTATTAGCTAACTAGCTGCTTAACTATTTCCATTTTGTTTCGTCCTTTCTTTCTATTGGTCGCGAATGCATTTGTTTCAACAGGTATGGATGCTATTTATCTTGGACGAAAAGCCTGTGTATATGAGAAGACCAAACGCATGATGGCGTATTTATGGATGTGAATGCTATAGCATTCATTTTTAATCATTTTGCCACATACTGTAACAATGAAATTCATAAATATATCATTATCATGTATTCCATTTCACATAGCCATAATACTTTAGGAGGTTTTTTAAGTACCTTAAGGTATTAGCTAACTAGCTGCTTAACTATTTCCATTTTGTTTTGTCCTTTCTTTCTATTGCTCGAGAATGTGTTTGTTTCTACAGGTATGGATGCTTTTTATCTAGGACGAGCAGCTTGTGCATACGAGGAAACCAAACACAGGAAAGCTTATTTTTAGAATGTTTGTTCCAAAGATTTACATAATTAAAGATTTATACTGATAGAGGCACATATGATCAGTTAGGAAATGACTGAAGGGATCAGTTCTTTCCTTTTGCCAAAATATTTTTGCATTGTCGTCAGTCAAATGTTGGCAAAACAATCACACGCTGGCTGCCAGAGGTATTATGACAGTCCCTGTCATTATATATTTGATTTTGAATTATTGTATATCTTTAAAATGTTAACTGTTAAACGTTATATCAGCAGGGTATAGAAATATGTTCGAGCATCTCTGTACCAATACATTTATAATTACATACTACTGTTTATCTCTGAACCAATTGATTTAATAATACTTAAAAGTTTCATGCCCATTGATAATATCCGTTTTCTTTGAGAAACGGCCCCAGACAATCGTTCACAATCAGTTGCCATGTTAACATTTAATGTCTGGGCGTAACATCTATGGCTTTACCACTAAAGTTTCATTAAAAATTCGCGGTCATGATCATCCATGGGTCATTGTGAATCAGAGAGTCTTCATGACGCTCATGATTATGATTATGACATGGTCATGACACCCATGGGTCATTGTGAATCAGAGAGTCTTCATGACGCTCATGATTATGATCATGACATGGTCATGACACCCATTGGTCATTGTGAATCAGAGAGTCTTCATGACGCTCATGATTATGATCATGACATGGTCATGACACCCATTGGTCATTGTGAATCAGAGAGTCTTCATGACGCTCATGATTATGATCATGACATGGTCATGACACCCATGGGTCATTGTGAATCAGAGAGTCTTCATGACGCTCATGATTATGATCATGACATGGTCATGACACCCATTGGTCATTGTGAATCAGAGAGTCTTCATGACGCTCATGATTATGATCATGACATGGTCATGACACCCATTGGTCATTGTGAATCAGAGAGTCTTCATGACGCTCATGATTATGATCATGACATGGTCATGACACCCATGGGTCATTGTGAATCAGAGAGTCTTCATAACGCTCTCTACAATTTTACATTGTCGGTGCTGCATCGGGCTGTAACATGCTGATAAAAAGTCATATACTGACTGTCCGTCGATATTTTGATATCATTGTCAAACATTCAAGATTTCCTTTTATAATACATTTGACTTTTAAACATGCAGCTTCAAAATGTTTGCTACTTTTCTCAGTTGAACGCATCTCTATACCAACATGGTATAGAGTTACATTCTAGTATCCTTATACCAGTGTGTATATGGTATCTATATACCAGTTCCTCTTGTATCTCTATCCAGTATGTAGCATATTATTGCATACCTGTATACCAATTGATTTAATAACAAAAGTTTCATGTACATTACCAACATCTATCTAGGGTCATTTTTCAAAGGAGCTACGCGTACTGACAACTAATTGGCATGATAATGGTTAATGTCTGGCCATAACATTTCTGGGCTTTACCGATAAGGCTTCATTAAAATCCTTGGTCATGGTCATTCATGGGCCATGGTGAATATCAGAGAGTCTCAAAACATTATCACATTTTTGCATTATCAGTAACTGCGTTGGGAAGTAATATGTTGATGAAAAAGCACAAGCTGACTGCCAGTTGATATTTTGATATCACTTTCAGATATTCAAGATTTCCATTCATAATACATTTGACTTTTAAATGTTGGTCATCTTCAAAATGTCTACTATTTTAATCGATTGAATGTATTTCCAAAAGAACATGGTAAAGAAATACGTTCTGGTATCTCTATATCAGAATGTCTCTGTATACAACATATATCTGGCATTTCTATACCAGTAGATAGTATATTATTGTATAACTCTATGCCATTTGCCAACACTTAATAATTCATCCCCATTCTTATGATAATACTTAAAAATTTCATGCTCATTGCCAATGTCTCTATGGAGCCGCTTTTCAAAGAAGTTACACTTACTGACAATCAGTTAGCATGTTAATGGTTAATGTCTAGCCATAACATCTCAAGATTTTATCACTAAAGTTTCATTAAAATTCCTTAGTGCTGGTCGTCTTTGGGCCATGGAGAATATCAGACAGTCTCCATAATATTATCACATTTTTGAATTGTCGATAAATACATTGTGTAGTGACTATAACTTTTCAACGTTGGTCGCCTTTAAAATGTTCACTATATTAATCAATTGAATGTATTTCTAAACCAATATAGTAAAGAGATATTTTCTGGTATCTCCAAATCAGAATGTCTCTCTATACCATTACGTTTCTGGTATGCATACACCAGTGCGTCTTGTGTCTCTGTACTAGTATGTAGCATATTTTTGCATATCTGTATCCAATTGATTTAAAAGTTTCATGTACATTGCTAACATCTATCTGGGGTCACTTTACAAAGAAGTTACACGCGTTGACAATCAGTGTATATGTTGAATGGTTAATGTCTGGACATAACATTTTTGGACTTTATCGCTAAGGTCTCATTAAAATCCTTGGTTTTGGTTGTCCTTGGATCTTGGAGAACATCAGAGAATCTTCATAATTTTTTTTCTTATTCTTAACTGACAAAAACAATACACATGGATAGCACAAACGAGATAATAAGATCCAAACACTGAAATTTAAATTTACAGATTAATCTAAGCGAAGACTTCACGACAAATCTTCTTAATGGCTGATTGTAACCACCCCCCAACATCGGCCACATCCTTTAATTCTTACCATTGTAATAGTCTGCTATCTCAGATATCCTTCTTGTGACCACAACTCATATGTGTTCCAATATAGATTTTAGATTGCTTTGAGTGCGACGTTAATTTAACTCACTTCATTGCAACTAAATTAAAAATTTCATTGTAGCAAATGTCTTAAATGATTACATTCAAAACATTTTTATAATAAATATGTTAGGATATTAATGCAAAGAAAAATAATTTCTTAAATTATATTTGGTGATCCCCGAAATTAATTTCACCATTAATTTAGATCTTAGTTTTTATTAAACCGAGAGACGCATTAAGTGATATTGAATTTCAGGTAATGGATCACGAAAAGATTTGAAATGGAGCATGAGGCAATATGCGGATAGAAACGGAAACTACGCAAAATTATGCAATTCAAATATAATGAATTAAATTCTCCCAAATGAAGCTTTGGCGAAGAAATACCAAGCAGAGTTGGGATGTTTCCATTAATCATGACGTTATTTCGTTTTTCGGTGCATCGTTAGCAGTTTTTTTCCCCCACTCAAGACAGCGATGGAATGAAGAAAAAGCAACACAATCTTACAAATTCCCATCCAGTTGGTAATTACTCGACTGCTTGAGGGCATTTAATAAAAGGGCAAACATGGAATTACCATTTTTATTCCCTGCAACATTATGCATCGGTAGTAATTTAAATAATACATCCATTAAGAACAATGGCGAATTCGACGTTTTGTTGTCAAAATCCCAGCTGTAAGGTTGCAGACGATTAAAAAAATAGCAAAAGGAAGAAAAAATAGAAGGAAAAAAAATGTATGGAACAGACAAGGGAAGTAATTATAATTATTATTTCTACATATGAAAAAAATATTAATAAACTGAATCTGTTGCATTGTTTCCGTTTTGGCAATGGAATATGTTAGAATAATTGTTAAGGAAATAACATTTAGAGGGGAAAAAATATGGATTTATTAGCTACCTTAAGTGTTATATGACATTCATTGCTGTTATTACTCGTCAATTGGGATATCGCAAATATTTTCTGTTTTCATTGAATTGTTTCGGAAACGAATAATATTGATGCACTGATGCATGTTGAAAATTTCTGAATATTTTCTTTTTAAGATGAAAATTTGAATTTTGGATGGAATAAACTTTTAATCGTTTGTTGTTCGAATTCTAAATTTTGAATTTCGGATAGACTTCTATACAAATATTAATGGAATAAAATAAGTCTTGTAGTTGTGAAAAACATAAATAAAATTATATAAAAAATGCATCAGTAAAAGTAATTTTAAAATAGATAGATTTTTTTTTATGAATAAATATAAATTAAAGCTTTTTCTGAATAGTTGAATGGAAAAAAAAAAAAAAACACTCCTCAAGAGAGTTGATACCATTTAGTTATGTTAACGTCCCGTTGCAAACCAACAATAGGGTTATTTTGGGACGGACCTCGTAATTTTGAACCACGGTCAGACGACGAGGACGACACCTGAGCTGGCACCCCCCTCTCCACATCACACCAGCGGAAGGACGTTTGGCATGATGGATTTAACGTGTAACAGATCCCCTTACAAGACGGTTCTTCGGTGGAATCGGGTCTCGAACCTGAAACCCTACGACTGACAAGCCGAGACCTTACCACCAGGCCATCGCGGCCTTGATACCATTTACGGAAAGTCCTTTTTGCACTATAAACTTTATTAACACATTTTATCAACTTATTTTCATGATTAATTAGGCATTAAAAGCAGAAATAATCAAAAGAATGAATGAATCAAAGGCATAAATCATATTTAAAAAGTGCTAAATTTATGAATGGTATTGTAGCAAAATATTTAACATTTCAATGTTTTACAAGGTTTTGATTGCACACAAAATTCCAATGTTTTACAAGGTTTTGATTGCACACAAAATTCTAATGTTTTACAAGGTTTTGATTGCACACAAAATTCCAATGTTTTACAAGGTTTTGATTGCACACAAAATTCCAATCTCATTTTTTTTATATTTTATTCATTAACAATCCATTTATATTCAGTGTATTTGAAATATTGCAATCATCTGATCAATTGCACAACTTCTAAATGTTTGTTTTATTATAAAAAGTTCGTTCTCAAATTTTATTTTAGCAATTAAGAAAAAAATAAATCATTCTAAAGAACATGCATACAGATCGAATGCATGTTATGTAAAGTCTTGCAGGGTAATATTGCTAGGAAAATACATAACTTAATCATAGGAACTCAAATTTTTTTTGGGAAATAATAAGTAAACATAAAAAAAAAATTAAAATTTAGAAATTTCAGGTTGTGACATGATTTATTTCAAAGAATTAACTGTTAAGTTTGAGTGCTTAATGTTGAAATGATCAAAACAAAATATAGTAGAACTTTTATTTAGCTTTCATAACTAACCCCCGGGGGGGGGTACCTCGAAAAGAGGATGAATTGCTTCCGGTTTGGTGGTTGGATCTCGCCACCCTGGAGGATACACAAAAAGGTGGGGTATCTGGCTCCTCCCATCGATGACGGGACGTACATCCTTCGGGAAAGGTTGTACCGTGGCCGGTGATGACCCTTGGGACTCAACCACAGTTCCCGTCAGTGTTGCTGTTGCGGCGGTCCGGTCATTCACTATTATTTATCCGTGTGCCTTTGGGTGGGTCAGAGAGTCAGTAATATGACTTAGCATTCGTAACTAAGCTTAACTTTTTTTATTTTGAGTTGTTAATGCTTTAATGGTCACATTTGTGGAAATGTACATTTGGATGCCCTCTCTTTATTTAACTGGTAAATTTCGTTTAACAGAACATTTTTATCATATTAATGATTTTCTTTAGGTTATCATTTTTATATTATTAACTTTGTGAAAAAGTATTTAGTCTTATTTATATATTATGACTCAGACCTCCCGGGAAATATTATTAAAAGAAATATCCATTATCTATAAATATTTTAAAAACTAAGTGGGCAGGAAGAAACACATAGAAGTCTGACCAATTATAATTAAATATTGATATCATTCTAATAAACTGTATTCAAAAGACGTTCATATTCACTTAATCATGATTTCATTTTTATTTATGGTGTTTTCTACGTATGCAACAAATGATTGAAAAAAAATTATAATTTTCATTTAAAAGATAAAAATTAATAAAATATTTTTAAAAGAAGAAAGAAATGAATAATTAGAAGGGGAAACATTTTAAAATTAAAGAAACGAATGATACCTATAAAAGTTATTTTCGAAATACAAATTGGTAATATTATCTAGTATTAAATGTAAACAAAACCTTTCAGTAGGTATTCTTGTTTATCCTGCCATCATTCTTATTTATATTATTTAACTGTGACAAATGAAAAACTCGATCGAAGCTTTAGCAACAAAATTAACCAAAATGCTTATACAATTTTTTTATGTTCTTATTTATGCTATTACCAGTATATATAATAAACAAGTGAGAAAAAAAAATGTGAGACATTTAAAAACTGAAAGTAAGAAAGAAAAAAAAAAGAATAAGACCCATTAAAGTCGTTCTAGGACTATAAATCGGAAGCATTGTAAATAAAAACGAACAGAAACCTTTCCGTCGACGTTCTTATTTTACATTATCATCATTCTTATTTACATTATTTACTCTATCTCTAGCAAATAGAATTTGATCGAAGCTTTAGCAAAAAAAATGAACAAAGTCCTGATAGGTATTTTGAATACTTGAATGTACAAAAATTCTAAAACTAAAGAAATGAATAAACTAATTAAAGTTATTCTAGAAACAAGAAACTGGAAACGGACAGAACCTTTCAGTCCACGTTCTTATTTTATACTGTCATCATTCTTATTTACATTATGTACTCTATTTCTGACAAATGGAATTCGATCGAAGCTTTAGCAACAAAAGTGATCAAAATTCTAATAAATATTTTGAATACTTGAATGGACAAAAAATTTTAAAACTAAAAAAATGTATAAATTTATTAAAGTTGTTTTAGAAACAATAAATTTGAAGCATTATAATTAAGAGCGAACAGAAATTTCCAATCGACAGTCGTATTTACATTAACATCATTCTTATTTATGTTATTTAGCTTTCTCCGGCAAATGGAAGTCGATCGGAGCTTTAGCAACAAAAATGATCAAATAAATTCTGATAAATATTTTGAATAACTGAATGTGTAAAAATTATAAAACTAAAGATAAGAATATGATTCATTAAAATCGTTCAAGAACTATAAATCGGAAGCTTTATAATTAAATCTGTGACAAATGGAATTCGATTGGAGCTTTAGCAACAAAAATGTTTAAAGTTCTGATAAATAATTTGAATACTTGAACATACAAAAACTTTAAAACTAAAGAAAAGAATAAACTCATTAAAGTTGTCGTAGAAACAATAAATTGGAAGCATTATAATTGAAAACGAACATGACAATCTTATTTACGTTATTTACTCTATCTGGTGCAAAAGGAATTCGATGGATGCTTTAGCAACGAAAGTTATCAAAGTTCGGATAAATATTTTGAATACTTGAGTGTAGAAAAATTTTAAAACTAAAGAAACTAATAAACTCATTAAAGTTGCGCTAGAAACAATAAATTGGAGGCATTATAATTGAAAGCGAACAGAACCTTCCAGTCGACAATCTTATTTACACTACCATCATTCTTATTTACGTTATTTACCCTGTCTCCGGCAAATGGAAGTCGATCGACGCTTTAGCAACAAAAGTGATCAAAGTACTGAAGACAGAGACCATAAGAAAAGTTTACGGCCAAATCCAAAAGAGGCGTTTACTCCGAATTGCAAATTAGGAGCAGCTAAATACTTCCTTGTTTCTTCGCCAACCCTGTGGGAAGAGGTAACAACAGTGGGGTTTAATCAGCGGTTAGGGGCCAGCTAGCCGAAAATTGCAATGGGAGGGCTAAACTGATAATAGGAAATCCATGTACCCGATGAGGAAGCGGCAGGACTTCCCAAGAGACGCCGCCAAAGTCAAAATCGATGGGACAACGACTTTTCTCAACGCACAGATCGATCGCCAAGAGAAGAGGAACTTATTTCCTGTGCCAATTTTCTGCATCACACTTTTAGGACAGAAAGATCTAGGGGAAAGGTGGACAGTGATAGGCGCCCGTGGAAGAAATAACCCGTCCCTATCATTTGCTGCTGCGAGGGTAGATACTTTCAAATAGAATGGCTGCTGTGTTCCGTTGGAAGCTGGTTAGTTTTTAAATGGAAAAGTTATAAGGCAGAAAGATATTGTATCATATGAATAAGAAGAAAAAATATATGCATTAATATTGAATCATTTTCTAATTAATAAATCGTTTGCAATCAAAGAATAAAATGTTTTATATTTATAGTATTCAATTATTATTATATTTTCGTACCCGAACTTTGAATTTGAAAAAATGTTTGTAAATGAATATAAAAATTGTAAATGAACATAAATATTTGTAAATGCTCATAAAGAATAAATATATAATACAAAGAAGTGAATAACTTGTAGTGAAACACAAGTGACTAAACCTGTTTCATTTCACCCAATATCGATACGTTGCCATTTACGTTTATTAATTTCAAACATACATCGGCTTCCAATTAATAAATCAACGTATCCAGAATGGATCGTTTGCAATCAAAGAATAAAATGATTTATATTTATAATATTAAATTATTATTATATTTTCGTACACAAACTTTGCATCACAAATGAATATAAAATTTGTAAATGAACATAAAAATTTGTAAAAGATCATAAAGAATAAATACATAGTAATGAATAACTAGCAGTAATGTACCGATAACTAAATCTGTTCCATATTACCCGATTTAGATATGTTGCCATTTACGTTTATTAATTTGTAACATATATCGGATTTCAATTAATAAATAAACGTATTCAGAATGAATAATTTGCAATCAAAGAATAAAATGTTTTATATTTATACTATTCAATTATTATTATATTTTCGTACACGAACTTTCAATGAAAAAAATGCTTGTAAATGAATATTAAATTTGTAAATGAATATTAAATTTGTAAATGAATATTAAATTTGTAAAAGAACATAAAGAATAAATACTTAGTACATTGTAATGAATAACTAGCAGTAATATACCGATAACTAAATCTGTTCCATATTACCCGATTTAGATATGCTGCCATTTATGTTTATTAACTTCAAAAATATATCAAGTTGATATTGCGGCTGTATTTAATATTTATTTTTAATTACTACATGGCTAAAAAATATATTTCGCAAAGGTGTAATTTATTGGAGATCATTATATTTTGACCATTTTATGGGTTAATATATATGATCTTTTTAATAAAAAACTCTATAAGTATAAGGGTTTTTAAAAAATTTATTCTTGAAATTCCACAGGAATTCCTCAACATTATATATATTATTTTGGTCTTGTTTATATCCCTTTATATTTTTACTGCACATTTTGTTAATTAATCTGCATAAATGTTAAAAAATTCTATAAAAAAGAATTGCTATAGTAACTCTCAAAATCGATACGACAAGCTAGATATCTTTATTTATTTATTTCATTTGAATACTTTAGGATTTTTATCTAATGAGACTTTGAGTATCAAACCTTATTATGTCTCTTTTTCATTTAACACTTCTTTAAAATGAAAGGGAGAAAGAAAAAGTTTATTTAGAAGAAGATAATAACAAGAAATTCTATCTCTCATAGTGCTCTTTTTCGACGAAAGCGCGTTGCAAAAGGAATACTACTGACCCTTTATTCCTGTAAAAGTTCGGATAATCAGAATCTTATTCCTTCACAGGAATCAGATTAAGCTTATTTCTAGTTAAGCCCTCTTGATATATTTGAAATATTCTGATTAAAAGGGTATAATAGGTTCATAAAGGATAAAACACATAATTGTTCATAATGCAGTAACATTATGGAAAAATCATCATTAACTTAATGAATATTTCTGCCAAGTATTCTATCTATAATTGATATATCTTGCTGTCTGTTAGGTTTCCATTTAAAGCTGTTAAATCTCCATTTTGATGATTGCCAATCCAATTTCCTTAAATTAATGATTAAATGATTAAAGAAGTTTTACTAATACAATTGTATTTTGGTATCATATTTTCTTAAAGAGCGCACGTGATATTTTTTCTCATATATAATACTGCATTATATGGTCACATTTTAATTCATTTTTGAAAAACATTTTCCGCATTCAAAAGGATTGTATAATCACGGCTAACGTTTTAGAATTAGAGCAAAAATAATTCAACCTCCAAATGCTGAAAAAATTAAAAGTCTCATTAATGTATCTGAATTTATCTTTAAAGACAGATCAGATAAAATATTTCAATATCTCAAAGTTAATTATAAAACGGCAATTGAAAATTTTGCAAATTTTTATAATTGTTACTTTAATGTTTTCTACATGATGAAAAAACAGTGGAATCTGACTTGACTTGAATGAGTGGGCTTTTAATATGAAAGATTTCTGGATTATTTCTTAGTTTTTAAATAAAATAATGTCTAAAAAAGCTTCTGAAATCTTTAAAAGTAAATATTGGTTTTCATTTTTAACGTTACAATTCAGTGATGAATCAAATAATGTGTAACGAAATTTCTAATATATCTTGAGTTCATTTTTTTATGGCTGAAGGGTAATTAATTTATTTTGGAAGGGTATCAGTGAAGAAGATATACATACCATTAAATTTTCTTCAATTGAAAAGGTATAATAGTCTGTTAAGAACAGTTTGAAAAAAAAATGAGTAAATGAAATAATTATGAATAAACAAACGGAAGCGCAAAAATAAAATCCTTGAAAAAAAAAAACATTTAAAACTTTAGAATTCGAACGATATTGTTCAACATTTAAGGGGCCCTAATCAAAGAAGTTTTTTACCACATTTTCTGAAGAATGTTGAAATCTTCATGGGTAATTCTAAAGTTACATTTCTCCTAATGTTCTTAGAAATAACAAAAAGGCTTTGAGATTGCTTGATAATCCAATCAAAGTCAAAGTTTTTCTGTTAATTCTAAGGACTTAAGCAAAACTTTGATAGTCCGATCATGCTGGTTGCCCCGGTACGCCCCTTGTGCCATAAAAATGTTCGATAAATGAATCAATCATAGTCCAATCAGTCGTCCAAGTTAATGTTCACTTTTTTCCTTTTACAGTGGGGTGAAGGTCAAACGAATCTAATGACACTAAAACGATCCGACACAGATCATACAAAAGGGTCAAAGAATAGCGCAAGACAATACTTGTAGACTTTTAAAAAAAAATATTAGATTAGTAAAAGGCTGCCCATTTCAGACAATTTAGTACGAATTAAAGAGCTCTATAACTCGAAAACAACATGCTTTATTCTTCTACAAATATTATTTGATTCAAACCCGAGAAGAAGAATACTGCAAGTTCAATGACTGTTGTCAGCTAAGACTTAAATTAAAGCATTTCCAGAAAACTTCAAGAATTTCTTTATGTTTTGGTAAATATGACAAGGGAAAACATGCGAATCGAGGTACCAGTACCGCGAAACCTTAAACGACATCCATTGTTTTCATCCCTCATGTATCAAGAAGAAACCATGAAATACTGCAAGTTCCTACAACATCTTATTTCCACTAGAATAATTTTCCCTTCCCTTTCTATTGTTAGATGAGGTACAGATGACCCAATTCCTCAGATTAATGCTTTATTCAACGTTCCTTTCTTATTTTTCTCTCTGGGGAGCACCTAATTTCTTTGGAACACGCTTCTTTTTTATCGTTTTTCTTCTTTCTTTCCACTTTTTTCTTTTTATTTGAGGACGTTCTTTTTCTTTCCACCTTCTCTATCGGTTCTTACTCCCTTCTCGGAATTCGCATTCGATTTTTGAATCCGTCCCCTTCCTTGCTCGAGCGATGACGTACCACCATCCCGTCCAATAGAAGAGCCGGAGTGATGAAAAAGCAAAGCGAGAGGAAGAAGAACACGGAAGCATTGACAACCTTCGTGTTTTATTCATCGTACCAAAACTTTTGACAAAAAAGGGAAGAGCCAGAAGGATTGTACGCGCATGGGGGGGGGGGGAAGAAAAATGCAACAAAAACTAAAAGAGAAAGACGATTTCCTAATGCATTTAGACAAACGGAAGCCGTCCGAGTCGATTTGGGGGTGTATAAGTATGCTCGCGTGCATTTTATTTATATTCTGCTAGGTGGCCTCCTTCCAAACAAGAGTTGATACTGTATCAGTTTGATACTATGTACCAAGTACGTAAAAGTATCAAACACACTGAAATAATTTAGAATAAGAAGGTATTCGATATCAGTTTTTGGACTCGTTATATTATCTATTCGGCCTCATTCGTTTTTTACTAGGCGATATTATATAAACCTGATGCAAACTATTATATGGATATAGTTTAGTTCTCTGTCTTCCTTGGAGACGTTATCGGTATGCGTGATTTCTTTGTTACTATACATATTTCATCTCCAGATATTATTGCTCTTAACAATGAGTATACTAATGAAGAGGACCCACCTTCACCTATATTCTATCAACAAAGCTTTTCCATTGCTCTTCTCATCCACCCGTCAATCACTGTCAAAACCAAGGCCACCAGCACGTCGTCATCAATATTCCAAAGAAACGAAAGCCTAATTTGGAATTATATTCGTATGAATGTCAGCTGCCAATCTTGGCGCAACTGCGATAGCCGATACTTATTGAGTACCAGGTTATATTCTGAAGGAGAAACAAACGGTTGCAGAAGGTATCAAGAACAAAAGTATCAAATCCGTATGAGTATAAATCTGTACCTGATATAGTAAAATCAAGTATTAACACATCTCCTAAACTGTATTATTTAGACAGGCAGATATAACACCTGTTCATACTGACCATCTTGAGCCGTATAAGAGAAACTGCATGTCGACAGAGTAATACAGTCAAACGATGGAGAGCGTTTTAACGCGTACGAAAATTTAGAAGCTGTATTCTAAAACATTCCTTCAAATGCTTATGGATGGCTATCCGTCCTCCTTTTTTCTAAAATACTCCTATCATTATCCACCAAAACTACACCTATCATCATCACATAGGCATGCAAATATATGATGATTCATTATCTAATTTCTTATATATGAAATAGAGAAAGCATTGTCATCGTCAGAAATTTCGGCGTCAATATTTAGATAAATCTTGATAAAATCGAATTGATGAAAAAAAGATATGCCTTGTCCATTAGGTCTATTGTGGATTAAATTGCATCTCAATGATATGAGACGATGACTGGGTATAGAATGTGCTTCTATATCATCCTTGTTTTCTGGTCATGGACAAAAATTCTGCAATTTGTCCCTAAATCACTTTTATGCCGTGTCCAGACGGAATAGTTATAACATTAATTCACAAGAAAACTTATCTGTTACTTAAAAGGAATGGCATTTTTTCATTATATTTAACGTGTGCCAAAAAGGGGAAATAGATTCCACTAGCCAGTTGAGTTGCCGCCTTTTCTTCTTCTTTGAAGTTTTTTTTCCTTTTCTTTTTTTGTGCAAAGAACGAATGACAAAATATATTTCAATACATTCACTCAAACCTTCATCCGTATGACAAAAGTCTATGAATGAATGCTATAGACTACTGAATAGACTCTATAATATGCTGTATTTCTTATCGATGCATTAAAGTTATCTCTTCCAGTCTATAAAAGACAATTTGGTTATTTATATAGTACAATAAACCATTTGCTGTGTATTTGCAGACTGCGAAGGATGACAGTGGTTTTACTGCATCTCACTATCCATGAATCTCTTTAGAAAACAATGAGAAAATGAATTCTAAAATTTTTTATTTCTTGACCAAAGTGAAAGAGAGAGAAACTTACAGTACTTACCTCAAAATATATTTTCTTCATCGAATATATATGTTTAATATTTCAAAATGATTTACATTCAGAAGATATTGGACATCTAGCCATAAAAAATAACGCAATGTCTATCAAAGGGATGGAAGATTTCTTATGGAATATAAATTAAGAGAATGAAGAGATTTATCCGACATGATACGAAGAAATATCTTACTCAAAACAGATTTAAAAAGTTTTTGCTGAAATAAGAATATGATTTATTAAATAATATTATTTCTGTAAAGCAAGTTTGGTTGTTTGTTAGATTTACGTCCTTTTTGATGCCTCTTGAAGCTGTTTTAACCCTTTAAAGGGCCATTTTTTTCAAGTCATATTATGTTAAAATATTTTTAGACTTGAAATTAGAATAAGAAAAAGGATTCATTTAACTTATTAGATAAATTAAATTAATTAATTAATTAATTTGGTTAATTAATAATTAAATAACAAAGCAAGACACGTCATTTTGTGTGAGATAAAGAACAGAAGCATCTCAGTTTCTGTCTTTCTAAAAAAGTGTGTCAGAACTTATGCCAACCTATGTAATTTCATACAAAGATTGATAAATTTGGTGGGAAGCATACTCCCCACGCCTCTAGAAAGGTTTAAAAAAATGTCACAATAAATTAAACAATGAACATATGATCAGAACGACATTTGAAGACGTAATCGATTTGCACAAGTTTTACGCTGCATCAATAAGAACATACAAGATATATATAATCTGCATCAGGATCGCATCAGCCGAGGAATCAACCGAAAATGGAATTGCCTCCTACGGGTGGTGTTGTATCGTGGTTGGTAATGCCATTTAGTTCCCAATCATAGTTCCCGCCAAAGATCGCACTCTAATAGGCGTTTTTGTAACTATTGTTTGCCACTAATATACCAATACATTTACTATAGAGTACGTAGAACGTTTCGGTTTCAAATGATATTATGCAAAACATAAAATATAGTGTCAGCCTAGGGCCATCAGACTTTAGTATCATTTTTCAAAAAGTGAATCTTTCGTAAAATCTGATGTAATCGTTTTAAGTTATGCTATATTTTCGCAACATGTTGAACTTTTTAAATCCACATAATATCAATTTTTAAAGTCTTACGAACTCGGAAATTACGACTTTGACATTCTCTATCAACAGTTTGAAAATAAAATTCAACAAAACTTTACAACGGGGATGAAAAATCACTTTATGGCCTTGCAAGACGTCGTGCGTCTTTGACGCAGTTAAACTCAATACCTGAAGCAAACATTTTTTTCTTCTCTTTATTCTCTTACACTATTCAATGCATTAAGGTGGTGAAACTTCCGCCTTGTTCTTGAAATTTTAGTACCTCTTAAAAATAAACAATGCCATTGTTAACAGAATTCTGTGTTGTTCTCTTTCAAGCAAAAAAGTGCACAGCAGCCAGCACTCAAGTTGATTGCTCAACTGCACATTTTTTTCTCCTCGTTCTCTCTCATAGAGTCAGGTATTTTATAGTAACCTGGAAAAAAACCCCGCTAGAGGCTCGCTGCAGGGTTCGAATACTGGAAATGATAAAATTGCAAGTATGGCTCATAAAAATGATTAAACAAAAAGAAGGAAGAATTTCCTCCGCAGTATGTCGTCGAAAGCGTAGAGAAAAAAGAAGAGACTTACAGCAGTTTCGGTTGCGGGATGCTGCGACGTGATTTGTCTTCGGTAATATGCGATAGCGGCGCATCTATTGAAATTGCATAGTTGTAGTACCACCTGAAATTGCTCTAAAACTCTTATATATTCGTTTTCAATCTTGTACGAATACAATTCTAAGTCGTTAATTCGAAAAAATTAAAAACGAAGGAGAAAAAAATAGATGAAACGAATGAACAAATAGTCGTACACAGAGAGACACAGGCTGCACATAGAGTAACTCTGAAAAAGGAGCAAAAATTTGTTCACTGCACACACTTAAATAGCATATAGGGAAAAAAAGTCAGATAATGTTTCAAATGTTTAATAATATCTCATACTTTATAGGCATTTACACTTCAGAGGTTTAACTTGTGAATTGAAATTCATCCATTTAGTTTTTCTTCATTTTGTAATTATTGTATTGTAGTGAATAGCTTACAAGTCAATTAACAGCAATTACACGGGCAATTGCTTTTGTATTGTGGTCATGTTACTCGGCTGCAAACCATAAAGTCCCAGGTTCTATCCTTGCTCATCACATACCGCCACAGTATTAACTTATATTCGGACAGCTGGATAGAGAGACTTCGTCTGAATGAACTTCGCTCAAAATTTGATAGAGGTCTAAAAATTTGGTGTAAATACCATATACCAAATTTCATTCGTCTACATGAAAGAGTTTCTAATTTATCTTTGTTACAGACAGAAGGGCATGATGCTAAAAATGTGTTTTTCGAACTCAGAAAGGTCTAAACTGTAGAAAGTCGCTTTTTAAGTTTTATTAACGTCCCGTGTAAAAGCAACACTAGGGCTACTTTAGAACGAACCTCATAACTTTGAACCGTGGTCAGATGACGAGAAAGACACCCGAGCCGGCAGCCCCCACTCCAAGCTTACACGACGTTGTGCGGTGGAATCTGATCTTGAAACTGGAACTCTCCAATCTAGAAGGCGAAGCCTTAGCACCAGGCCTCCTCAGCCCTGTGGAAAGTCGTCTGAAATTTCGAGTTCGAATTTTCAGACGATTACAGCATGTTTTCTATACTTAATACACGATAGGGTATTTTTTTTAAATTTTTTTATTAAAGGAAATCTGAAAAGTGCAAATTCATCAAAAAATTGAAATGGAATTTTTTCGCCGATTATAAAACTTAGTCATCAAGAAGAAAAATACATAAAGAATGGGGGGGGGGGAAGAAGAAACTAAATTGCTTTTAGTAAATTTACTGTAATAGCTAGTTTCGCAATATTTAAAAATACACCGAAGGTTATGAAAATTAATTACATAAAGCCAACCCTTTTATTAAAGGTAATTTTTGGGCGCATCAGAAATTTAAAGCATGATACTTTAGCGCATGAGTAAACCATCATTAAGAAACGACCTTCCTCTTAATAATGAAGGAGGCGCGCAAGATCTAATTAGCTAAAATCACGTTCTCATGGAAACAGTTTACGTTATGGCGAGATTCCAACTGGCACTTATATCAAACATGATTGGTTACTCATGAACCAACCACATTTGTTTTTGATTAAATTAGACCCAAAATCACATTTTTCGGTATTTTATGAATAAATTTATGATTCATTTATGGGAAATTAAATATTTGATTGATATTCCCGAATCAGGAAGTAATTTCGTAGCGCATAATTAAGTATTTTCAAGCACAAACTTGAAAAAATATATTTTATATAATATTTATAAACCATTTCTATCCAGTTTGCAAAAGTAATACAATCATTCATTTTTACTTTCTCGTATAGAAGTAAGAGAAGGCATATAATCGAACTCGAAATTTTGACGAGTCCCGACGGTTTTGACCCCCCTGAATTCGAAAAACACACTTTTTAAAAATGACTGCATGTGACAACAATAACTTAAAAACGCTTTGAGCTAGAACAGATGAAATTTGGTATATGATCTAAAGATCAAATTTATAGATTTCTATCAAGCTTTGTTCGAAAGCCATTCATAGGAAGTCCGTCTGTCCGGCTGCCTGAATAAAAGTTATCACAGCAACTACAAAACGAAGAGAGCTAGATAGATAAAATTTGCCACATAGATTTAGATCTATAGTGAAGACATCTATCAAATTTGAGTCAAACCCAACAAAGAGTTGACCGTCTGTCGGTCTGTACCTTCCAAATCATGTAAACGCGATAATTTACAAACGTAATGACTTAAATATATGAAATTTGGTGTGTGTTTTTATTGCTGCAAATGTAGTTAGTTCTGTGTAATATTTTTGTTTCTATCACTTGGTAAAAATGTATCTAAAATACTAATTCAATTTTCGTGTAGAATTAACCGTATGCCAAAGAACTCGCGCCAAGGATCACACGATACATTCGGTAAAATGCTAAATTTAAAGCAAAAGTCAGTATTTAATAATTATTGTAAGCCGATTCCATGCAAAGCGTTCTCTGAGATAACACTTTTACCAGAGAATATGCGAGAAATTTTTGGTTCGATCACTCCAGTTGGTTACTTTCTCTTATATAAGATATATAAAGATGCAAATGTCCACTTTTAAGATGTTTACAGTCTAGAAAATACATTTTTTCTAATTGTGTCTGTCTGTGTGCATGTATTTGATATGTGGTATGCATTTAAATATTATTTATTATTATTAAATTGTGGAAGCAGTCCGTCTATAGGATGTCTGTCTAACTCGTTCTTATATGCATTTGAATGCGATATTTGATTCACACAGTAATTTTGCACCACACATATTTTCATAGGTAAAAGTAAGTAATAAGTAGATAGTTTGGACTAAATCCATTTATATATTGGCTGTCTGTCGTCTGTTTATATTTATAGGAAAGCGACAATGATGCATGAATTTTGAATTGCGTCGCCAAATTTGGAGACCTGGATCAAATTCTAATTCCAGTAGACGGACGGAAATTGATCCAAAAAGACCCACTGATTTCTTTTAATCAGTAGCACGAATACAAGGTATTGAAATACATTATTTATTTTTCGTCAATACCCTCTGCATAAGTGTCTTAATGAGAGATGGACAAGGGGTATAGACGGTTTAAGTTCCAATCTCCCAGAGAGGAGATATGCCACAAAATACAGTATAATATTTATTTTTTTGTATTTTTAATATGTTTACTACCATTACCTTGTGATTCGATCATCTATCTAATCAGAGATTCTCTTTATTGGTATCCCTTTCTGTAATAGAGAATGGGCCATCTATTTAGGGAGTGGGAATTACTAAGATAGTAAATGCGAATTAAAAGCGAGTAATGCAGCAGCTAATATGCTAAAGTCAGAATCAACAAATGAACCAATGGGAGTGGTTTCCCCAAAACATTCACACATACTCTCTAATAAACTTGTCATGCCAGAGAACGCCTTGCCTGGTATAGGCGTATATTATAGATATGAAATATTTTTAACGTGAATTCGGTATTTTTACTGATTTTATCACCTTCATATTTGGCGAAATTTTTGGCGATAAATCCTTGGCATGACGTTAATAGTATCCGAAAATCGAATTTATGATTTAGACACGTGTTTCTCAACCGATTGAAACAAAGATTTGACACAAAACTGCACTTGTACTCACAAAATCCCTTACGAAATTTGATATATTTAAATTATTGCGTTTTCGAATTATCGCGTTTACATATTTTTGAACGTACAGACCGACAGACAATCAACCTGTTGTTAAATCTGTGCACCGAATTTTATCCATACAGCTTTCTTTGTTTTGTCATTATCGTGTTTAGCTTATATTCGAACAGCCCGATAAACGGGCATCCCTAAAGAGATTTTTACTCAAAATTCGATAGAAAACAGAAAATTGGGTGTAAAGACCTTACACCAAATTTCAGCCGTCTCGCTTAAAAGGTTTCTGATACTGATGAACGTTCTGATTTATCATAGAGAGACATATAGACATTTTGCAAAAATTTGTGTATTGAACTCAGCGAAGTCTAAAACGTGGAGATTCGTCAAAATCTCTAATTGGAATTTTTTGAAGGTTGCTATACTTTCTCTATACTACGTATACGAGAAGTAAAATTCTGGAAGTTAAACATTAACTGATGATAAAATATTAAATTTACAAATTTTAGGGAAATGCTTCAAAAGTAACAAATTTCAGGGAACATTTCAACAAATTTCAGGGAAATGCTTCAAAAGTAACAAATTTCAGGGAACATTTCAACAAATTTCAGGGAAATGCTTCTAAAACAAAATGTTACACTCCTCAAAATAAGAATAAGTCTCATCGCAAGTCATAATTCCTGTTCTCCAATACTAATTTCCTCTCCTTAACTTAAAACTTCTGGTAGTCTGTGTTATATAACCAAACTGAATCTTAGGTTCATTTTGTCAGCACGTATCACTCTCACTGAAAGCTTATTAAATTCAAGATATCAAACAAATTCCCTCTGAGATAACACTGAAAATGTCCAGACATAGCTTCATTATTACCACAAAAAAAGAAAACAGCAGAAACAAGAAACCCTAAATCCACAGTAAGCTCCATTACTTCCTCCCCCATCTCACATTTCTTCTCTCTTATCACTTCGTTATCACGTTCTGCGAAAAGTATGGCCAATTATCGTTATTATTGGTCCTCCCCCTTCCCAAACCCTGCGGAGGCATTTTATGGGTGTAAGCAGATGGCAAACAATCAGTGTGCGGCGAGGACACGAGCAGGCAGTGATTTCTGGACACACCACCATAACGCGGGGTGCAGTTGTGACCATAACTCAAGCATCCATGTTCATAACATGAGATAGCAGCACGTAGTGGCAGATTTGTGATCGCCGAAGTAACAATGTACGATCCATGTACAAAATACTGGATATAAGGCCGCATAGATAGTGCTATTCCCCGGATTTCCCAATCAGCGTTAAGATTTGAGAGAGAACTAGTGAGAGGATTTCTGGAAATTGTTTCCCAAGCATTTTCGAGCATGTTTTATAAGATATATTGATATTCTTCAGTGGCTTCTCTGTAGGTAATGATAATAAAGCGTCAAAAAGTTGCCCATTTTGTTGGATGTATTTGTTCAAGCTGACAATTAGATGCGAAATAATTTGGTTGGGTTCAAATCTACTTTAATGCACCGTTTGAGTTTACCACCAATAGGGAGATAAAAAAAAAAGCAAGTTGATTTGCATTTTCAACAACTCAATTGCTGATTTGTTTAAAACAATTTTGTCTTGTTGATATATACACATGTTATTTTGGCGAGTTGGCAGGGTTACCTTCATTGGCGATATGAAAGGGTACATTAAAATAGATTTCAACGTTTTATTGGTAATGAAAAGTGAGCAATGATTCATATCTCATGTTAGAAATGATTTATACAAAAATATATAAGCCAAAATATTCCATGAGAAACGACAATATATAATTATTTGTAAAACGATTTGCTATTTGTTAGATGATCTGTTTTCTTTTTCAATAATTATAACGCCACATGCATTGTCACTATTCAAATTTTAACTAAATATTTGAATTTAACAAAACTTGCGATAAACTTTGTTACAATTAAATTGAGAGAGAACTAGTGAGAGGATTTGTGGTTTCCCAAGCATTTTCGCTCATACTTTGTGGGATATATAGGATTCTTCAGTGGCTTCTTTGTAAGTAATGATAATAAGGCGCCAAAAAGTAGTTCATTTAGTTTGATGTATGCATCCAAGCTGACAATTTTGTTCGGTTCAGATCTACATTAATGTACCATTTGAGTTTACCATCAATAGGGCAATAAAAAAAAGCAAGCTGATTAGTATTTTTAACAACCCTTTTGTTGATTTATTAACTTTTTTTGTCTCATTGCTATTTTTCGACTTGGCAGTGTTAGTTTCCTTGGCGATGTGAAAGGGCATATTAAATGAGATTTCCATGTTTTGTTGGAAATGAAAAATGGGCAATGACTCATCTCAAGGTTATGTTGGAATCAATTCATACAAAAATATACAGTGAGCCACAAAATTGAGTATACACCTCTAAAACTTTTAGACTTCTTCCAATTACAAATTAAATATTGATTTAAAATAGATAATTTTTTTTATCCTAGATACGTTAACCTCTGCTTTACCATCCTATAATAACACAATTCTATAGTTAACTTATTTATTACGAAAAAAGTTAAGCGATTCGAAGAAAAGATAGAAAACCATGCCACAAAATTGAGTATACACTTCTTATATTTGTAAATTTTGCCACCACTTTTTTTAGCTTCAAATTTTCTTTAAAGAGTTTCAGGAGTAGCTGCTGCTTATAACACGTGCTATTGCACTTCAACGGTTTTGAATAGTATTTTTTTCTCATTAAAAACCGTAAAATGAGCTCTCGTAGAGAAACTACTGAATCTGAACGTTTATTGGTTGTAAAATGGTCGAAAGAGGGCAAATCTCTTCGAGAAATCGCTTCGTTGATTGATGTAACTCATGGTTGTGTCCAAAAAATACTACAGAAGTATAAAAAAGCTGGGTCTGGGGGCAATATTCTTGGAAGAGGAGGTAAAGAAATACTGACTACTACAGCGAAGAGGAAGATCATTCACTCAGTAAAGAAAGATCCGAGGGTGAGTGCCTCTAAACTAGCTTTATCGATGTCTTCTACAATCAGGAAAAAGATCTCAGTTGAAACAATTCGACGTACCCTTCATCAATATGGGTTTCATGGCCGTACACCAATATGAAAGCCACTCATCAAGTATGTGAATAGACAAAAGAGATTGATTTTCGCCAAAGAACATCGTTTAAAGCCTATTTCTTTCTGGAACACTGTAATATTTTCTGATGAAAGTAAATTTAATCTTTGCGGAAGCGATGGACGATTTAAAATATGGAGAGAAGCTGGGAAAGCACTGGCACCTAAAAACACCATTAAGACAGTCAAGTTTGGAGGTGGATCTGTCCTCGTTTGGGGTTGTATGTCGGCTAGAGGAGTTGGAGAACTTGCTTTTATTGATGGTATTATGGACAAACATGTATATTTGGGGATTTTAAATGATAACTTGAAAAAAGTGCCAGTAAGTTGGGGCTTAGGTCAAGCTTCATATTCCAGCAGGACAACGACCCCAAGCATACAGCGAAGATTGTGCAGTTATACTTGCTGTACCATTGCAGGAAGCAATTACACACTCCAGCTCAGTCTCCAGACCTAAACGTCATCGAAAATTTGTGGTCGCAATTAGAGAAAGCTGTACATGAGCACGAAATCACAAGCAAGGAAGTTCTCAAGAAGGTTCTGAGAGAAGAATGGGCTAAAATTTATGTTGAAACCACTAAAAAACTAGTAGAATCTATGCCCAGAAGATTACAAACTGTAATTCAAGCAAAAGGTTATGCAACAAAATATTAATTTGTACGTTAAAAGGAAATTAATAAAGGTGTATACTTATTTTTGTGGTGTTGTTTTTCCTCTCGTCTCAGATCTTTAATTTTTTTTCGTAAAAAATAAATAAACGTAACAATTTTATTAGTATAGTACGGTAAGGCATAGACTAAAGTATATAAGGTAAAAATTTCAATCATCTTAAAGCAATATTTAATTTGTAATTGCAAAAAGTCTCTAAGTTTCTAAGGTGTATACTCAATTTTGTGGCCCACTGTATATGCCAAAATCTTTCAGGCTCATTTCTTATCGGAATGTATCTAGCAGATTACTTAAGATACGGCATTATATAATTATTTGTAAAATGGTTTGTTATTTGTTCGAGGATCTTATTTTTTTTTCAATAATTATAACGTCAAATGAATTAAACGTCTTCTTCTGGGTGGCATAAAAATTTCGAGGGAGGAGCTGGTTCAGAGTCGTAAACGCTATTTAACCATCGTTCAGATTTAAGATGTAAATTCCAAAATAGCTCTCATTTTGACTTAAGAAAAAATTAAGTTTTTCCCCAAAGATTCCACGCGTGATTTTGAAAAGGATACTTAACTAAACTAAACTAAATTAAAATTTCAATAAATCAAGCAACAATGAAACAAATCAATCGACTGGAACACATAAGTGACTAACATATTTTAAATATAGTTGTAAGGTCCCAATATATATGTTTTGTAGAAGACTCGAGTATGTGAAGTTAACTCACCAATTCAAGAAAGTCAGATTTATATTACGTAGTTAAAGAATAAGGTATTAATCTAACTAAACTTAATCCAACCTTTTGATATACCTATATAATACAATAGTTACTTTTCTGAGCTGTTAAGAAATTAAACAGTGTAAGGTGCCATTTTTCAAAGCCGCTGCTTTTGAATTCGGTCTCTAATCTTGTAAAGTACCTTCCAGAAAAAGAAACTCACTTTCTAAAAGGGACAGAGACAGGATTACAGACAAGATCACCGAACAATTGTTTTAAAAAGTTCATCCAGAACGAAATGCCAGAAGTTCACGTCGGGTCTCAACAGGCAGCCTGGAAAATAATTGCACATCCCAAAATGCAAACAGGACGAAAACGGGGAAAACCAAACCCAAAAGTTTTCTCCTAGAACTTTTCGAACAACTAGTTTAATTAAGAGGAAACTGGCATGGTTTAGAGAAAACGATTTCTAACTTAGAACTTCGTTTCGTTCCAGATTTAAGTTCGGATGGAAATTTTCTGCTGACTTTTATGGTTTTCCTAATCATCTTGCGGATAATTTACCCGATCCGCGCCCTTGCAAAGCCCTGGGAGAGAGAGGGTTATTATGGAAGTTTCACAAAGATTCAATTTCAGCCCTTCTGGAAAAGAGATTTTCGGTAAGAAAATTTATCTCGCATCAAACGAGGTTGTGGTCTGACTTCAAAAGGTTTATTCCGTTGACTTTTAAAAGACCTCTCTCTCTCTCTCTCTTTCCCATTCTCTCTCTGAGAGCAATATCGGAGAAATGCTGCTGCAGTGGCTCTTTAATCTTCAGTGAAATGACTGTTGCCCCAGGCATTATGGGAGTTTTAGATTAACCGTCATGGCGGTTGATCGCTCGTTGGAAAATGCCAAAAAAGAAGCGGACGGATTCAGTCACTCCATCAGATAGGGAGGCTGAATCCGTCCGTTTAATCAAGCCTATGTAGATGCAAAAGAGTCTCGATTAGTTTCTTCCTTTTCGATGTACGATATCTTGAAAAAATTACGCATTTTTCTGTTATAGTATTGAGTCGAAACGAAAAAAAGTAATGCAAATTTAATAAGTTGATTTTAATAAGATGAAGATGATCCCTTTTAAACAAGTTAAAAGTTAATTTTAATTCACATAGGCTCATTTAATTCAATCTTATGTGAATTAAACTAGCCACGATTAAACGCATTAACGCTTTATAAAGCCTATGAGCTACACTACTGAATTCACATAAGCTATCAAGCTATACTATTGAAGCGAAATAAAACAAATGATTCAAATTTAATAAGCTGATTTCAGTAATATGGAGATGCTCTGTTTAACAAATCTGTAACAAATTAACGTTTAATCAAGCCTATGTGATATACTATTGAAGCTATACTTTTGAATTCACATAGACTATAACAAGTTATACTACTTAGGAGGAATTTTTAAAAATGCAAAGTTAAAAAGCTGCTTTCAATAAGATGGAGATGATCTGTTTTCAACAAATTAAAAGTTAATTTTCTTACATTAATCAAGCCTATGTGAATTAAATTAGACTATGTGAATTAAATTAACGTTTAATTAAGCCTATGTGCTATTCTATTGAATTCACATAGCTATCATACTATAACTATTGGATCCACATAGGCTATAAAGCTATAACAATTGAATTCACTTAAGCTCTCATGCTATAACTAATGAAGAGAGAGAAAAAAAGATTCAAATTTAATAAGCCGATTTCAGTAAGATAGAGATGATCTGTTTTCAACAAATTAAAGTTACAAAAAATTAAGCATATTTCCGCTATAGTATCGAGGCGAAATAAAATAAAGTGAAAATTTAATAAGCTGATTTCAGTAAGATGGAGATTATCTCTTTTCAATAAATTAAAAGTAAATTTGTTTATCGGCACTTTTAAAATTGCATATAAATTTAATTGATCCATTAATTTCTTGAAAAAAAAATAGCAATATGTATATCGTATATAAATAAACCATTAATTTTTTTGAAAATAGGAACACTTATTGGCGGATTCAAGCATTTTGTGACATCACATGGTGCATATTACGACTCTCTTCTTTAAATAGACTTGTCAATTTAGTTTCATTCTGCAGATGAAATCAATATGTTATGTTTTATTTAGGCATTTATTAAGACTCATAATTGATTAACCATATTTGTATATAATTATTGTGAACTTACTGTGACTCGCATGTGATTCACATCTTCTATTTAATTAGATAACCCTTTCTCTACAACGGTTAAGAGATAGCAAAGATGGGGCCATCTAATTAGATAATGTTCCTTTTAAAATAGCAAGACTAGAACTTTTCAACGATTGTACCTCGGTAAGGGGTGGTATGCAAAAAGACGATCGGATATTACACCTTCAATTCCGCAATAATCTGAGTTCGTCCAATTGCTAACTGTAAACACCTCCTCCTCTTATCCTTCCTCTCTCCCCTAAATAAAAGCATCTTGATGCATGCACAAAAGCGCAATGAGTTTTATAATTGGGGATCGAACAGTGACTTATGACTGTTATGACTGTTACAGCATTTGTATCAGCTGTCGAGCATAAATATAGATTTCATTAGCATGTCACTTGAAATGCTAGTAGGAATGAAATTAACATGTTGAAATCACTCGATTTTCCTGTGAGTCATACCTGCAACCTAATTAAACGACTCCCCTGTTATAACTAACAGATAGCAAAGAAGGAATCATCTTATTAGATAGATGATACAAATCATCGGCGCAAACCTTTCAGTTCAGTTATATATTCGCTCGGGTTTTTAAGGCAACACTAGGGCTATTTTGAGACCAACCTCGTAATTTTGAACCGTGGTCAGAGAAGGAGGGTGATACCTGAGCTGGCAAACCCTTTCCACACTTCCTTGCCGCATCAAATTGAAAACGTAATCATAGGTGTAAACCATAGCAGTTCAATTAAATTATATTATCGTCCCGTTTTCAAAACAACACTAGGGCTATTTTGGAACAGACCTAGTAATTTCGAACCATGGTCGGATGATGAGGACGGCACCTGAACTGGCAACAACCTCGTCAAATTTCCGCGCCGCGCCAGCTTGAGGACATAAATCAAAGCAGTGAATATATTAAAATAATTTTGAAGAGTTTTAATTAACTAAAATATTTTATTGTAATTCACAATCTGCTACAGGTTCAAAATATTATTATAAAATGCCAATCTGGTTAAAATAGATTTCTAATTTTTAAGACCACAAAACAAGGAAAAAAACATTTCTAGAAAACTTTTCCGTTCAATACCATTTCGAATTCAATGTATAATACGGGGTTAATGAAATAAATTAAATTTTCTTTTACTTTTAACACCCTTTTCATGGTTGAATAGGCGTCTGAACACAGGTCAGACATTTTAATGAACAACTTTAAGGTACCGTACATGCCTTTTCGCGCAAAAAGGGCGCTCACATTGAATGCGCATTGATAAAATGCAAATACACTAATTCCGTTTCTTTATCCCGTTTCATTATGCTTTAATTTCATCATTCGTTAGGGTAACTTTGAGTTGAAGAAGAAAAAGTACGTTTGTTAATTACATTTCGTCTGCCTAACATCATTTTTAGTCATTAGGATAAATAATGAAGATTCCAATGTAATTAAAAGTAGAAAAAGAGCGTTTCCTTTTCAACTTATTTTTATTCTTCTTCTATAAAATTAAAAAAAAGAAGAAAATAAAAACTTTTTTTCTTTCTTTGTAGCATTTCTGCACCATATTTTATGGAACACAATAATTATGACGAGCGGCGTCTTGTTTAGTAGATAGAGAGAAAAAAAATAATTATCAAAAGATAATAAATCCATTACTTCAGGAGTTTTAAATTATTATTTTTTTTTCTTAACGAGGTACATGTTTGTAAAACAAGTATCTCCATTTTTTTTTTCTTCCTCTGACTTATCAGTTCAGAGAATAATTGTTTTAAATAAAGAAATGTGATTTGCTCTTGGAATCTAAAACTTTAAGACATCATCAGTATCGACGATAAGAACAACGGAATTCTTTATGGATCGCGCTGACGTGTTATGCCAGCATTGTATTAAAATTCATTAAATTTATAAACTCAGATTATTTTATTAAAAGATGCTATATAATTCGTTACAAAAAATTACAAATAATTCACAAATACTTTAAATATTTCATGGATTTTTAAATGAATCAGCAATACAACGCATTACCGAAACGGAAAGTATCAATTAATTATTTAAAGTAAAACCAACACAATTAAGGGGTTAAACAGGTAATTTTGAAAAAAAAAAAAAAAAAAAAAAAAGACGCGTAACTCTTTTAAGTTTAAGAAACTAAAAAAAAAAAAAGAAAAAAAAAAGAAAGAAAACATTTCTGCTCTACAAATGCTATAAATAAAATATTATTTTTAAAAACAATTCATATAATCACACTCTTATCATGTTACAAATATTCGTGTTGGTAAATATGGAAAGTTACAATCTATTTACTCTCTTCACTCTTTTCCTAAATATTAGAATTTTGAAATTTTTTTCATTGTGTGTTCTCGTTGACAGTACAGTATATCAAAGCTTTCATAAATTCCTTAGTATTTTATCGATATTTTAATATCAAATCTGACAGAATCGTTTATTCGTGATTTAGAGGGAAAAAAAATTGATTACATTCATTCCTTAGTCTTTATAACAATGTTAATAATAAACTGATATGATGACCTGACAAAACTGATTCCAAAATTTTTATTTTAAAGTATTATGAAATATTTTACAGGTTATAAAAACAACAATTAGTAAAAATAAAAACTATTTTCAAATCAGGTTTTATTTGGAGAACTAAATAAAATAGAAAATAATTATTTATTTTGTTATAAATCGGAAGCTTAGATAATATAACAAAATTCGTGAGATTCTAAAAACCATACTATAAATAAATAATACTGAAATAAATATTATAAAAAAGAAAACCCAAAATATTTATTGAATTTAAAAATGTATAATAAATGTGATTAAAATTTCGATTCAATTATGATGATTCATCAATTTTTATACCTGGTAAAACTGATTCCACAATTTTTATTATAATGAGTTATGAAATTTATTATAAAATAAAAAGTAGCAACTAATAGCAATGAAAACGGTTTCCAAATTAGGTTTTATTTAGGGAGCTAAAAACAGTAAAAAATAACCGGTAATTTCGCTTTAGACACGGAAATATAAATAAAATAGTAAAAGCATGAGGTTCTAAAAGCCATATTATTAAATAAATAATGACACAATGAATAACACAAAAAAGTAAATCATTAACAACTATTAAATTTTAAAATATATCGTAAACGTGAATAAAATTTTAATTTACATAAAATATTTTTATAATTTTTATAAAATATTTTATATATTTTTTTTATCAAAAATTATTTCCTATTTTTAATGTACTAATAAAAGCTACTTTTAAAACTATTTTTGTTTCATAATTTTTCGAGGATTTTCATTCCAATATTTAATTTATTTTATTAAGCATTCAATCACGTATTTTCTCCCCATTTAAAAGACATATGAGGGTTGAAGGACTTATATTTGCAACAAATTGAAAAATTTTATTGGGCCATAACTTTAAAATCTTTAGTAATAATAACAAAAAAATGTGAGGGGAGGGGGACACATGTACATTATGATTCACCCTCATCTGTCACAATGGTTACGCTCGTGCCTTAACTTGAACCGTCTTATTCATCCTTATTTAAAAGAATCTTTTTTTTCCCAAACTTTCAATTTGCTTCTACATTTTCGAGGCCCCGGGTATAACGGCTCAGTTAATTTATTTCCGCAATAACCTCAACGTCCGTACACTACGCAATCCTGCAACAGGGATGAATGGGGGTGATACTGAAAGACTGAATGCCGTTTGCTATAAGCCCTCGAAAATCGGCGATAAAATACGAATCCTAATCCTGCGAAAGTCAACAGTAATACTTGAAAGAAAAAAAATTACAAAAAAAAAAAAAAAAACCTGAGTATTTATATATATAAAAAAATAAGATTGAACAGCATAGTGCCACAGTCAGATTGCATCTAAATCGCAATCTTTCGAGTTCTTAAGGCTTATTTCCCGATTTTTATCCTTTAAAAAATAACTTGAGTGAGAAAATAGCAATGAAAAAACAGAGAGAAGAAATAAGCTTTAAAGTTGGAGTAAATAACTTGAATTGGTAGAAAATCGAAACAGTCAAATAGTATAAAACAAATAAGTATAAAATATTGGGTCTGGTGCGGGCGAAAATGGAGTTTTCGTTTTGTTGATTTGCAGTTTTATTCATCACGATATCATAGAAAAAATAAAATAAAAATCGAAAGACAGTTTTATCTAACTTGAAAAAGCTTCTTTTCTGTATTTCTACCTTTTTTTTTATTTGTATAAGAAATATACTAAATATTGCAATAGCTAAGAAATTTCGAATGAAAATTTTGATTTAATTCTATCTCCTTAACATGACGAAAACATTTTTTAATAATGTCTGTCTCTTTTAGAGCACGATAATTCAAAAATACAGCAAGCTGCACCAAATGAAATTTAGCATGCGGTCTTAACTGCAATATTATACATGTATGTATAAGTTTGGATGAAATTTGTTGTCAGGATGCCTGCTTGTTGATCTAGTATATATTTTCTTCTAGAAATCCACAAAAGCGATACTTTTTTTCATAATATATAGAAGACATTGTCGATTTATATATTGTGTCAAAATAAAAGAAACGACCATCAAAATTTAAAGATAAATAAATCTAATTTAGTGTCTGGTGTTTTCTCTAAAATTGTATATCTGTATCAAATTTTGGATTATATATGTGAAAGGAAAAGGGTTGTATGACTTTTGCGTACAACCATTTGCGTACGGATCATAAAACTGTCAATCAGTTGTCTCGTTTACAATGCGGTTGTGTTACTGATAAGGGCCAGTTCTAGAAGAGGTTACAACATCTTAAACGTTATCTAAAAGTGTCATATTTGGCGAGAGTTAGCCTGATGTTTGCCATAATTTCGAATACTTAAAGATACGTTCATTAATATAATTTCATGCGTTTTAATACTATAGGAGTAATTTCCACTTTGCTTTTTATGAAAGATGGATTGCTTTTACATGTATTTATTTAAAAATGTAAGATAAAAACATTGAGGAATGATATTTCTGCTCATATAAATAGTGTACCCTCTTCAAAATAATAATCATTTTTTCTAGATTTCAGATATAAATGCATTACTTTACATCAATATAACGTTTTGTATTAAACGAAAAAGTTTGCGTTTCATTAATTTTTGATTTATTTCATCTTCACTGATTTATTGGCTTTTTTATGAGCTGTACGCAAGTTGTACGCATCTGTCCCACTACCAAAGAAAAGTTATATCTTTCAAGATTTGCATTTGTTTTCTTCAATATATTACGTAGCATAAAACTCATAGTTCTCTTCTTATTATATAAGAAAGTAGAAGAAATATCACAATGGTTGGTTTCTAAGAAAACGGGAACTGTGATTTCTTTAAAAAAGACTGCGTGGCTACTTATTTTTGCCTTTTTTTAGTACCAATAACCTATGCATCAAGCATATCATGATTCTATCTGAAAGAACGGTTATTGGTGTTTAACTGTATCGTTATTGGTTGTCCTGTGCTGTGCTGTACAGCTAGAATAACGAAGTTCTAACCCATTAGAGAGATCCTCATCCTGTGCTTTATGAATCATTAGTGGTCTAGAACATTAATTCTATAATGAAAGGATTTTCAATCTTTGTTACATGTGCCATTAAGTATACATTGTACTCACAACTATTATATATATATCTTAATATATATAAATTACTTGTCATGTTGTTTGTCCGCGATGGACTCCTAAACTACTTAACCGATTTTAATCAAATTTGCACACCGTGTGCAGTTTGATCTAACTTAAAAGATAGGATAGCTTACATCTCAATTTATAGCCGCTATATTATTTTATTGCAAATTTATTAATTAAAAACTAACTTTCCCGCCAAAAAAATCTTCATTTTTCCCACCGCCAAATGAGTAAGGCTTCAGTTTTTTTTCCCAACAGTAATGAGGCTAGGCTTAACATTTTTCGGCTGATTATTTCAAACGATTCTGTTTATTTTCTTGATGTTTGATCCATTTAAAACTAAACATTATTAATTAATCGGTCTTTCAGATTCATTCTCAAGTACTTTTGAATTAAAATAAAACAGAATAAAGGAAATTAAAAATGTCTAATCTGCGTAGCGTTACCCCAACTGGCGTAGAAAAACTCGCGCATTTGCGTTACCGTAACTGGCGTTGAAAATTCACGCATGCGCATTGTGTTCTGATTGTTGACAATATTATCAATGGATGATTCTTGATTTAAATTATTTTTAGGTTAGTTTTATGCTTTTGTAATTAAATTTTACTTATGTTAGTTGTATATTTTTTGTACATGCTTATAGTTTTAAGTACATCATTTTTAAGAAGTTTTTTTAAACCTGTTTTCAACCGATTATTTAAAATGATTCATTTTATTTTCTTAGTGTTTGTTGCATTTAAAATTAAACATTGTTAATTAATTGATCTGCATATAATGAATCTGAGAAAATTTTGTTAACAAGTTCTTCAGATATTACATAAATTAAAATATATATTCTTTAGTGCCCACAAAGTTTAAACGCCCAGTGACTCTGTTTTCAGTAATCATATTATAAAAAAATGCTTTGTTTCAGTAAAAAATATTATTATATTAATTGCAGATTCATCATCAGCTAACAGAAACTTAGAGAGATACATATTACGTTATGACTGAAGGGCTTTTATAATATTATGTGTAAATTATATGACTATCAAAATTTAAAGTTACAAAATATTTTGATGATGAAGTTATTAAAGTAGGAATTGCATAAAATATTTAATTATTAAAATTTTAACGAACATTAAGATTGGCTAACCGGCTGGTCGCCAAAGGCGACTAGTATATATATATATTGTAATGATATCTCTTAATCTAATTTAAATTGTAAATAATTTCTAAATTTTTATCTCTTAAAGTAACCCATATTAACTTCATTCTAAAATGTTCTCTTATTTGCTGATCGAATTAGCATTTTTTTTATTTAATTAATTCAATTCGCGCTCTATAAAACGGTTGAATTCAGTAGATTCCCACGCTCCGAGTGAAGGGATAAAAATACTTAATGCTAACAACATTATTTTATAGATACCTAAATTTCCCTTTTCTAAGACTAATCACTATCAAAACCTCATAGTAAAAATCACTGAAAGGAAAATTTCGTTCTTTTTTGCTCTTCTGCTCCTGTGTTGAGATGTAGATTGACGCATCTTATAGTTTATTCCTTGTTCATAATATGTTCCCCGTGATAAAATAAAGCGAAATTTAAAATTTCAAAAGTTCCTTCTATTGGGCCACGCAACTGCTAATATAACAGGTAAGTTTAGAATATATCCTTTCATTTTTTTGAGTAAAATTCTTTTATATCTGTAAAAATGCAGTTAATAAATTAAGATTCGAAATACCATTATCAATTTTGTCACCAAATAGTTTCATGTGTGTAAAAACAGGATTCAGGATGAACATCCAAAATAAGTCTATCTTTATCTTGAATCTATTATATTGTAAACAGTTTTTAATATTTGGTAATTAGATATTGAAGCATTCTTAGAATCTGAAATCTAATTTACCTTTTATTTTACGCTTCAGCCAAATAACTTTGATAAATATTTTCTTATTCTTTTGAGCTCAAAATAACATCTTTATAATAGCAAGAAAAATTTAAGCCAACAATGATTCAGGTTCCTTTGACGCACTCAAACCACAGAAATACACTTTTTACAACGAGTTTGGGCATCATAAATAAACTAAAAGTTTATTACTAATATAATTTTGGGAATATGTGTCATAAAAATATGATCAGCGAAAACACATCAGCGTTTGAAGTTGACAGGAAACCACTTAAATATCTATTTTCTTTTCCTTATATTATAAATATTTTGATTCATTTCTGAAATTAGATTTTCTTCTGATCTTTATTGATAAAATTACTTTGATATATATTTATGATCTTGTTTACAGTTTTCTTTCAAACTGAAGAATACTCGTTAAGAAAATTAAAATTTAAAATAAATGTTTAAAAATTCTCATTATTATAATGAAGTCCAAAATATAACTGATGAAATCTGCATTTCGCGGATAATTATTTTCCTTTTTCTTTCGTATCCGCTATCCAAATACATAATTATTTATTCGTAATTATTTAACCCTTTAAAGGGCCATTTTTTTCTAGTCATATTATGTTAAAATTTTTTTAGGCTTGAAATTAGAATAAGAAAAGGGATTCATTTAGCTTATTAGATAAATTTAATTTGATTAATTAATTAATTTGGTTAATTAATAATTGAGTAACAAATCAAGACACATCATTTTGTGTAAGATAAAGAATTGAAGTCTCTGTCTTTCAAAAAAATTTGTCAGAACTGATGCCAACCTACATAAATTCATACAAAGATTGATAAATTTGGTGGGAAGCATACTTCCCACGGCCCTAGAAAGGGTTAAAGAAGAGAGTTAATAAGTAAATATTTCTAAATAATTTCCGATCATTTGCTTTAAATAAATTTACACCCAATTTTTATTATTTATGTTTCGGATATTTGCTCCATTCCTATTTATATATTTCTTTATAAATTTATTGTAGAAAAACATTTTTATTAAGTGAATCTTGCTACTCATTTGATTAGATACAGACGAATTATGGAACAGATTTTATTAATCCTGTAAGTAAAGTACTAATACTAAATTCTTGAAGTGTTGCAACAACTCCCTACAGACTTTCATTTTTGAATGAAATCTCAAAAACACTGCGTAACTGTACTTCTACTATGGGGGGAAAATCACAGACATCCCCCGTCCCCAACTACAATCGTTTTACACAATTCGCCAAATTTTATTTCAAATGGAAGTCTGTGTTCTCCGAACAGTTGCCGTCCCCCATTTTCTTTTTTAAAGATATATCGCAAAATAGTTCCTCATCGACATTTTCTCTACCAATTTCACCAGTTTCTATTTCATACGAAAGTTTATGTCCCCTTAATAAATTATAAAGGGCCACCTATAGACCCATTTTTCTTTTTAAAAAATATATCGCAAAATAATTTTTGACCAAATCTTTAATTGAAGAAGTAAACCGAGCTCACAACTTCAAAAGCATATCTAATCAATCAAAATACTCTATGTATATTGCAATAGCATAATTTTAAAAACTACTTCATTTTGTAGCGATAAGATGATAATAGGAAGGACAGGCCACCGCGACAAATAAAATTGGGTATAGTGATCAACAAATCTGTACTTATTATATACAACACATGCGCTGAACCCTCATAATGGAACCAGAAAGCAACAACCGATAATATTGTATCCATCAGGAAGCATAAACCTGCTTACATACACGGCAGTTTCTCATCCCCATATCTCAGACCCCCCCCCCCCCCCTGTGGGCATACTGAAGACATAAGACAGATTCAAGCACATTGATGGATGGTGCTATAAATATAATGGGTTGTTAGGTCATAACAGGCTAGAGAAATTCAAAAAGACGTGCAAATAATTTGTAATGGAGGAGTAAAGCACCCATAATTTCAGAAAAGAAAAGTAGAGTTTCTGAAAAGACATTCCAAATAATGATCCCTTTAAAAACACTTCTTTAAATTTTAAATTTTCAAATGACATTTGTTAAGGACATGGTCAGATTCAAATACAAAATAAATAATTTTAAATTCTCAGTTGTTTAAATTTTTGAATCTGAGTTGAATGAAGAAAATGGAGTAATGGAAGAAGAAATGGAGCATGCTTCAGAAGCATAATGCACGTTTTGACCTTAAGAAATTAGACTCAAATCTGTCGCTGGTCTACAATATTAGCACAATAATAATAATCCAAACTGATCCATGCAGGTTGATGCATTTTTTAAATACCATGTTTAAATGCTTACGTTTACCAATTATGTAGGTATAATTCAGTTAAATTAAAGAATTATTTAAATTCAGAAGTCTTTATAACTACTAATTATAATTACAATGGAATTTTGACATCAATTTTTTAAAGTCACTACCAGAGAACGCCACTAATATAAAATCAAAATTTAAATAAATGAAACGATTCAATAAGATTTGAAAATATCAAAATAGTGTATTAATATCGAGGACACACTTCTTTATAAAATTATAAAAAAATTGGTATCAGGTAATAAATGAAAGAGCGATTAAATCTTAACAAATGTAGAACAAGCAAAATTAAATTCAAGCACATAAAAATGTTTTTTTTTCGGACTCTAGCAAATTTAAAACGTGAAAATATTAACAAAATCTCGAAATCGAATTATTGACAAGACATTCTATGGATGTTTCACAAACTAAGAAGAAAAAAATATTCTGAAAATTAATTAAATTCCTTTCAATTAATATTGTAAGAGCAGAACCAACTTCCCTTCAACTATTGAACACTTACTTTTTATACTAGCACTGAAGAAAGGAAATAATTACTTCCTTTAAAACCAAACGGAAACAGCAATGAAATTCGTTTCGCCTGACTTTAAAGAATCAGATAAAACATCGAATCTCTCAAATGCTTTTTCTGCCTCGCCTAATTTCCACCTTTCAGCTGTTATCAGCTTTTATTCTCTGCGGCTGAAAATATTGCACCAAATCGTAACGAACATTATTCCGATTCTAAAGAACAAAGTCCTCCAAAAGTATCCAAATAAATTATTTCAATTCCACATCGTGAACGACATCTTCCTCGACCAAGATAAGGACAGCCATTCTTCACGCCACTTTAAAACTCTACGCCACTGCCACCCTAGTGTTTAATGACACGAATAAATTGGGAACGATTACAGAAATCGATACCCGAAGCGCAAATTTAAAGGCGACGATGTGTAATAAAATATGGTTCCAAGGAATAATTTAAATAACACTCGCTAATTTATTTATCAAGTAATGATTAATGATCAAGTAATATGAAGACACTTATCCGCTGGGAAGGGATAAAGATGCGAGTATAATTTCCCTTTTAAAGTATTTTTTTTCCCTATCATTTGAAGAACTAGGAAATGTTGGGGGAGGGGAGATTGAAAAGGAAAAGCATCCGGAACTAATATTCTAACATTACATCCTTTATTTTGAAAAAAAAAAAAAAAGAATGGGGGTGGAAAGAACAATGAAAAAGAAGTCGTCAAGCTGTGAATTTTATTATGAAATAAGAATAATGGAAAGTATTATGTTTCAAAGCTAATTCTTAAAAAATAAATCTCCTACTCATTTTAATTTTATGCCTTATTTAATTACTTTCTTTTTTGCTTCTTAATTTTTTTTTCCAGGAAACTTTTTTTTCCAATCCTTTTCTTTTCGAAAATGCCGTAATTTGGTTTATAGCAGGTCAAGGAAACAATTCAGACGAAGTTTTAAAAAGCCAAAAGAAAAAAAAAAATGGCAAAAAGAAAGAAAAGAAATAAATAGCACGGCAAGAAAAAAAAAAGTGGGAGGGTAAAATTAAAGATCAGCCAAGTCAGAAGCACAGAAGTAATTATTCGTGACATTGCGCAATTTCAATTAATCACACTCAGAAAACGGGAAAGTCTGAGTTGGGAAAAAAAAAAAAAAAAAACCCGAAAAAATACGACTTTCAAATTTTTCTCTAAAGGAAATCGATCCAGTATGATGAGGTTCAAGAAGAGGGGAAAAAAAAAAAAATCGAGAAAGAGAACTTTTCAATCCAGCAGGTAATTTCGAAGAGAACAGCATTCAATATTTAATTGATATTTCTCAAATAATACCAAGCGTCAAATAAATAACTTGCTGCTACGACTAAAACAACAAAAATAAAACTACCTCTCTCTCTTGATTTCAAAGCTTAATGCACTCGCATTTGTTTTGTAAAGAGACTGTCTCAACTGCAGACTTTATCGAGAATTTTCAACAAGGATTAGACAAGAAATTGCTTGCCAATTTTATTCTAACTTAAATCAAAGAGGGATTCTTTAAAAGCTGGATATCGACTAAGATTTTCGAAGAGTCTACTGTGTTTTATTCTTTGCATTAAAAAAAAAAAGAAGGAGATGTAAATAAGTTTCTAACATTAGTGGAGTGTTTTCCGATGTTCGCTTGAATGTATTACTTACTTCTTTTTTCAAGCTGAATTAAATTTATTCATTTAATCGTTCTTTTTCCTCTTCTTCTTTATAGGGCTTCTTTCAGATTCCCGTCCTTCCCCCCTCCCCTGAGTTTGTTTGATTTTTTTCGCCGGTTTAATTGAAACGATACGCTGAAAAGTTTGCTAAAATGAGTATTTTAAATATTGAGAAGTGAATAAATGTAAAATCTGAAATAAAAGTCGTTTTATTCCTTTGATCAATAATGATATAATTCTTCTACCAAAATATACTTCAGTTGCTTTCTCTTTCGAGTTCAATGATTTAATATCAGCAAAAAGCAACATTATGAGATATTCATGCATAAGATTTTGCTGATTTATGCGAAATTGTATTAAGGTATTAGGCGTATAGATATGATTCCATGAATTTTTAATAGATGGCGTTAGCAATATTACTTGCCTGCAAATAAATCGGGAAAGATGTATTTGAAAGGTTTGACAGCAACTTTTAAGAAAATCAATGTGTGACTTCTGGTTAATATTTAAAAATATTTATTTTTTAACTTAGGAAATATTTAATTTTTTAACTTAGTCGGTATTTATGTCAAATAAAAAACATTTTCTGAAAATATGTTATACTTTTTTATAGGAAAGAAAACTGTAACAAAAGGACATCAATAGCTATCAAACATTTATGCTGATCATGCCTGATCAAATAAAACTAGCAAAGAGTGGTTTCGGCAATTTAAAGACGATGATTCCATGACAAAGAGCATAGAAAATCACTAAATAAGTTCGAAGATGCAAATCTGGATGCATTATTAAATACAAACATGGATAATAAGCGATAGCTGAAATATTGAAGGCGAAACGTTCAGATTATGGTGAAAGGACACAACAAAGTTGTTTCCCATCACGGCAATACTAGCTCGCACAATAATATTCGCTGACTGTTGAAAGAGACTTCAGAATTACTTATCAGGGTTGAGTTGTCCCACCAGTCGTATTTACCAGATGTTTCTCCTTCAGACTACCATTTGTGTTGTTGTTGTTTCTTATGGCACTTGCCATGAACAAGCCCGATGTTACGAAGACAGCAATTTTAAGCCGGTGGGGGAGCATCTCTTGTTTTTATAGTAGTGCCAACTAGGGCCAAGAGTACGACTTTGCTGCTCACGCATCACTCAACCCCTTTTTACAGGAGGGTACATTCACACATCTCACAGATAGAACAACGGAAGAACAACCATGCCCAAACCGGGACTCGAACCCACGACACCCATATCACGGGGAAGACGCGCAACCCCTATGCCAGGACGCCGGTATATATCGCTACCATTTGTTTCACTCCAGGCAGAGTGCCCTTTCTAAAGACAGATATCATAAATTGATTTGATAAATGAGTTATATTTAAACAATCAGACTTTTTCTTCGTGGATTGCATAAATATTTACCCCAGAAATAGAAAAACGTCATAAATTCCTAAACAAACTATGTTGAATAAATTTATATTTAATTTTTATAACAAACAAGTGCTAACTTTAAAATAAAAACGAAATTCATGTATGTACGCCCAATAAATTTGAAAAATTAAGGACAAATTATTTCAGATAAAATAAAATGAATAGGTGTTAGATTTACGTTACAAAAACAGGAATTTTGAAACTCACTGCATAATTTTCTTTTGCTATTTTGCAGTATTCGACTACATAAGATCACTAGGCATAATTCACTTAAATGCTAGATGATATGAGAGATTACATTGTTAATGTAATTGTGATTTTGCGTGAATTGATATTTTTTGCGTGAATTTTGCGTGAACATTCATATTAATTTTTTGAAAACTTACTTTAAGTATTCGAAAGATTTGCTATTGACATTTAATTCTTTTTCCGTCCGTTTGTATGCATTTTGCTGAATACAAATAGTTGTATAGCTATTCAATCAACTAATCGTTGTGCATTCGTTTTTATTTGGAGCATTTTTTTCTTTTGTTTAACCCTTTAAAGAGTTCTATTTTCTTAATCATGGTATGTATATATAAAAAAAATATTTTTAACATTAAGATTGTGAAAAAAAAGTGACAAGTCAAACTTATAAGATAAAATTAATTAGATTCGACATTTAATTTAATTAATAATCAATTAACAAATAAAAAACTTCATTTTGGCATGAAAAACGAACTGCAATTTTATTTAATTGAAAAATTTGGCAAATATTTCGGCCACTATCCATATTTGCATACGAGAAATGATAATTTGATGATAATTATCATAATTTGATCGTTCTTACGGTCTTATAAAGGGTTAATGTATTGACAAAGAACACTTTGTGGTGCTTTTTTTTTTCGCCTTATCACCCTCATGTTCTCTTTTAAAATTAACTAGCTTTCATAGACAAGAATGCTCTTAAAACTTGCATATGAAATTTCGGGATATTCTGTAATGGATTTTATAACAAAACATCAAAATGAGTGAATAGGTTTACTCACATCAATAACAATTTAAGGATATCTAATATTTCATTCAAGGAAAAGAAATTAATTATCCTCTTTGTAAGAGAAGTTTTAACTCATGCTTTGCGACATAAACATTTTAAATAAACTTTGGAAAATTCATGATAATTAATTATAAGTAATTAGTATGAACCTATTCACTAAACAAGTGCACATACTAAATAGGTAAAATTCCACTGATTATTAATAAGCTATCCGCAATGTCATTCTATAAATATCTATCAATGTCATTAGGCAAATAAGTTTCCATAGATCTCTGACTCTAATAAGAAGCTTATAAGTACTTTGCATACCGATACATACACTTCAGTGGCCATTAGAAATTATAAATACCTTATATAGATGCGTATTCTTAGTACTGCATTTCAGCAACTGGACTTCAAGAATCGCAATCTGTATTAATTAGTAAGAAAGATATTGTTGACAATAATTGAAATGGCATGCAATTATAATCTTTATATTTTGGCATAAACCTGGAAAGCTGACTTTATAATGTAATGCTGAATATCTGGTTTACACACTACTGATGTATAATGTGGATTAAAATCCACGTCATTCATTAATATGCTTTGCCGACATTTGCTATCTATCTATACATGTATATATATAATATAAGCCTTTTACCAGAAATATTAATGACAAATTTATCCTTAACTGTAATGTATAACCTTAACTGTTAAGGTTTGAATAATACACCCGCAATAGTTTCTATAGTTTATATATTCTGAATATATATGCTACTTACATATTTATATTTTTGTTTTCGAATTCGAAATCCCGACGGATTTTCATGTTTTCGACCTCTTTTGGTCTTACAAACACATTTTTCGAACTATGTCTATCCGTGAGTTTGAAAACTTTAAAAAAAAAAAAAAATTGACCTACATGGATGTAATTTGGTATCTGGACTTTTCACCAAAGATTTTCTATCAAATTTGGGACGAAATGCATTCCAAGCAAGTCTATCTGTCTGGGTTTTCGAGTACAAGAGATATTGGTTACTACAAAGTATAAAAGCTAGATAGATATCATTTGACACATAGGTTTAGAATGTAAATGTATCTCGTAAAATTCGGAAATAAATCTGTGAAAGGCTGACCTCCTGTGATCTGTATTTTCTCATATATGTAAATGCAATAACTAAAAAAATCGCGATGACTGAAATAACTGAGATTTTAAAAGATATTGCGATACAACTATGTTAAGGTCAAATTTTGGATTCAACCGGTTTTAAAAAAGCGCCTTAAATGCATGCAACTTGTGTATTAATCGCCTTCTAGGTATTACTCGCAAAAAAATAAAGGTAAAGATTGTGTGATAGATTCAAATTTCATAAATTTCTATTAAAAGTTGACCGAACTGACTTAATGACTTAAAGAACATTATATAAGACGACACGTAATGAATACGTAATGTAAAATGAAGGATGCTAGATGGATAAAATTTGGTATATCGACTTTGGTATGTCGACTCTAAAGTGCAGTTATCTATCAAATTTGGAACCAAATATGTCAAATAGTTGACTTTTTGTCGATTTGTACTTTAACTCTTTCTAGGGCTGTGGGAAGTATGCTTCCCACCAAATTTATCAATCTGTGTATGAAATTATGTAGGTTGGCATAAGTTCTGACAAATTTTTTTAGTAAGTCAGAAATTTAGATGCTTCAGTTCTTTATCTCAGACAAAATGATGTGTCTTGATTTGTTACTTAATTATTAATTAACCAAATTAATTAATCCAATTAAATTTATCTAATAAGCTAAATGAATCCCTTTTCTTATTCTAAATACAAGCCTAAAAATATTTTAACTTAATATGACTAGAAAAAAAAGGCCTTTAAAGGGTTAACAAGCATATAAACGCGATAATCCAAAAACGCAATACATTATATATATATATATATATATATATATATATATATATATATATATATATATATATATATATATATATATATATATATATTCTTATTTTTATTGCTATTATCATGTCCATTTACACTGTTGATGTAAAGGAAATTATAGTAAATTGATGAAAAAGCCTCAAAAGATTAAATAAATACAAAAGATTTAATTTCTGCTTTATTATCCATTTTATATCGACAGCTATCGGTGAACTTGAAGGGGGAGGAGGCAAATTTACTTTTTTATTTAGAATAATTTTAATAAAAATAATAATGAAGGCACATACATGTCTTAGTGTTCTAGGAAAGGCTAAAAATTCGATAAATAAAAGTAGCAATTAAAACCGACAACTTCCTCTGAATAATTACTAAGGAATAATTATTGAGGATTATAACTCTGAATAATTATTGAGGAAAAGTAAATAAGAACGGCATCAACTGGAAAACAAAGTGCCATTTGTTATTAATTTATGCTTAGACAGAGGTGGGGTCGTTGATTGAATAGAACCCACTGACTGCAAAGAATTTTCATAAATTATAACGCTGCATGCTTGAGCAATGTGGAGTTTCAGTATATTTAAATTTCCTACTTATTATTCAGTTTATTGAGAAGCTAAAAGATGAATAATGCTTTGATTGTAATAGAAAACAGAAAATATAGATATATTTTGTTAAAAATCCTACAAATTATCTACAAACTACATACATTGTGCATTCAATTCATATTTATTTCATATCGCTGTAAATAAATTAAAACCTGAGATGACTTTTCCACATTCAACCATTTACTATACTGTCTGTATACTGTATTATCTAAATTATCTACTATATTATCTAAATAATTTCAATCACAAACTTAGATGTGTTATTTTTGGTATAAACGTCCACTTTAGACATGAAAAAAGATGAAAAGGTTTTCTTTAGGTAACTTCATCTGTAGCCAGCTACTGCAGGCATTGTGCATTCAATTCATATTTATTTCATATCGCTGCAAATAAATTAAAACCTGAGATGACCTTTCTACATTCAACCATTTACTATACTATGTGTATACGGTATTATCTAAATAATATACTATATTATCTAAACTTTATATCATTTCAAACGCAAACTTAGATGTGTTACTTTCGGTAAAAACGTCCACTTTAGACATGGCGAATCCTTTAGGTTACTTCATCTGTAGCCAGCCGCCATCATTATTCGCCAGAGCCCCAAGTTCCAAGGAGAGGGTGTTCCTCGTCCGGAAACGGAGCTTAATCAGGTGAGAGAGAGGTACAAACGATGATCCTCAATCCGTTTTAATGGTGACTGCGCCAAGGCGTGATCTAGGGTACCAATTAGTCTGTGCATTGAACAGTGGTAACACGCCGATGACGAGAACAGGTAAAAGAGACACCGAGAGCGTAACAGAATTAGGTGTCGGCTCTGCTGGACACGGTTAATTCCATTCGGTGGAGTGCCACTTCAGCGATGCTGCCCCGAAGAGCTACTCGCTAATAAATACAGTTGTTAGAATCAGTCTTTGGTACGTCTGTCTGTCTGTCTGTTGAGTTCTTGTATCTGGAAACGTAGTAGCGGGGTGTTTATTTGTGTGTATGTGTTTGACTGGTGTTTTAAAATGTTGAATGCTAGAGTTATTTGCTAATAAATACAGTTGAAATCCGTCAGCTGTGATTTTCATTTCAGTAGATACAACTACATTGATATTGAAGGACTTGCTTGAATGTGACATTGATGTTTTAACATAACTTGTATAAGGACACTTGGAGGGTGAGTTGAACTAGTCGGTAGTAGTTATTCGTATCTGTCTGTGACATGTCTGTCCAGTGGACTTCTACATCTTGTAGATACATCACATAATCGTGGAGGGTTTATTGGTAGGTCAAAGTGATGTTTTAGAATATGATAAAGGAATATTTATTTGATTGTGTCATTGGGGCATTTAAATTGGTAGCATCTAAAAGGGCTCAAAGGTGGTGAATTGAATTCGAACTGAAAATCGAGTTTTTGGATATCAACTGAGGTTTTGTATTTGGCAAATATAGTAATATAATTGCGAAAAGTTTATTTAAGGGAAGGACTAATATTTAATAATCTGCTAATAAATACAGTTACCAGAAGCTGTCTATGGTTATTCTCAAGATTTTGGAGGATATAATAACGTAATTATGGTGGATTTATTTCCATTATAAATTGTACATCGTTATTTCCCGAAATATCCAACACCCATCATTTATTAATTTTGGGCTCACTCTTGAATTGTTCCTAAGAGTTTACCATTGTTACGAAAAATGGAACAAAATTCAAGGATTATGCAACAAGCTTCACATAATGCAGTAAGTAATACGGTAATTGATTTTTTAACATGAAGCTGTTTATAAGCTAAATCTATCTTAAAATTGTATGATATGGTATGTGTGATGCAAAAATCGTGCAAAATTGTCTACACGGCAATCCATTGGATCTAGAGCTATCAAATTTACCATGTGCTTATTTTTTTGATACAAGGTACTCACAAAAAAATATTATTTTTTAAATTTTAATATGAAGATATTTGTAAACCACACACTATCTAAAAATTGGATGATGCGGAATGCGCGAAGCAAAAATCGTATTAAATGTTCTACAGAGCAGACCGCTGGATCTAGAGCTACCAAATCCGGCACGTACTTATTTTTTGTGTACAAGGTGCTCATTGAAAAAGATTATATATATTTTTAAAAATTTAACATGAAGCTGTTTGTAAGTTACATACTATCTAAAAATTGCGTGATATGAAATACGTGAAGCCAAAATCGTACAAAATGGTTTACAGAGAAGACCATTGGATCAAGAGCTACCAAATTTGGTGCGCGCTTATTTTTTGTGTACAAAGTACTCATTGGAAAGGTTATTTTTAAAAAATTTTAATTTAAAGCTGTTTGTAAGCTACATACTATCGGAAAAATTGTGTGATGCATAAATCATTCAAAATGCTCTACAGAGCAGACCATTGGATCTAGAGTTTCCAAATTCGGCACGAAGTTATTTTTTGTGTACAGGAGGCTCAAAGAAAAAGATTATTATTATTTTGTTTTTCAATTTTAACATGAAGCTACTTATAAGCTACCATCTGAAAACTGAGCGACGCTGTAAGTGTGATGCAAAAATTGTTCAAAATACTCAATGACTATTGGTCTACAGCTATCGAATTCGGCATATACCACATACTTATTTTTTGTGCACAAAATACTAATTAGAAAAGTTTAAATTTTAATTACAATTTTTATTTAAATTTTAATCAAAGTGTTGACTTTTAAATATACTACCCACCTACATTATATTATATTTTGTGCCATCTTTATGTACAAATATGAATGTTCGATTTGTTACCATCAATTTTTCTAGAGCGATAAGAAAATTGATGTTTGAGTTTTTACTTTTATATTTTTATTATTTATTTATTTGTTTTGATTTTGAGCTAAAAATTTGAATTTAACGTTTTTCGTAACGTTTACAAACGACTACTATGAAAAATCCTATTCATTTCAGTTATGAACCAGTGCTACACTTCATTTCAATTTTTAGAAACAGTTGATTCTTACGAATGAAATGAATGATTTTCAAGCAAAGATTTATTTTATTAAAACAGGAAATAAAAATCAATTTCAACTCTAAGCTTCCTTGGCAAAATAAATTTTTCTCATTTGAATTTCTATTTTAATGATTTCCACCATTAAAAAAAATTCAATAAAATCATAGAGGCTGATAAAAAAAAAGAATGAAAAATGTATAATAAAAATATTAACACGCCTCAAAAGTGAAATCCTACTATCATCCTCAACATTATGAAAACACATTTAATAGTGGTTTCATTCACTGGTTTGCTTATGACATACGTATATTTCTCTAAAAAAACTTTTCAGAGCACTTTAAAGACATTCTAATTACTAAAGTACGAGTGTCAAAAGCGTTCCATTTCTAAAAGTAGCACCTCGAAATAAAAAAGATGTAAAGGGAGAGGGAGGGGGGGGGGTCACACCGCTCTAATTTAAGTGAAGCAGAAAGCTATCGACTGATTCGGTTGCAGTTGACATCAATGGAAAAACTGCGTAACCATGGTATCCCAGAGGTACACATTACCTTGCATTTTGTTACGGTCATCTTGTACGAGCGCCACCTGCGAACGGTGGCCACTGTCCAAGAATAAAGAATGACCACTCGGCGGGATCGGATTAATTAAATCACCCAGTGTGGTAAATCTCGCTAATTAATAATGCGTTGTACTTTAAAAAAGTGACCACGTAGGAGAGAATAGCTGTCCTTTTTAATAAGCGGAATGAAAGCTTTTAGCTTGGAAGTTAATTTTCTAGAATTATTTATGGAGCAAAAAAGTATTATATCGACTAGCTATGGAAAGCTGGTGCAGAAAATTACAAGTAGTAGAAAACGGGGATATTTTGTTTTAGTATATTTCTATTCGAAGTCTTATAAATGTGAAAGGATGCTTTACTTATCAATATTCCGATGTTTTCTATCTTTTTGCACAGAAATATAGTAAATTAAGCCTTATCTTAAAACAAAATTGACTACAAGTTTTTAAGCTAATTATTTCCTTTTTTCTCGAAATGTGTCATTGGGATTTTTTTAGTTGATGATGGAATAACTAATAATATTGAAGTTCTTGGCGTAGAAATAGTAACATTCTTCAATTCTAATGAAACATTTTAATGTAATTAATGCTAAATAATCATTTTATATTTGATCTAAATATAAATTTCATATTTTATAATTCTAACTTCATTAATTACTGTTCATTTTCTTATTTAACCCTTTAAAAGGACCTTTTTTCTAGTCATGATATATTAAAATATTTTTAGGTCTGAGTTTGGCTTAAGAAAAATAACCCATTTAGCTTATTAGATAAATTTAATTAAATTAATTATTAATTAATTTGGTTAATTAATAGCTACGTAACAAATCAAGACATAGCATATTTTGTGTGAGATAAGGAACTGAAGCTCTGAGTTTCCATCTTATTGAAATATTCGTGAGAACTTATGCTAACTTACATAATTTCATACAAAGGTTGATACATTTGGTGGGAAGCATACTTCCCATGGCCCTAGAAAGGGTTAACATTCGAACATTCGTTTGCCTTTTCCTAATATTAATGGTTTATATGAAATAGAAAGGTTTTGAGAATATTTACATCAAGATCGATATAAATCGGCATTTAACATTCAGCAATCATTTAATGATTCAATTTGACAATCATTTAACGATACAATTCAACAATCATTTAACAATCAGATTTATATCTATTAATCGATATAAATCTGCGTTTAACAATCATTTAACAATGATTTTATTTTATTTAAAAAATTATTTGCCTCGCATTTAATGATTTGTTAGGAAACTTCTTATTTTCCATTAGCTTCATTTTTCAGCAACCCCCCCCCCCAAAAAAAAAACAGTTTTTGATCTTATAATTAAAAAATAGAAAATCAAGCTCTTACAAACGTAAGATAATAAAAAATAAAGTTTAAATAAATTACTTTGTAAATTTTAATGAAAGGTCTAAAAACAATCCAATTTTTTAAATTCATTTCTAATTGCAAATATAGATTGAAGTTGCAAAATTATCCACTAGCCCAATGATGTCATATTATTGGGCTACATAATATAAGAAGTCCAGCTTCAAAGCAAACAATTGACCATGCTCGAGTATTAAACCAATTTTAACACACGTATCGAGATATCCAGAAACAAGAATGGAACAAACGAGCAAAGAATTCCATTCCACCATCACCTTTTACGCAGCCATTTTCCAGAACATTCCCTCCGATAAAAACTTCCAAGAACGAGAAATCCCAATCAACCGCAACGACAAGAGGACATTTAACACATCCCGAAATCCCGCCAATTTTGATGAAGGAAACATAATTTCGCCCAGGTGAACAATTCTACGTGTCTTTTGTCTTTCTTCAAATTCGAGTGGGTGCCTCCCCCCCCCCACCTTCTAACCAGCCCTCTTTCAGAATCGATGAGGGGTGGGGGTGGAGAGAGAAAGGCTCCCCTGGGGTAGCGTAACGACGTAATCTCGGTGACCGCAAAAGAAAACGACCAAAATCTCGAACTAAAAAGCAGCAAGAAGGGGAAGAGAGAAGATGAAAGAACAAGAAAAAGAGTTGAGATGGTAAGAAATAGAAGGAAGGGATGTCCTGGGATTTGATGCCGTAATTGATGGCAGGGTTACTCCGTCCCAAGCTCATTGCTCCTTTTTATTTTGTATCTCCTTTGCTCCTTTTGGTTCCTTCCTTCCCCCATCCCTTACGCCTGGAATGCCTTAATCTAAGGCTTTTGGGCCGCAGGATCTGGCTGGCTCATAAATACAATCAAACTGACTCGTCGAAATATTCGCTCAGGGGAATAATGCATACTGGAGGACTTAAGGAGAGCCGACTCGCTTGTCTTCGAGACATCGGTTACATGGCCAGGCAAAACAAAGACAAAGAAGGACATCATGTTGATTATTGTGACCCATCGGGGGACGGCAATCAATGTGTATCCTCTTCAGAGGATTCTAGGGATTTCTGCTTATTTCCAGCTGCGGCACGTTAAGTTATGAATGAGAGATTAGAAAGATTCTCTGGATCCATTCTTGAATTTGACTCACGTACGGATGGTAGAATTTGATTTGTTTTTGGTGATTAAATTTTGAGTTAGGATGAATTACTTTTTTAAATTGGAATTCATTAGATTTCTGGCACATTAATATCTGATGCGAGTTTATTTTATCCAGCTGCGGCATGTTAAGTTATGTATGAGAGGCTAGAGAGATGATCTGGACTCATTCTTGAATTCGACTCAAGTTCAGATGGAAGAGTTTGATTTGTTTTCGGCGATTAAATTTCGAATTTTTGGAATTTGAGTTAGGATGAATTGTTTTTTTTAATTGGATTTAATTGGATTTCTTGCACATTAATATATGATTTGTGTATGTGTTTTTATCCAGCTGCGGCACGTTAAGTTATGAATGAGAGATTAGAGAGATGCTCTGGATTCATTCTTAAAATTGACTCACGTACAGTTGGAAGAATTTGATTTGTTTTCAGGGATTAAATTGTGAGTTTAAGAATCTTTTAACGTAGTTAACAGATGAATTACGTTTTAAAATTGGATTTTTGGTACATTAATTTCGGATGTTTTTTTTAATTCTGTCTTGCAAAAATAATTCATTTGGTGCATTGAAACCAGTTTTTAATTAATTAATTATTTTTTTTTAGTTGCGAGAGCTCATAAATCTATTATCAAATAAATGCTTGGTTTATTTCCTGTATACTTACTACTTGTCTCGTATTTCCTTTCCATTAACTCCATCACTCTTTTCATTTATGTCTTATTTCGTGTCTTTGAACCGTACCACATCATTTGAGGACATGCATTCCCAAACAATTAATAATTGTTACAGTGTCTACGTTAATGTTTGTACCATGAATTCGGAATTATCCTGTATATCATAAAATGCTTTAATAATAAAGTCTGATTTTAAAAAGTTGAAGCTTTGTCCTTAACAGAATAAAAGTACTTTTAATCAACATTCACCATTAGTGCATGTTGAATGTCGATATTTGCCGCTATAAATGAGAAATAATGATATTTAGTAAAAATATCGGACACACAATAAGCGACTATGAGAATGCTGGAATTCACCTGAGGATATCGACATTTCCCAGATATCGGCATTTCACAATAACTTAATATTGTCTAATTTGTTTAAATTAATTAATACTTCACATTTTCTCCTCTCTTTTTTATTGTTATTAAGTTGTAACGATATTTTTCTTATTGTATTCCACGCTAATGAAAATAGCACATCCATATTTATTATGTAATTGTATTTGTCGCTCCACTTTTTTCTCCATCAATAGTTAATCCGGAGGTTAAGAATCTGTGACTTCAAGAAGTTCGTCAAGCCTTTGGCAATAATGTTTCGAATAAAATACTTAGGAAATTCCAAACTATTGTACCCTTATAATTAGAGCGAAACTGGCAAACAAAATATGCGTCATAAACTGTTTATGGACTTGCGCTGAATAAGAAAATGAAGTGAAGGTACTAGAACAACAATGAACATTTAGAAAATAGATAACCCTTCCAATTAAGTTTTTGATGGCCGCGTGATGTCAAAGAACTCAATATTATTAAGACGTTTCATATACACAATAGACAAATAAGCTGCGAAACTTTTAAAATTACAAGACTTTTATATTCGTAAAAAAAGATTCTTGGGAGAATGATGGGACATCAATTTAGGCATAACAAATGTAATAGAAATTAAGCACAACCAATGTTCTCACCAAAAGCTGGTCGTTAAAGGCGGCTAGTTAAAAGACTAATAAAAAAATGCCAAAATAAGAGACAAAGACGAGGAATATAATAAGAATTCATTATATATTAATTACTGTCTCTGATTTGTTCTACTGTATATCTGACAGATATACCAATTACAGACCAATAAAGAGAATACAGAAATACAAATATACAGAAATATAGGTAGATAAATAAATATACAGAAATACAGGTAGATAAATAAATATACAGAAATACAGACCGGTAAACAGATATACAGAAATACAGACAGATATATAGAAATACAGAAATGCAAACAGATATACAGAAATGCAAACAGACATACAGAAATGCAGACCGATAAACAGATTTACAGATAAACGAATTCTATCTGGAGGTAAAGCATTGAAATTAAGAAACATCATCTTATTCTAAGATCATATTCAACTTTTGAATAATCAAGTTTGCAAATAGAATTCTACTTTCCTCAATGGGATGGGTACTTCAGTTCTAAATTAATCTATGTCGTCTGTGTAAAAACAACAATAAAAGCAAATTGTATAAAAGATAAAACCCCTCTCTCTTAACTAAGTGATTATACTTTTTTCTATTTGCTCAGTTTCTGAGACTTCTGATTTCTTTCGTGCATTACCACTTACAACAAAGCAGCAAAAAAAAAAAAAAAAAAAAAAAAAAAGTAATAACACAGAACATCAACTCCAATGATAAATAAAAGCGGAAAATTAGTATGGACTATAATGCATTCTTTCGCACTTCATATCTAAATTAACCTCTGCACTTTATGAAGAAGAGGGAGAGAAAAAAAAAGGAAACAAGACGCAGACGACTACTTGTAAAAAGATCATTACCTATCAGTAATTAAGAAAAACTTCCACCTAGCTTAACGCTTTTCTAAAAAAAGGCGTTGCAGTACCCAAATCGTTTGGTGGCTGGTAGTTAATTTACTTTCCCTCAGTGGCAACGGGCACCTGCGAAGGGATGGAGGTCAAGAGCGTGACTTGGGGGTTGACGATCAGCCGATATCCTCAGGAGCCGTCGTGATTCCGAGCGTCCGGGGTCGTTCGTTTCCTCGACCCCAGACGATCGAATCGTGAGTGGTGAAGTCGAAATCGGATCACGAATCGAAAACGCATTTTTCCTCCCTCTTTTTAAGACCCTGCAAAATATCGTTTGGCAGAAAGAAAAAATAAATAAATAAAGAGCGAGGGGGTAGAGAAATGGAGTGATTTGTTTTAGGTAATTTATAGAGTAGCAGTTGGAGTGTATTTATGGAGTGCAGAGATCACGATCTCGATAAAAACAAGAGTTTGGGGGTGGAGGGAGGGGGTTACTCTACAACAAATCGGAGAGAAAAGCGAGGATTTGTTTACTGGTATAAAAAAAGCGACGTAAATATATTACTGTAGCTTAGATTATAGGGTGCGTGTTATTTTCTTATGTTTAGGCTGTGTTTTGTTCTAAGAAAATAACCTATCCCTATAATAATCACGCATTTTGAAATGGCAGATGATCTACATTGCAAAGAAGAAATCCCGAAACGTAATTTTAAATAGTATGCACTCTTTCAGAATTCTTTTGAAAAAAAAAATGGCTTAAAATTTTTATTACATTTCCTGGGAAATATTTCATTTATATATTTAAAAATTTCAATAAAAAAAAATTAAAAAGTTAAATTTTTTTAGATATTGGAAACTTTAAAACTTTTTTCAGATACTGGTAATTTTTAAAATCAAAATTTAATTAATAAAGTATAATTATATAAAAACAAAACAACCGAAATTTAAATGATTATAATTTTTGAAAACACTGCTACCAAATACTTTTATTTATCTTCATGTACTATATTTACAAAGACGGATTGTTGCAACTGATTTTTTTATTCACAAACTGAGGGTTTTGAAATTTTAAACACATGTGTATTTCGATGACAATATAATATTTTCAGAGTTTAATTGAGAGTTTAGAGAATAACTTATTTCAATATGGAACTAATACTCATTACCTTACCTGGTAATGAAGTTGAGAACCTCGATTCTAAAATACTTTTAATAAATAATTATAAATTCAAGATTGAAAAGTAGAAATTCAATTTAAAAATTATACTTTTAATATAGTAATAAGAGTGCACTTTAATGAACAGTTTTAATCAAATTTATTACAATACGAAAAAATCAAATAAACATATTATATCAAAATTAATTACGTTTATTTTAGAAATTGCTTACAATAAAAAATCCACTCTAAAAGATACTAGAGTAGAAAATACGCTGTTTCTCAATTATTGCAAAATGTATTTTACTACCACCGTACTAGTTTAAGCAATTAAATTTCAACGTAATTATTGACTTTGAAACTATATAAAATTAATTAATTATGACATTAATTAATAAACATGCTATGAATTAGAGAATTAAGAACTAGTAAAATAATTAAGTATGTATCAAAAAGAAGTTAGAATTATATTATAGCACATTTGACTTGACTGTTTTTCTTTAACAACAATTTTCTTCTTTGATTTTTTTAAAAAAATGTAAAAATGAAAAGTACCATTGACAAGGAGATCATATTTTACAATTTTTTTTTTACATACTGTATGAAAGAGAATCATTCATATTTTTTTTCAGTAGCAATTAAATTGTTTAGATTTTACTGTGTTAATTTCAGATGAAACTTTAATTAAAATGGCTAAGGATTTTTTTTTCAACTGGAATGGGATGTCGGATCTTTTTACGAGCATTCGAATATATGTGACACTTTAAAAAAAAGTCACAGATGATAAATAATAGGGTGTCTTTTTTCATCTACATGTAAATAATTACAAAGACAAAAAAAATTAAGGCTTGAAAGAGTAAGGGGAAGACACTTACAAGACCATATGAAAGTTGACGAGCATGTTTTATTTGGAATGCTTCCTAATATTTTATAAAATACTTTTTTTTATTTAAAAAAAAGGAAGTTTTTTTTATACGATTAATTATAAAGGTGTAGTTTGACACATTTGAAAGCTGACACGTCCTGCTATAAGAAAATATATTTAATTAAATTTAAATACATAATAAAAATAAAAAATATCGCATAAAAATTGAATGTTAATTAGCTATACACAACTTTTTATTATTTTTGCTTTTTTGCAAGAATAAAAAAATTAATAAAAAATAGCATGCAATTTCTCATTAATTCGCACATTGCCGACTTGGTGCATTAAAAGAACTTTAAGAAATGATAATTTCTAACAACTAATCATATTTGCAGAGGCAATTTCATAAAGAAATAGTACCTCAACCTAATTTTTAAACCAATATGTCGATAGAATATGCCGATCAGAATATAAAGAACTGTAGTTGGTGGCTGCTATAGAAATTCGAACAATTATTTAAAAAAAGATGACACAGCAGATATAATTTCTTTTGCTTCCCACAAAACGAACCACTTATGCATGAATTGCCAATAGCAAATGATGAAATAAGCATCTATGGCACAACAAAACCAAAGACATCATGCCAATTTTTGCTGTACTTATACAGATACCAACACCAGACGTTCATGATTTCTAATTAAAAGGAAAAATACTTGTACGCATAAAAATTAGTTTTAAAGGAAAACGTAACAGTAAAATCGTACTTCTCCTCTACTCAAAACTATTGTTTTGAATCTTTTGAATCATCCTGTACTTGAAATCGGAATTTTAAATAAATAAAAAAAATATCTCACATTTTGGTTATTAAAAATTTGCATTTAGGTTCCCTTAGTAAGTATCCTAAGAAGCTGTTGTACTGAAAAAGAAGTTTTTTTTTTTTTTTTTTTTTTTTCACCATGTAGAGAACAGCATTGAAGAACTTGGAACCATGGTATGATAGGAATTTGTCGCTTGCGTATCGTCTTTCTTTCTTTTTCTTTTTTATTCCTTTAATTTCAATAATGAACAATGTTGAAATGAAATGAAGCAAAATTTTTCTTTGTGTATTCTTACAGAATTCTGATAGCAGTTCTTTGCATTCTTGATTGTATTGCCTTTTTTAAATGTGTGTGTGTGTTTGTGAAATATAAAACATCAGAAATGACAAAGTGGTGACCTGGACATGTTGTGAACACGTGAAGTACTGTTTTGTGAAGAAAACGAATTTCACTTCCCATTTTGGTTAAAAATATAGTACGCTAATTGTAGAAACATCAAAAATGATGATTTTTCTCAGTGGTGACCGTGTTTTGAAAATGAACGAGTCTTACTCTCCAATACAATTAAACATATGATCATTTACTTGTAAAACACCAGGAATGGCAGATTCCTTAATTCCAGGGTTTTTTTAAAATCACGAGACAAATTATAAAAGTAGATGAAGCGCACAGAAGCAAGTATTATTTGCATTAAATATGCAGTAAGGAATTAAACGTAGGAACGTTAAAAGAAGCTCTTTGCCAGTGAAATAAATATAAGAAAAACCTACACTAGATAAAACGAGTACAACACCTATTTAATGAAATACAAATTGGTAATAGAACAACAATATTACAAATAAAATAGAGCACGAGATTACAGATGATGTAATATAGATTGCTGTATCAGTGACTAACCTCTTAAATATTTAACCACTTAAAGTCATGCTCTTAGTGTCATATGAGCATCGCTTCTCAAATTTACATGCTGACATTAGATCATCTTAAGATGCTATAATCGATAAAAGAATTATATATAATCCACAAACACCTTAAGTTTGGGTGGGTGGGTGGGGGGGGGTGTCTTAATAGAATGAGTAAAACAGCTCATTCCAAAACAAAGTGTCATTTACTTAGATAACGAAAAACAGTTATGGAGTTAAAGTAAGTGTTCAAAGATCTTCCTGTCTGAAGCGATACACACTTCGTACTTGCTTTTTATGCATCTGCGTCATGTTTTCGTAAATTATTATTCAATGAAATCAGTTTCTACATTTTATCTGGTACATCCTTTTCAGGTATTTAATTTGCTGATAAAAGGTTTCTTAATAGCGTCCGTCCTTTAAGTTTAGGACTCATGCATTATTTCAAAATTTTACTGAATCAGTGTTCTTCTATTAGAGACTGACATAATTTTAAAATATATACTAAATCAGCTGAAAATTACAAATGATTTAATTAGAAATAATTTAAAAGCATCCTATATGAAATTGTATTTCATGTACCGATTGGAATTTCGAATGATACAGATCTTTCATAACCCAGAAAGAGTATCGAATTTCCGTAACCATTCAATAGCTACATTTTAAAAATTTTAAATAAATAAAAAGGATGCTTTAAACACTCATTCCTTCTTCATCTGTAGATTATCGAAGTCGATTCATTTTTCATAAGACGAAAAAAATAATAAATAAAAGTAAATTTTTCCATTTAAACTTGGACCTTAGATAACATCAGACGCGCACCTTATAAAATGTTATCTTATCATTCTAGCATCTGTTAAGTTGCGACCTTGATGTCCCGTGCAAATACTATTAATGCCATTCCCTGAAGCGAAAGCCTTGAAAACGCAAAACTCAAACGATTGTATTATGAATCGCGTTTGTGCCTAAAAAAATAAATTGGTAATCCTCTTAAACAATAAGAGAAGCATTTGCTTCGAAACAGAAAATGTTTATAAATATCCCGTTTAATGCAAGCTAAATTTATTCCAAAATATCAGAAAAAATTCTACTGAAAATTTTCTACAAGAAGGAAGTGAAAAACAATGAGGATTGCTTTTTCCTAGATTAAAAGAGATAGAAAGTTTTTCTTTCATTCTTGGAGTTTTGTGGTTGGTATTAGCTTTTCATATAAAAATAATTAATTAAGAATAGTATTTTAATAGATATTTGCATCATAAGATTAATATTCTCTAAGAATATTATCTGCAATTTATGTAATTTATTACTTAATAAGTAGGCTTATATATATATATATATATATATATATATATATATATATATATATATATATATATATATATATATATATATATATATATATATATATATATATATATATATATATAAGGAATTAAAAACATTGAACTAAGATTTCTTGCATTAAATATTTAATTAAATGAAAAATAAATAGCAATCATCTTTGTTAAATATAATAAATATATGCAAATGGAAAGTTTTTTATTTTTATTTAATTTATTTTTCAAATTGCTTTTATCTTTGTATGAAACAAGTACAATGGACTTGCACGGTGACTGCTGCTAATGCGAAAATGCCCCAAAAAGAAACATAAATTAATAAGAATGTTTTCGAACAATTAATAATTGAGAACCTATACATAAAATTATGAATTAATAAGTAGATTTTTATATTTACAAACTAATTAATTTGCTTTTCTTTAGACAAAAGAATGCCAGTGTGAGTGGTCAGCCCAAAATTTCGTCTCATATTCCGCAATAAAGGCCTTATCTTTCTTCCTTCTTATAAAATTGTGGACCTTGGATAAGATCTTGAATGATAATGACAAATAATAGTTATGAAATAAAGATTTTTGGCGCGAATTTAGCAATTTTACTAAATCAATCGTATCATCTTTGGCGAGTAAGATATATATATTTGCTGAGTTTCACATATGAAAATTGTATTCATCACACTGCAATAGAGAAAAATTATGGGTTTTGCTATTTATGCATTAATTGCTATACATTGGCAAATAATAGTTATGAAATACCATTGAGTATGAATCTCGTGTTTTGTTGTTGTTGTTTCTTATGGCGCCATGGACAAGGCCGCTGTTACGAAGACAGCGATTTTCAGCCGGTGGGGGAGCGTCTCTTGTTTTTATAGCAGCGCCAACTAGGGCCAAGAGTACGACTTTGCTACTCACGCATTACTCATTCGCTTGCACAACCCCTTTTTACAGGAGGGCACATTCACACATCTCACAGATAGAAAAACGGAAGAACAACCATGCCAACCCGGGACTCGAACCCAGGACGTCCAGATCACGGGGAAGACGCGTTACCCCTATGCCAGGACGCCGGCATCTTGTGTTTTTAACGAATCTAGAGTGCGGTCTTTATCAGATAATCGCTGACATGCGGTTAATACACAGTACCATAATATCGAATATATATTTTGGATGACTTTTTTACCCGACCGACTGACATAGATTTGCAATAGAACTACAATTGTAACTGTAAGATCATAAAGCATATTTCATTTATTTAAGTCATTTCATTTTTGAATTATTATATTTACAAATATGTAAAAGTAACAGAGTGACAGAGACCAACATCTACACATATTTGATTCCAAATTTGCCAGGATATAGATTTTAAATCTATGTACCAAATTTTATATATCTATCTCTTTACATTTTATAATTACTGCTATCTTGTCAGGCAGACTTCTGAACTGATTGGATATCATTCAAAATGTGAAGGAAACGTAAAAATTTGGGTACAGTCCCTAAAACAAATTTGCATCTGTTTAGCTCAATACGTTTTCGAGTTGCCCTGTTCATAAATCGACATAATAATTTGAAAAATATGTTTTTGATTTTGAGTGATTTTTCAAAGAGATTTGAAATGTTTCAAAGAGATTTGAAGTGTTTCAAGAGTGAAGTTTTTTCAAAGAGATTTGAAGTGTAAAAAGTCGCCAAAAATTGGCGACTTTTTAATGATGATTACAATGCTTTTGTTTCATATGCTTCGTATAAAAGAAAGTAAAAATGATGAATTATCTAGTTCTTTCTTTATTTAAGAATAAAGGTTTATTATATATATATATTTGTCATAAAGAAACTGCGCATGATCATGAACGAAATACATTCAAAATGTCCGTTAATACTTTTTGAAACTTCATATCGAAATCCTTTTTTAATACTAATATTATAAAAACTCAACAAAATAAACTACAGAAAATTTACAAATTTGGGATAAATTCTTACATTACACACACAAAAAAAAGAAAGAAGCAGAATTCAAGATAATTTTTTTAGTAGTAATACAATAATTACCAAATAAAACAAAATGACAGAAAATTGACTTAAAGTTGGAATGGCGATTTTTTTTCGATATTCACAAAAAAACTGAAAAGGAGAATTCTTCAAAGATACTCTCTTTTTATTTAATCTAATCGAAACTTTTTATTCTCGGATTTTTAGTACGAACAATTCATTTCACTTATAAGTTAAAAACATTAACACTTGCTACATTTTATTTAAGTAATCTAGACAATGAATCAAAGTCTAGACAGCGAATGAATCATAATTCAATGTTTGTTCTCTTAGCTGTTGAAACCGCTTCCTGGTTTAAAACTTCTCCAATTAATCTAATTCTGAATCTACAAGTGGAAACAGAGCATATTTAATATCTTCCTCTAATGTCAATGACCTTTTTACAATCCAGTTTTCCAACAGAGATCAGATGACTCTTTGAAATGCTAACACAAATTGCGAACTTTTTGACCTATTCGTCTGTTTCATCATGATTTCAATCCAGTTTTTCACTAGATATCAAATGACTTCTTAAAGGCTAACACAAATTGCGAACTTTCTAACCTATTCGATCAAGATTACATAAACAGGAAACTAGTTCCAAAAGGGACCACCACGGTTCCCAAGCCTTAACTGTTCGCTGCTCATCAGCGCCACCAAATGTTTGACAAGTTCTTGGAACATAAACGGCCGAGAACTGAGTGAGGAGTCTTTTGAGAGAGTTAAGGGGGATTTGGAACATGGAGATCACCGTGACGATTGAGACGAAACAGACGAGGCGTGGATCAAGGGTGACGCAGACCCAAGAGATAAGGTATGGATCATGTCTGTCAAACGCGAAGGCAAATATTTACTGTAATATAAACTTTGCTTCGAGTGCCAGCAGACTGCCAGTGGTGCGTTGATGGAAAAAAGCTGGCGGATATCTTGTAGCCAGTGGAATTGTTTTCTTGTTGTTCTGGGGTTCTGAAGTTTTTGACATGAGCAGGACCACCAGAGATGTGGTGCCTTGAGATAAGAATGTTATAAAATGAACGATAAGAATGTTATAAAATGAATGATAAAAATGTTATAAAATGAATGTGGAACAGTGGCGGATTTAGATAGTTTGTAATCCTTGGCAGTGAATATTATAAAGCTTCTTTTAATAAATTGGTCAATTTAGTTGCGCATTTCATCATACTTATTTTCAGTTAATCTTTTTTTTTTTAATTAACTTTTTGTTCCAAAATGCATTAGCCTTTATTAGTTTATCATCATTTCAGACTGCATGGAATCCATGTTTATACACAATTACGAAGTACACATAGTATTTGTACGCATAGTATTGTACACAAGTTTGTACGCAATATTATTAAAGTAGAGGTGGCGCCTTGCGATAAGAATGTTATAAAATGAACAATAAGAATGCTATAAATGAATGTGCAACAGTGTTGGATTAAGATATTTTATGACCCTAAGGAGTGATTATTATAAGGATATTCTTTTAATAAATTGGGCAATTTAGTTTTGCATTTCACCATACCTGTTTAAAGTTAATCTTATTTTATTTTATTAACTTTTTTGTGAACAAGCATTAGTCTTTATTGAATTATAATCACTTGACTGCATGGAATACACGTTTGTACACATTTATGAAGTACACAGATTATTTGCCCGCATAGTATTTGTACACTTATTATTTGTATATAAGTTTGTTCTCAGTATTATTAAATAAGAGGTTCGGTGTCTATTTTTATTCTAATCACCAAGCAAACGTAATGAAATGTAACGAATTTGATCGATTATACTTAAATAAATTTTAATTTTACTATAATAGTACATCATTCAAAGAATTTGTTTTTATTTTGCGAATATGAAAATACATATTTTTATCGACCAGTTTCCGGTCCCTTCCAGCTAGCTGTCTGGTAAGAAAACCGATGATCCGTTAATGTGGAGTGTTAGAAAAAATCATTTTTAATCATTTTTCTAACTGGAGGTTTTCGGAATTCTCGGAGTACTGAGGGCGGGAGGATGAATTTTACTCCATCTGGGCATTTTGCTTTATTGCGTTACTATATACTAAATTATTGTATGTATACTAAAATTATTTTTATTCTTTTTTATAAATTTTAATTTTTTTATTGTATTTTTTATTGTAATTTTAGTTTTTCTATTTGTATCAAAATAGGATACGAGGCTTTGTACATTAGATTAATTAGAAGGACAAAACATCAATTAGAAGAACAAAATAAATTCGAATCCATTGGGCATTTTGCAGGGCTTTTTTTCCCGTTAAAAGATATATGCTAATACTATGTTTACTCATTTTAATAATTTTACTACGCACGCTTTTAGTTTTTTTATTTGTATCAGAATAAGATAGGTGTGCCATCACTATTGCACTTTAGATAAACAATTAATACCAATTAGAGGGAGAGGATAAATTTGACTCCATCTGGGCATTTTGCAGTTTTGCTTCTTTTGTGTGTGTTCAAAATGTATATTAAAACTATTTTTATTCTTTTTTCAAATCTTACTAGGCATGCTTTTAGTTTTTTTTATTTGTATTCGTATGGCGAAAGTAGGCTTTGCACTTTTGATTAACAATTAACACCAATTAGAGGGAGATAATAAATTTATCTCCACAAAGAAATTTTAAAGGTTTTCTTTTTTTGCATTAAAATATGCACTGAATTTTATTTTTATTCATTTTTATAATTTTATCACGCGAGCTTTAAATTTTTTTTTATTTGTATCAGTTTGCTTATATTAACGTCCCGTTTTAAACAAACACTAGGGCTACTTTGAGACAGAACTCTTACTTTTGTACTGCGGTCAGATGACGAGGACGACACCTCAGCTGGAAAACCTCTCCCTAAATGTCCACCACATCAGCGGAGGACGTTTGCCCTCGATAGATTTAATGTGAACCAGTTATTTGTATCAGAATGGGATTAGTGTGGTTTTCACTTTAGATTAATAGTTAAACCATTTAATTGCAGAAATACAAGAACAGATGGCAGTTTATTTATAAAAGTTATATTTCCAATGTTATATGCCGCACTGACTGTCAGAGTGATGAACGGAAAAAAAAATCACTGGCATTTTTGCTCTCATATTTTAAACTATTGAATCTCGCTTAAGGCAAAAATCAAAACTTCAACCTGGTATCACCTTACAGGTAATGCGACTGCAAAATCTCCGCAAACATCTCATATACCTTAACAAGCGAAGACGCCACTCGGCAAACAAGCGTATTAGCACGGTACAACATCTCTCACCCACTTGCCCACACTAATCCAAAATTCTGACTTAAGGCAAACTCATTTTGTGCCGCAGATTCATTTTGTCAGGCATGACTTCATTACGGCCAAGCAAATTAATCAAAGCATTAACGGCTCATAATAACCGGTCAAAGTTTCGTTTTAGAAGGGGGGGGGCAATGATCAAACCGAATTTCATTAAAGCCACCGTGCTCCTCCCCCCACCCATATCCTCCAGTCTCAGCAACACCCCTTCTAATTAAAGGAATCGGAGGGCATTCCCGCGGATGTTGGCAACTGCCGGATTCAAAATCGAATGACATTTCCTGAGGTGTTTGATCTTATCCGGTTCTGTTTTCCGCCGGAGTTGTTCCCGATCTTTAAGCCCAAGGCAGTTAGTTGGATGTTGAGTGGAATGGCAGAGTTAAGTCTGGAGAACTGGGAGGATTGAAATAGGGTGATGAGGTGAACGAATGCAATCAGGTTGCTCGCTTTGAAGGTTGTTACGACTGCCACTGAGCTAAAACTGAGTTTGAACTCTATTAACAATCAGTATTCACATAGGAATGGTTTCTTGGTTACTGTTCTGACCTCTTCCGCCTTCTCCCTTTCCAACAAAAGGGACGTACTAACCTCTAGTCTGAAACATTGTTTCTATAATGTTTTAGGCTTGATTCAGGCGTCTTGTCTTCGGAAACTTTGATTACATCTGCCACTACATTCCGTGTGTACAGAATCTACAGAAACTAACTAAACTACAGTACTAACTAAACTAACTAAACTACAGTACTAACTAAACTAACTAAACTACAGTACTAACTGAACTAACAAAACTAAAGTACATGCGATCAACAGAAACTAACATGTACTTCTAATTATATTACACGATAAAGCAGCAGTGCTTTGAAAATGGACTGCCATTGAAAAAATACATACTTTAGAAGTCATATCATAATTGTAATTATCACAATATTAAAAAAAAAAGTGTTGTCGAAAATAGGCTTTATAAAGACACCTACTTATTATGGGATAAAAATAGACGTAATACAATAATTATTGTATTAAAATTAATGTTGATATATATTAAAAATTAGTGAAATAATATGCTTTAAGGAAATGGAAATTAATGTTGTAAAATATATTTAAACTGTATCTGAGGGAAAAGTATAGTAAGTAAATTGGTATCGTTCAAAAGCCCAATTTTTTAATTTTAAGATGGTGAAAAATCTTTTTCGTGCTTTACTATTTTCGTATTTAATCAAATAAAATGTGAGCATATTGCTTAGTTTTGAATAAAGAAAAAAATATAAGTGCACATTAAATCTGACTAAACATCCTTCCGCTGGTGTGATCGGAAGTTTGGAGAGGGAGTACCAGCTCAGGTGCCATCCTCGCCGTCTGGCTGGGTTTAAAATTACTAGGTCTGTCCTAAAAAAGCCATACTGTCGTTGAATCTATTAAAACATTTTTTCCTTTGTAGAGTTGTCTTATAGTTGTAAATAAATAAATATTCACTAAGAATTAAAAAAAAAAAAGAAAACAGGAGGATATGATCTCATCTTTTAACCAACATTAGTTGAGCGGTAATTATAATACATAATCGATTGAAAAAAGTCTTTTTTTAATTAATTGCATGCGTTATCTAAAATGGAAATTATATATAAAAAATAAGCAAAACTGCATATATTGGTTGCATGAAGAAGCGGGAATAGGTAACATCCTATGACTGAAGTGGGATCACAGACGGCGGATTAATTTTTTTTTGTCGAGCTGTCAAATAAAAATAATTATAAAGAATATGATATTTTCGAATTATAATACATTAGAACTACAAATGAGTATGCATAATTAATTATTAAAATTATTAATTAAAGAATAACTAATATCTTTTTATATAATATAATGGAATATCATTTATTTAATAATTGATTACCTTATATTCTATTAGACAGATTTTGAAAACAATAAATTTTAATGTTATATTTGTTTGAAGTTATTATTTAGTTATAATTTATCGTAATCACTAAATACTTTTGCCATACTTTAATATGATATTACTGATATTAAGAATAGTTAATTCGTGAAGAATTTTATTACTTTAGTCATTTATTTTATCATGATATTTCAAAATAAATTTCATTGCAATGATATTGACCAGTTATTAAAAGAGAAATTGTATAAAGTTCTAATCCTAGAACCGCAAAATATCTAAATCAATTAGTGCTTACGTCTGTCATTCGCTTCAATATCTATAAGCAAAAATAATTTGAGTAGACATCTTATATTAAAATGTACAATAACACATCTTTTTAAATATATATATTATATTCTGATGAAAAAGCATTTATGCGATATAGTATGGTTGTTTAATTTTTTTCAAACATCCAATTTACAGAATTTACAATATTCAATAAAATAATACAAGCTTAAAATATATCTTTGCAAAAATCATATGAATTGAATTGAGTTACCCTACGACAGAGAAAGAAATAATCAAATAATAAAGAGACACTTTTACACTATCAAAAGCTACTCAAATATTGACAAATGTCTGGCTCTGTAACGAATGTTATTTCTACTCTACCTGACTGATATTTTCTTTTCAAAATTTCTTGAGTCTAAGCATCTAGCATATTAAAATATTTTCTTTTTCTCTTTGTGAGAAACAACATCAAATTTTGAAAGCTGCATACCATCAATGTCGATATGGCTGATATATATATATATATATATATATATATATATTATCATAAATATAAAAATTAAAGAGATACCTTTTTCTTTCTTGACAAAAGAAAACATGACAAATATTTTTCTTTCAGAAATATTTGATAAGTTATTGTAACAGATAAAAATTAAACATGAAACACATACGTATTTTAAAATTTGACGAATGTACAGAGAAATTTCTATTCTAATGATATATTAAGGCACATCGTTACATGTTTACGATTTTGTTTCAATGTCTCTAATCCTGATAAAAATATTTTTCTACTCTTTTTAATACTCTACTAAACGAATGTTTCTAAAAACCCTTTTATTATTATTTATTTTGCTTTATTGCCCTTTATTCTGTAACGCATTATCATAAATATAATGGAATCATAATAATATTTTCTTCAAATTCGCTTCCAGATGGCACCACTCTTCTAAAGTCAGAATTTAATTAAAATTTATCAATTGGATGGTAATGAAATAGATAAAAAAAGAAACGAAAATTAGTCAGATTACTGCATATTTACAAAAATAAAATGTGTCAAAGTAATAGTTTTTTTCATTACCTAAAAATAGCTGAAACTTCGTAGATACTAAGACAGATTTTGTTTTAAATACATGTAAGATAGTACATACAGCTGTTGTAGTAATACATAATAGACAAAAATGTAACTGGAAATAATTATAATTTCAAACGGAAATGAATTATTTCATTTTTAACGTAAAATTTTTCAAAAATAATATTTGAAATGTTTATATATAAATTCTCTTGTTACCAATTTACGAATTTGTCTTCAAGCAATTGTGTTATAAAGGATGAAAACAGCATTTGTTCTTAGTGTATTTATATGAACTAATGTGCAAGTTCTTTTTTTCCCGCATTTTCTGAAGAACGAACATTTTACTATAACTGGTTCTGTAAAAATGTGATATCTCAATAAAAAAATCAATCAAATATAATGAAACTTTGCTTGTGCTCAACACTTAGGACACGGATTTCAAGGTAACTTTAGCCATGTTTTTCAATCATTTTCAGCTCAAAACAAAGAAAAATTTTGTCAAAAAAATCAATAATTATAACTTTAAATGCTCTTAAAACATTTACATAATAACATAATTTTCAACTTGCGGTTCATTATATTCTAAATAGTTTAAGAAATACATATATTAAATAAAAATTAAATATTTCCATTATATTTTTAAACACAAATTGTTTTTCTGAACCAGTTAACTGTTTCGACCTCTTCGGAAAATGTGTTTTTAAATTGTCATAAGTATATATATATTATATATAAATATAATTGATTTTAAATATAATAATAAAATAATTATTATATAAATATAATAACTGCCATTGAATAAACTCGTCATAAAGCAAAATATTGTACTTTTTCCATCATGAGTATACTCGTCAAAAACAATTAACTGGTTAACAATGAAAATTTTGCTAATTTTTTAATAACTAATCAGTTTTTTCAAATGCTAATGGTAATATATATATATTCTTCTATAATAACCTTATAAGATTTCTTTCAGATATTTGGCACTGAAAACATTTTTGTGGAATTTTTAAAAATCCGTCTTCGTACTTAAGTCGAATACTTTAAAACAACAATTCTCAAATAATTCAATCATTAATATGGTACAGTTTTCCTCCTTGTAATAGCAAAATGAATCAAGATAAGATGATTTCATTCTTACTAATGCTTTCAGTTTTGATGGATAACATACCAAATGCCTTACTTATCTCTAATTTTCTTAAGTGAGCTCGACGACGGATGTTTTAGTGCTTTGATGCAAGATTTAAGAGGTTCAGCGGCCTTAAGATCCGAACTGTCAACATACATCTGGTTCTTTTAACGAGCAACTCAGTTCGTTAATATACCACGTGCAGGGAAGATGAAAACATACTAATCAGAAATGTGATCTTAAAAGAGGCCAGGTTTCCTCTAAAGGACCCTAAATAGAACCTCTTTCTGTAGAAGTACGCCTCAAATATTGCTGAAAAGCTAGGAATTTAGAAATAATTGAAGATGATGAATTAGACGGAATGTACTTAATGGGGTAATTTCGGTTCTATTTTATTTTAGAATTGATGGGTGCAATAAATTAAATCTTACATGAGTTCCGAAAGTGTTTGATTATTTTTGATATCCATGTAATTATTATTACATTTATGCTTATTTCGATAGATTCGTAATCTGTAAGCAGGACATTAAAGTTATTTTACACTAAACGTATATAAAACAAAATAAGAGAATGCTAGTAAATGTAATTATAAAGGAAAACAATAAAACATTAGTATATGCGTGTGCGTGCAATATATACTAATGTTTTAGCCACTGTAGTTTTACACTATAATTTTGCAGATGTATGGCAAAAGAAGAAACTTCTGTACTTTTTCACTTCAGTTTATTTCATCACGAGAGTCATAATTTGTTCAGAGATACGTCAGTGTATATCGCGACATAACAGCAAAAGAGACAGAAATTTTCCCTTATAGGGATTTTACTCTGAAATTGATGGGAATTTCTTTGCTACTTGTCGATTTAGACAGAGGAATTTAGGTATCTCTGAAAGGTATGAGCAAGTGTTAGGGATTTTTATTACTTCGCTCGCAGCGTGAGAAAATGCATAAGTCATCAGTTTTTTAACACATGTGTTAAAAATAATTAAATAAAAAATGGGAAATGGATAGGAAATAACAGGTCATCTTAAAATGAAGTTAATGTTGTATTCCATATATGTGTAAAATTAATACTAATGAATTTGATTATTTTAAAAGTCGCAACTGGTGTCAAAAATCTAATTTTCACTTTTTATTTTTATCTACTTACTTATTAATACTACTTATTTACGTTACTATTCTATTTATTTATTAGCTATTATTATTCTACTTTTATTAGTTATTTAACTAAAATTCTCACTAATTTTCATCTAAGAAATGTAACTAAAGTCAATTTGTTTTTTGACTAATTGATAAAGGCCTGAAACTTAAAAACTTGTCATCAAAGCTATGCTTTTTAAAATTGTAAGAAGTAGTGTTCGAAAAAATTTCAATGAATTAAATGTTCATTTACCGAAATAAACTACTTTAAAATTAAAAACCTTTTTTGAAACAATAGCTGCTCCTCTTTTAGGACTGTAGCACCCCCTGAATTCATTTTTAAAAGTTTACTTTTTTTTTCTTTTTTCGAGTTTCTTTTAAGACAACTTTTTCGAAACTTTTATGCTCTTTGCTTATTATGTCACTCTCAGAACTTGATAAACAATAAAAATAAAGAAAAAAGCAATAAAAATGTAAAAATATAATAGCAACTAAATCCAACAAGTATGAAAAACACGAAGCTCAGAACAATTCGTCGTGCACCCCTTCTGTGCACACAAATGATTGGTTGATTCGAAGAAAAAAGCAACACTTTTCTCCCTTTGAATTTAGAAGCTGCGGAGTAGCAATCAGAGTAAATCTGGAATGAAGCGCTGTTTTTAACTCCCACCCGAAGTTTATACAAAATATCCTGGTTAATTATATACAAACGTTAATTTTTAAACTGTTAGAGAATTAAAAAAAAATACTTATTATAAAAAACGCTTCATACAAAGAATTATGTTTTGTTTTATTTGAAGCAATAAATGTAATACTGAAAAAATTAGACAGCCTAAATTTTTACACGGATTCTCAGTCCTATTAGCCACGTTTCGTAAAATATTTTTGATACTAATACTAAATAAAAACAAGTTCTACTCTTCGACGACTAAAGCTGATCGAATTACGTAGTTTTGAATTTCATTATTTTTAGGCCAATCATCGGACACTTCAAGGTAATGTCGTGTGTTAATTGGTGAATCTTCTTAGAAGTATTCTTTGAAATGGAATAAAATAAAAAATCCTCTAAAATATAGGCATTAAAAAATTAATAAATCAGAATTTAAACACGCGCACACGCACGCACGCACGCACACGCACGCACGCAGGCGCACGCGCACACACACGCAGGCGCACACACACGCACGCAGGCACACACACACACACACACACACACACACACACACACACACACACACACACACACTTTTGCTTAAAATGTTAAAGAATATTTTACTAAATAAATTTTATAGTTTGTTTATTTAATTCTTTTAAGAATATTTTACTAAATATGGCTGTTACAGCTTCACGCCGATAGATGGCGTATCTGTCGAGTACAAAGTTCCTGTTAATTCTTTTTGTATCAGAACGTAGAGTGTGTAAGAACGATTCTGTGAGCGAGACGAGGCATCCAACTGTGAGAGGTGTCCTAATCTGTAACAGTCTACATGAAGTGGCACAAAAAATGTGTCCGAAAATAAAATGGTGTTCACCAGAAAGAAATGAGTAATTATTTGAAGAGAATTACAATGGCCAATAGGACTGGTGGCCATATTGAAATTTAGATTTCGTATCTTTTTCAGCAATACATTTATCATTTCAAACATCACACAATATAATCCTTTATAGCATTGAAAGCATTTTCCCAAATGGATGTATATGCCTAATGGTTTAGAAATGAACTATTTGGATGGACACTCCATGCATTGCGTATCGGTTATATTTGATGCATTCGTGGAAAAATATGGGATAATAGAATTCTAAATCAAAAATTATTTAAAGAATATTGCCAGCAACTTTAAATACACATTCATATTCTTATCATGATAATTCATCATGGATGATATATGAGAGCGTTTCCGGTAACTGACAAAAGAAATAGCCATTTTTAACTTAAAGTGGCATCCATTCATAGAAATAAAAAGCGCTGCAAGCTTAAATCGACTCTCTTGCTTATGCATAATGCAAGTGAACTACTTTAACAATATTTTATTGATCACCAAAAAAAAAAAAAAAAAAGCATCCATCTAACCAAGTAGTCCTTCCTATCTGCAATTTAAATGAAGTCTATAAATTACAGAAAGTATATTAACTTCTAGAATTTACTACATAGTAAAATGCATACATTGTTTCGATTCCATCTAACGTTTGAGTTAGTTTGCTTTTGAAAATTCCGATAATGGATTCTTTTTTCTTCTTTGTTAGAAGCATTTGAGATATATGAGTTAAGTAAAGTACACATCTAGTTTAAATTATTTTAAATGATATTTTCGCAATGGTTTTTAGGATTGGAATTCCAATGATAATTATTTTAAGCTCTTTCGTATGCAGAAAAAAATTATTTTTTAAATGTTAATGACGTTTTTACTTTTCATATACGAGATATAGAGGAAATATTGTAATTATTAGAATATTCGAATTCCAAATTCCACGTAACTCCACGTAAGTCCGAAGAACATATTTTTGGAATTAGATCTGCCTACCAGCCCGACTGTCTTGTGAGCATTGTAACTCAAAAAAGCTTTGAGCTAGACAGATGAAATTTGGTATGCGGACTTCAGATCAGATCTATAGATTTCTATCAAATTTGGAACAAAATCCATTCACAGGAAGTTAGTCTGGCTAACTGTTAGAGTACACGTGAACTCGATGATAACAAAACTCAAAGAACTAGGTATATGCAATTTGGTAAATAGATTTAGCATCTAAATTATTGATTCTTATGATATTTTAAACTAAATCGGTCAAATCTGCTCAAGATCCACATATTTGCGGTAGCAGGAATAACACATTTATTAGACAGTATGTGAAAACGTTTCAGACAGACTTTCGCTCGTTCTATTAAATTCGCTCGTTCTTTCCATTTTAAAATCATTACCAACATTAATTAATCTAAAAATATTCTTTTTCTAATTTAAACAAATTTGAAAAAATTGGTTTTAGATTTTTTTTTTCCCTGACTAGTAAAAATTTTCGATTTGAAACTTCAAAACTGTGAAAAAATTTGTTGGTACAGACAAACGATTGATTTGATTAAAGCCTCCATTAGATCTGACAAAACACTGAATGAATATATAAACACATAACAGTTAAAACAATCAACATTATAATGACTGAATTTATAAATTTCGTAATTATTATTATTGCAACAGATGATTAGTTACTATTGCAACAAAATGTTTGTCGCTATAACATTAGTCATTATGACAACTCGTTCAATTACTATTAGTCAGCAGCAACAAAATAAGCGGACGTTGCGAATGAATCAATTGCAAAAATCAATAAAAAAAACCTTATGAATTATTCCAATTTAATCTATGAAACAAATTCTTCGTAGCGAAAAAAAAAAAAAAAAACTAAACAGCGTCAATTAAAAAAAAAAAGAAAAAGCAAACGCAGTTTTATCTCTTAACAAAATATAATCATATCATTGACTCAATCACATTGCCAGGTTTTAAAATAATATTATTAAAAGAATCAAAAACATAATTTGACACGTGAAATCTAAAGTTAGAAAAACTTAAAATAACCATTTTCAATTAAACGATTGGAATTTTTCACATGATTTAGCTTTCAATACTTTTGGATATATTCTATTTGGTTTGAAAATCACATGAAAAAACGCGGAATGAAGTCTTGAAATAACAATATTTATTAATAAAAAAGTCTGTTTTTTAATGTTTATTTCATAAGTTTGAAAGTTTTTGTTGCACGTTTTATTCCGTAACACATAAGATAGTCGCTTCAAATAATATTTAGGATATAATTAAAAGAAATTCTTACCACTTTCGTGCATATAAAGAACTTTTCAAAACTGCATTAATTAAACTTGAGAAGATATATCTCGCTTACCTGCAAATGAAAAATAAATAATAAGGTTTTTTAAATCAGAGCATAAATAAATGCATTAAGAATTCAGTACACAAACAAATCTGATGTAAAATAACAATAATAATTTAAATAACACATTCGTATGAGTTATATACATATACCAATAAGATCGAATTTACATTTAAATATATTATAAAATTATTCGATAAAGTCAATTCGTGATCGTTTGGGAATTTAATTTTAGCAGCCATTATGTATCACGTTGTTGAAGTAAAAAATAATGTCACCGCACAATGTGAGTAAGATAATATATATTTGAATGCTGGATGATATTTGCAGTTATCTTTGCCATGTGAGATCAAGTGAATTGATTTAATTGCTTTCACTATCCTTAAATGAAGTAAGATTCACTTGATGCAGTAAAAATAATTTTTATACTGAAAAAAATCGTATTTATGATAGCTGATATTATTAGATTTACCAATTACTTTACGAAGACAATTTTCGATCATGTCACATATCAATGCGTAGTGTAAGTTTAATTTTAGCAGCCATTACGTATCATGGTGTTGTAGTAAAAGATTATGTCATAGCACAATGTGAGTAAGACAATATACAGTTGATTGTTGGTTGATATTTGAAGTTATTTTTGCCACGTGACTCCGAGATCATGTGAATTGATTTAATTGTGTTCATTATCCCCAAATGAAGCAAGACTCACTTGATGCAATAAATATAATTTTTACCGGGAAAATCAAATTTAGGACAACTTAATTAATATTAAATTCACCAATTACTTTACAGAAACAATTCTTGATTATGTGACTTTCAATGTGTCATGCCAATTCAATTTTGGAAACCATTATGTATCATGCTGTTGCAATGAAAGATAATGCGATTAAGACAATATGAAGTTGAATGCTGCATGACATTTGACATTTATCTGGAAAAAAAATCAGATTTATAAAAATTTAATTAAAATTAAATTTACCAGTAAAGCAAGATTTTTCCATTATACTATAATTGCCAATTTTTACACTAATTCCTCCCCTCATACACACACTCATTTTTTAAAATCATATCTTCTTCTTTCTTTTAAATTAGACGGATGTTCTAAAAATAGGAAATGTTACAAAAAATTTCATTTACTCTTTGCTGTTACAAGTCGTTTCATGAAAGAAAATAAAGTAAAATTTTCATGGGAAATTCAATTACTAACTGGTGACGCTGATTGAAGTTCTTTTGAGCAACTCAACTAACTTCTATAATTTTCCTATAACTACAGCTTTAAAACCTGCAACTAGCCAAAGTGATATTACGTGCTGATCGGTAAAAATTAAAGCCCGGATATCATGGGAAAAAGCTGGACTGTAATAGAATTAGAGAAAGGAACTTCACGAAGAAATTACATTAGTAATAAACACCAATGTAATATAACATAAACATTCACTAGATGAAAAAGTAGACATTTTAAAACAACGTACCAGGAACCATCGCAACGTCACGATGAAAAGATAAACCATAGTTATTGTTACTTTGACCTGTCATATTTTGCTGATGACAACTGCTGCTAAATAACAGATTAGCTACTGGAAGTACAATAATCATCCATTGTTTTGATAATCATACGTAAAATAGAAGACGTGGATATGAGATGTATATTTAAGTTATAAACAGAAAAGGAACATCATTTATTTGTAAATTAAAAGCCAGACAAAAAAAGAAGGATCGTCTGCTCGAAAGTAATATGTTTAAATAAGTGTAATTCTAAATTCACATTAAAATGGCATAATGCTTTTGAGAAGTAATTGGTTTTGAAGTGGAAGAAAAATGTTAATTCATTTCGTAAGATTTTTCAATTGTATTTTATGAGTCATAGAAAACGTGAATGAAGCATATATATTTAAGTCATTAAGATAATAGAAGAATATTTATTTTTAAAATATAATGAGCACAAAAGAAATCGTTTGCTTAAAAGTAACTCGTTTGTGGAAGAATAATTTTGAATTTGCTTGTAAAAAGACCTTAATGTTTTAAAGAAATAATTGGTTTAGAGTTGAAAATTTTTGAATTTGCATGTAAAAAGACAAATGTTTTTAAGGAATAATTGGCTTAGAGTTGAAAAATGTTAATTTATTACTATGTTTTCATTTACATATAATTTTTTTGTAATCTTTCAGAGTTTTAATTAATTTTTAAGGAAATATATATATATAAAAATTGTCTGCCTGTAATAATTCAAATTATTCTATCCAATAAATGTATTTCTAAAATTTTTTTCCAAAACAAAAGGATATATGAGGCAAAAGATTGATATTATAATTGTAAAATATGTATATATTTACAAAAGAAAAATCTAAATTTATATTTCTTTGAATTAATTGGAAGATAGGGACTTTCTAATTAATATAGGATTTATTTTTAATTAGCCTCTTTTGTAAACAATATTTCAAAATAAAATTGATTAAAATGTGAAAATAACAATTTTTTATTTTCATAAAGATTTAGGAAAATCAGAATAATAATTATTATAAGTAAAAAAAAGGAAGTACTTTTAATTAAAAAGAACTATTTTAAAATCTCACTTTATTAACACATATTTATAAAGCTAATATGTACACATAAAAAAATCTTATACCCTATTTTGCTGTTCTTTATTGTTGTTTTGAATGGAATTCAGGTCTAAATTTTTTAATCAAAATAAATGCCAGTTTTTTTAAATTAATGTTTTGATTTTTTTTGCAATTGAAATATTTTATTAATTTAAGAAGTATTAGTTAATTATATAGGCATAGTTTTAACATCAGGTTTGTGCGATATTTTATTTCGTTCATTTTATATTAAAAAATTATACATTTGAGAATCTATATACTTATAATAAAGCTCAATGTGTGTGTGTGTGTGTGTGTGTGTGTTGGCGCTCTACAGGCCAGGTCATTTGACATACAGCTATCAAATTTGGTACATGTATACCTTAGAGGTCGGGAATGTGCACCTGGGGTCCCTTTTTTTGAAATTTTAATTAGAATTTTAATTATTAATTAAAAACTAACTTTCCCGCCAAAAAAATCTTCCATTTTCCTCACCGCCAACTTTTCCGCCAAAAAAATCTTCCATTTTCGCCAACGCCAAATGAGTAAGGCTTCCGGGTTTTTTTTCTCCCAACAGTAATGAGGCTAGGGTTAGTATTTTTCGGCGGATTATTTCAAACGATTCTGTTTATTTTCTTAATGTCTGATGCATTTAAAATTAAACATTGTTAATGAATCGATCCTTCAGATTCATTCTGAAGAACTTTTGAATAAAAATAAAACAGAATAAAGGAAATTGAAAATTTCTAATCCGCATAGCATTACCCCAACTGGCGTAGAAAAAAAATCACGTATTTGCGTTACGTAACTGGCGTTGAAAATTCACGCATGCGCTGTGTGTTCTGAATTCCGCATTGTGTTGACGAATTATTATCAACCGATGCGGACTGGATTTAAATTTCTTTTAGGTTCGTTGCAGGTTTTTGTAATTAAAATGTATTTATGTTAGTTATATATTTTTTGTATATGCTTATAGTTTTAAGTACATCGTTTTTTAAGTAGTTTTTTTTAAACCTGTTTTAAACCGTCTATTTTAAACGATTCGTTTCATTTTCTTAGTGTTTGATGCATTTAAAAGTAAACATTGTTAATGAATCGATCTGCTCATGATGAATCTAAGAAAATTTTGTTGACAAATTCTTGAGATAATACGTAAATTGAAAAGGATATTCTTTAGTGCCCATAAAGTTTAAACGCTGAGTGACTCTATTTTCATTAATCAGATTATAAAAAAATTCTTTGTTTCAGTAAAAAATATTATTATATTAATTGCAGATTAATTCTTTCCACTTTAATTTAAAACATAAATTCTACGGGTGCTAACAGAAAATTAGAGAGATACATATTACGTTATGACTGAAGGCCTTTATAATATTATGAGTGACTTATATGACTATCAAAATTTGAAGTTTTAAAATATTTTGATGAAGAAGCTATTAAAGTAGGAATTGCATAAAATATTTAAATATAAAAATTTTAACGAGCATTAAGATTGGCGAACCGGTTGGTCGACAAATTCTTGAGATATTACATAAATTAAGAAAGATATTTTTTAGTTCCCATAAGGTTTAAATGCTCAGTGACTCTGTTTTCGTTAATCATGTTATTAAAAAAATTAACATTTAATGACGAACACGAACACACTGATATTCACCGTTACTCTGATTAGATATTATAAAATCTGAATAGATAAACATAAACGTGTAAACAGCTGTGCGCCGGTTTCTATGGCAACACAGCTGGAAAGGGAAAAGAAGTTTCCGAAGAAAATTCACGCATGCGCATTGTTCTGATTGTTGTCATGACAACCACTTTCAACAGACGATTTAAATTATTTTTAGGTGAGTTACATGCTTTTGTAAGTAAATTGTATTTATGTTAGTTATATATTTTTTGTATATGCTTATAGTTTTAAGTACATCGTTTTTTAAGTAGTTTTTTTTAAAACCTGTTTTCAATGATTTAAATTATTTTTAGGTTAGTTGCATGCTTTTGTAATTAAATTGTATTTATGTTAGTTATATTTTTGTATATGCTTATAGTTTTAAGTACATCGTTTTTAAGTAGTTTTTTTAAACCTGTTTTAGACCGATTATTTTAAACGATTCATTTTATTTTCTTAGTGTTTAATGCATTTAAAATGAAATATTGTTCATTAATCGATCTGTTCATGATAAATCTGCGAAAATTTTGTTGACAAATTCTTGAGATATTACATAAATTAAGAAAGATATTCTTTAGTGCCCATAAAGTTTAAACGCTCAGTGACTCTATTATCAGTAATCATATTATTAAAAAAAATGCTTTGTTTCAGTAAAAAATATTATTATATTAATTGCAGATGAATCATTTACACTTTAATTTAAAGCATAAATTCTACGAGGGGTAACAGAAAATGAGAGAGATACATATCACGTTATGACTAAAGGCCTTTATAATATTATGAGTAAATTATATGACTATCAAAATTTGAAGTTTTAAAATATTTTGCTGAAGAATCTATTAAAGTTGGTATTGCATAAAATATTTAATTATTAAAATTTTAACGAACATTAAGATTGGCGAACCGGCTGGTCGCCAAAGGCGGCTAGTATAAAATAAAACTTAAAAAAAAACGTAATTATATATTCATATTTTCATTTTAACGCCAAGCGGACGAATTATCTTACATTTAGAAGAAATAAAGAATTGAAATATATAAAGTAAAAAGTTTTAAAAATACAATAAAACTTACTTGAGTGTAAAAAATATACTATTATGAAATATTATAAAATTTAAACAAATGATTTATAATTTTTTTTCTCTTTCTGAAATTGGATAGCCTTTATTGTATACTAGCCGCCTTTGGCGACCAGCCGGTTCACCAATCTTAATGTTCGTTAAAATTTTAATAATTAAATATTTTATGCAATTCCAACTTTAATACATTCTTCAGCAAAATATTTTAAAACTTCAAATTTTGATTGTCATATAATTCACTCATAAAATTATAAAGGCCTTCAGTCATAGCGTGATATGTATCTCTCTAATTTTCTGTTACCCATCGTAGAATTTATGCTTTAAATTAAAGTGTAAATGATTAATCTGCAATTAATATAATAATATTTTTTACTGAAACAAAGCATTTTTTTAATAATATGATTACTGATAATAGAGTCACTGAGCGTTTAAACTTTATGGGCACTAAAGAATATCTTTCTTAATTTATGTAATATCTCAAGAATTTGTCAACAAAATTTTCTCAAATTCATCATGAACAGATCGATTAATTAACAATGTTTCATTTTAAATGCCTTAAACACTAAGAAAATAAAATGAATCGTTTAAAATAATCGGTCTAAAACAGGTTTAAAAAAACTACTTAAAAAACGATGTACTTAAAACTATAAACTATATATTTATATATACAAAATATATATATAACTAACATAAATACAATTTAATTACGAAAGCATGCAACTAACCTAAAAATAATTTCAATCATTGAAAACAGGTTAAAAAAAACTACTTAAAAAACGATGTACTTAAAACTATAAGCATATACAAAAAATATATAACATAAATACAATTTACTTACAAAAGCATGCAACTAACCTAAAAATAATTTAAATCATCCGTTGATAGTGGTTGTCATGACAACAATCAGAACAATGCGCATGCGTGAATTTTCTTCGCCATTTAGGTAACGCAAATGCGTGAATTTTTCTACGCCAGTTGGGGTAATGCTATGCAGATTATACATTTTTAATTTCCTTTATTCTGTGTTATTTTAATTCAAAAGTACTTCAGAATGAATCTGAAACATGGATTAATTAACAATGTTTAATTTTAAATGCATAAAACATTAAGAAAATAAACAGAATCGTTTGAAATAATCCGCCGAAAAACGTTAACCCTAGCCTCATTACTGTTGGGAGAAAAAATAAACTGAAGCCTTACTCCTTTGGCGGTGGGGAAAATGGAAGATTTTTTTGGCGAAAAAGTTGGCGGTGAGAAAAATGGAAGATTTTTTTGGCGGGAAAGTTAGTTTTTAATTAATAATTAAAATTCTAATTAAAATTTGAAAAAAAGGGACCCCAGGTGCACATTCCCGACCTCTAAGCTATACATGTACCAAATTTGATAGCTGTATGTCAAATGACCTGGCCACACACACACACACACACACACACACACACACACACACACACACACACACACACATTGAGCTTTATTATAAGTATAGATAGATTATACGCATAAATAAATATAAATATCGTTTGAATAATCTATGCTGTTTTTACAAACTTAGTAATTTTGGTAGTTGTATTTAGAGAATATAAAAAGTTTTTGTTTCAAGACATTTAAACAAAAGTAAATAAAAAATACATTATGTTTTCAATTAAGTGTGCGTTTTTTTTTCTTTATGGTTATTCAATACTTTTTTATAGCTATTAACAATTTCATTTTGGAACAGGTTTATAATATTTTTAATATTGTTGAGATATTATAATAAATATTTTGTGGGAAAAAAAACTTAATAAATATTAACTAGATGTAAAACTAATTGAGATTTTAAAAATCTAAGTCGTCTAATATTCATCACTTTTTCTAAATCATATTAATGTGAAAGAATATCATTTTACATGCCTTCTTAAATTCGATCTACAAAACCATTAATTTGAAATAAATTCCTAGAAAGTTTCTTAATATTATCCAAATTTGATTCGTTTGCTACCCAAAATTCAAAGCATTAAAAAAATATGTTTTCAATTTAATTTAATTTTGTTGTCATTTAAGAAGATATGTCATTAAAAAATTTAGACAACTTATCAAAATATTAAAAAAATATTTCATATTAAAAAATCAAAATATTTTCACTTAAAAAATAATTCTGTTACGAGATTTATTTAAAAAATTCCTTTCTCAGTAGACCTTTATAAATAAGAAAAAATAAATAAAAGGGAAATTAATCAGTTAATTACAAAAAGAATAATCTAATTTACAGCCTTCATGTCTTCTAACAAGGATCTTGAAATATTTTTTTAAAACAAAAGCGTCAAAAGTTTAACTGGTTTGTTTTGCAATTTGTGAAGGAGAAAAAATAAATTAAACATGCAAAAACATCATATTACATGGCATATAATACAAGTTTTAATGAAGTAAAATTAATTTGAATAAGTAATTAGATGTCAAAATCAATCTATGTTAATGAATGAAAAGAATATGAAAAAAGCAATTTTAGAAACTCGTTATAAGTTGAAAATTTTTATTAAAATTCATTAATTAGAAACTTTAATAAATGTATGAAAATTTCCCTTCTAAAACTTTTTCTTTTGCATGCCAAAACATAATTTTATTGCAGTTATCAAAGCCTTCACAAGTAAAAATAACTAGCAAAAATGGCAGTAATGTAAACCAGAAATGGCAGTGCATTCTATGAGTAATTATTTTCAAACCATATGGGCTTAAGAAATATTTTGAAGTTTTATTTCATTTGTTCAAATTTTTTAATTTGTCATGTTTGTAATTTGCAATTAAAGTCAAATAAAAAAATAAACTTTTCGTTTAGAGTGATGTTTTTAATCTTTATATATCCTTTTATCCTTTTCGAATAATAAATAATGTTTAAAAATATATAAAATTCACTGAAAAACTTTTGTTTTTATGTTTAAACAATTTTTCTAATATTTCATAGTTAAATTTAAGAGTACATGAAAAAGTTAACATACATTAGAAACTCCAATTCAAATACATTTAATATTACAAAAATTGCATCAAATTTTATTTTTTGCAGATATAAATTAAATTTAATGGATCATTGTAGATAAATATAAGCTAAATTAGATCAATGAGTTACTGCTGTGATTCAGTAAATATGTTATTAAATCTAAATAAATTCATGGAAACATGCACAAACTTAAAAAAGTTACTTACTATAACACTTAATATTTAAAAAGATGTATATTCTGGTTGATACAAAAACACAATATTTTTTCGGGATATTCGACTTCAAACAACTTCAAACAAAATTGAACTTCCCACAGAAGCATTAATCAAAATTAATTTATGTTCAAGTCAATGGAAAGTAATTGGTTTTATAATAAATAAACTTAATTAGAATGAAATCATTGTTTTCCCGATGAGAAAAATAATAAAAATTTAAGAAAAATTTAATTTATTTAAACTAAAAAAAGGATTTGAATTCATTGAGGGTGGTTTTGAATTTCTTAATTTGAGTATTTTTATAATTAATATAACGAAATAAATTTTGCAATGATTATACAAAAATTTGAAAAATTTTTCTTATTTCGTTTACAGTACATGATTACACAAATTGAATTACTTCCAATCTGCCTTTATAAAATATTATCTGAGTCATTTAATCAAAAAATATTTTTCATAATCAATTATAATAATAAAATTAATTTATGTTCAGTCAATGGAAAGTAATTTCGTAATAAGCAAATTTAATAATTATTTTTATAATGAATAAAACAATAAAAATTAAAAAAAAACTTTTAATTAAATGAACTGATAGAAATTTATTATTGGTGGTTTTGAATTTCAGAGATTGTATAGGGTTATAATGGAATGATTCTTCTATTTCTATTATATAAAAAAAATCTGAAAAATTTATTTTCTTACTAAGCCCACACTAGTAATATAATATGATTGCACATATTATGTTACTTCTACTTTGCCTTTATAGAATATTTTCCGAGTTATTTAATAATCAATTATTTTTTATAATTAATTAAAATAATAAATATAGAGCTATAAAAATAATAAAATTATCATATTAATTTAACAATATTTTTCTCGAAGATGTTGTTTCTTAATAAAAAAGGCTTAATGTAACAATAATACTGATTTTAAATAAAAGATTTTTGATTAATAAAATTATTATAAAAATATATATTTTTTAATATTTTAGCTGCATTTAATAGATTTATTCATATTGATTGACAAACCAGCGATTTAAAAAAAGAATATAGCATAAAGTTAGTTTAAATGACAATAATAATCAACAATGCGATTTTATAACCCGGTCTAAACATTTATATATATATATATTAGAAAAGTCATAAGTATCTAATGGCTATGCAAAGAAAAGTTTAAACTATGTAAAGTGACATTACATATATATTTTTATTATTATCTGTTTGTCTTAGTGCTTCCCTTAAATAATTTTTCTATATAATGTATTACTAGAATAACAGTTTCTCAGATTTTTGAATTTGATTTTTAAAGTTTTAACAAAATTATTACAAAATCTATTTCATGTCAAAAATTGCTGATGCATTAAAATAACTCTTCACAACACTTTTATTGTTACGGTAGCGACCCTTTTTTTTTAACTTAAAAACTACAGAGTGCAATACAATTTTGTAGCGACTAACTATCTGAAACAACCCTTGCGAAAACCGGTCCAAATGTAAATTTTTAACCAATATTTCTTTAAATATTTTATGTCAGAAATTTCTAACGCATTAAAAGGATTATTCATAGCACTTCCATCATTATAGCAGCAATTTTTGCTGTTTTTTTTTTTTTTTTTCTTTTTCAGAAAATAAGAAAATTCCGTAGCCAAACTAACTAACTGAAACTTTAGGACCTTGTGAAAACTGACCTAATGTCGATTTTTAACCAATATTACAATAAAACCTATTTTATGTCAAAAATTTCTGATGCTTTAAAAAAATTCTTTACAACACTTCTATCATTATGGTAGTTACTTTCTTTTTCTTCTTTTTTTATTACAAATTATAGAATGTAACAAATTCTATAGCCAAAACCAAGCTTTGCGAAAACCGACCCAAATATCAAATTTTAGCCAAACATTATTATAAAACCTATTTTATGTCAAAAATTTCTGATTACATTGAACAAATTCTTCAGAACACTTCTATCATTATGGTAACTATATTTTTGTTTGTTCAAGACTACAGAATGTAACAAAACTTCGTAGCCTAACTATGGGACAGCCTTTGCGAAAACTGATCCAAATATCAAATTTTAAGCAATGTTACAATAAAACTTATTTTATGTCAAAAATTTCTGATTACATTGAACAAATTCTTCAGAACACTTCTATCATTATGGCAACTATATTTTTGTTTGTTCAAGACTACAGAATGTAACAAAATTCCGTAGCTAAACTGTTGAACAACCCTTGCGAAAACTGATCCAAATATCAAATTTTAAGCAATGTTACAATAAAACCGATTTTATGACAAAAATTTCTGATGCATTAAAAAAAAAAATTCTTCAGAACACTTCTATCATTATGGCAACTATATTTTTGTTTGTTCAAGACTACAGAATGTAACAAAATTCCGTAGCTAAACTGTTGAACAACCCTTGCGAAAACTGATCCAAATATCAAATTTTAAGCAATGTTACAATAAAACCGATTTTATGACAAAAATTTCTGATGCATTAAAAAAAAAATTCTTCAGAACACTTCTATCATTATGGCAACTATATTTTTGTTTGTTCAAGACTACAGAATGTAACAAAATTCCGTAGCTAAAGTGTTGAACAACCCTTGCGAAAACTGATCCAAATATCAAATTTTAAGCAATGTTACAATAAAACCGATTTTATGACAAAAATTTCTGATGCATTAAAAAAAAAAATTCTTCAGAACACTTCTATCATTATGGCAACTATATTTTTGTTTGTTCAAGACTACAGAATGTAACAAAATTCCGTAGCTAAACTGTTGAACAACCCTTGCGAAAACTGATCCAAATATCAAATTTTAAGCAATGTTACAATAAAACCGATTTTATGACAAAAATTTCTGATGCATTAAAAAAAAAAATTCTTCAGAACACTTCTATCATTATGGCAACTATATTTTTGTTTGTTCAAGACTACAGAATGTAACAAAATTCCGTAGCTAAACTGTTGAACAACCCTTGCGAAAACTGATCCAAATATCAAATTTTAAGCAATGTTACAATAAAACCGATTTTATGACAAAAATTTCTGATGCATTAAAAAAAAAATTCTTCAGAACACTTCTATCATTATGGCAACTATATTTTTGTTTGTTCAAGACTACAGAATGTAACAAAATTCCGTAGCCAAACTACGGAACAACCCTTGCGAAAACTGATCCAAGTATCAAATTTTAAGCAATGTTACAATAAAACCGATTTTATGACAAAAATTTCTGATGCATTAAAAAAAAAATTCTTCAGAACACTTCTATCATTATGGGAACTATATTTTTGTTTGTTCAAGACTACAGAATGTAACAAAACTTCGTAGCCTAACTACGGAACAACACTTGCGAAAAACTGATCCAAATATCAAATTTTAAGCAATGTTACAATAAAACCGATTTTATGACAAAAATTTCTGATGCATTAAAAAAAAAATTCTTCAGAACACTTCTATCATTATGGCAACTATATTTTTGTTTGTTCAAGACTACAGAATGTAACAAAATTCCGTAGCTAAAGTGTTGAACAACCCTTGCGAAAACTGATCCAAATATCAAATTTTAAGCAATGTTACAATAAAACCGATTTTATGACAAAAATTTCTGATGCATTAAAAAAAAAAATTCTTCAGAACACTTCTATCATTATGGCAACTATATTTTTGTTTGTTCAAGACTACAGAATGTAACAAAATTCCGTAGCTAAACTGTTGAACAACCCTTGCGAAAACTGATCCAAATATCAAATTTTAAGCAATGTTACAATAAAACCTATTTTATGACAAAAATTTCTGATGCATTAAAAAAAAAAAATTCTTCAGAACACTTCTATCATTATGGCAACTATATTTTTGTTTGTTCAAGACTACAGAATGTAACAAAATTCCGTAGCTAAACTGTTGAACAACCCTTGCGAAAACTGATCCAAATATCAAATTTTAAGCAATGTTACAATAAAACCTATTTTATGACAAAAATTTCTGATGCATTAAAAAAAAAAAAATTCTTCAGAACACTTCTATCATTATGGCAACTATATTTTTGTTTGTTCAAGACTACAGAATGTAACAAAATTCCGTAGCTAAACTACGGAACAACACTTGCGAAAAACTGATCCAAATATCAAATTTTAAGCAATGTTACAATAAAACCGATTTTATGACAAAAATTTCTGATGCATTAAAAAAAAAATTCTTCAGAACACTTCTATCATTATGGGAACTATATTTTTGTTTGTTCAAGACTACAGAATGTAACAAAACTTCGTAGCCTAACTACGGAACAACACTTGCGAAAAACTGATCCAAATATCAAATTTTAAGCAATGTTACAATAAAACCTATTTTATGTCACACATTTTTGATGCATTAAAAAAAAAAATTCTTTTACAATACTTATGTCATTATAATAGCTACTTTTTCTTTTCTGTTTTGCTAAAAATTAAAGAATATAATAAAATTCCTTTGCCAAACTAACTAACTGAAACAACACTTGCAAAAACCGGTCTGCATGGCATGGCTAGATATAACGAGAGAGCCCCACAACTCTCGTTTATTTATGTGGTCAAACGTGCAGTCTCTGGAAAAAATATACAAGCTTAGCCCATATCATCTGATTTACGGCTGCCTGCCTCGCCATTTTTTTCCCCAACTCGGTGTGCCAGATAAGAAATCAAACGGCGTAGGCAGCAAGCAGCTAGGCCAGCCGTGCGACGGTAGTAGCTGTATAAATTCCGAACCGTCCGGTCAATACTGCCTTTCATTTGGCATTCCGGTCAGCGAGCGAAGTCCCCTTGGAAATGCTGACGTTATCTGAATTGCGGTCTCCATATCCTCCGGTTGCATTTAAAACGAAAAAGCCTTCAAAGATCCTGAAATGCAATGGTCAGTTGCAGCGCAAAAACGTGGCCTGGACGCTGGTGGAATGAAAATGTCCAGGCCGGCGTTGAAATGATGGTGCTACAATAGTGGGGACTTTTTCTGATACGTTGTTTAGGTTTCATTTTGGAAGGGGAGATATCTTATGCGGTTGAGATGAAGCGGTGGGTCAGATCAGCATTAAATGGCGGAATTTTTTTGGTGACTTTGGAAGAATTTTTCAAAGTTATTTTTGGTTTTCAAAGTTATTTGGTTGGATGATTGTAAGTCAGGTGTGATGGCGTTGGTTGAAACAGTTTTATTGATATAGATTTGTATTTGAATGATGATACAAACACTACAAAATTAAATATCATCATATTTATTAATTAAATGAAAGTTTAAAAAATAATACTGCTTTTTTTTCTACTCTAATTGGAAAATAATGAAAATACTTTACAAGCTGCTTTTATTTATTTATTTTGACTTCTTTCATGTTTATATGAAGATGATGAACATCACTGTTTCATTTTAAAAAAATTGAAATTTACCAGAAATTTACATTTTATAGTGCGTTTCGAAATTTATTAATTCAAATAAGATAAGAACTTAAATTATATTCCTTATTTATAACTTATACTAATTGATTTATATTCCTTTGAGAAATAATTGCTAAATATTTATCAAAAAAATTCTTAAGCTTTAGTGAAAATTAAATTCCAAATAAGGCAATTTATAGAGGGACGAGACTACCTTTCATTATGAAGTAGTTGAAAATAATAGACGAGTTTCAGGAACAGTTATTTAATTATTTTCTAAGTTCCACATTTCCCAAGACAAAACAAACACGAACACGAAAATACACGACACTCACTTAGAATACAATCTAATAATGACAGCCAAGAAGGATCATGGGAAATATACCTTAATGACGTTAATAAGGTAACGCCATCTGTTGTATCAAAAGAGAGGGTAGTAGAGTTACATAACTGCTACAAATTAAATTAGCCTCGTGCCTCTATTCAGCATCTTTCTCATTGTACGAAAGTGGGGGACAAGATTAGCATGAATATCTTAGACCCTATTGCCAGGCTCTCCGCTGAACACTCTATACACTTTCAGTGGATCCCCTCACAAGTTGGTTTAAATGGTGATGAAATAGCGGATAACTTAGCTAAGACTGCCTGAGCTGACATATTTCATTGTGATGCAACTCTAATTTATTTTGAAATATTCTCTATCAAAAAGATGGAGTCGAGTGCACTTTGGAGAGTCCCGCCTGCTCACCCTTGGTACTTTGGTAAGAGTCTCGATTGGTGTCACCGTCTGAATATCTCTAGAAAACAGCAAACGGTTCTCTCTCGTTTTTTTGAGTGGACACACCAAATCCCTTACCTTCCAACACGGACGGAGGATCTTTGCTGAATGTCTTTGGTGCAAGGCAGATCAAGCCTCCCCTAATCATATTCTTAAATGTTTAAATTTTACTATTTTTGAGATTTTAAGGGATCCGCTATTGTTTTTGGACTTTTTAGAGATCTTTGGTTTCATGGAGGTGGTATAGCGCAGCTACACCACCTGGGATCAGAAACAACAACAACAATTAAATCAGCTGCATTTCAGTATAATTATATTAATACTCAGCTAAATTATTCAGTCCAGATTATTTAATTTTAAAAAAGTGATTTTTTTACGCTATTGTTTTTACCAGTCGATATTTTACTTATATAAATAAAACGCCTCTTCAAGCTTCCTCACCTCACCAACGGGAGGACATTTGGTCCAGACGGATTTAAAGTGCATCAGAAGGATGGTTCTCCGGTAAAATCAGGTCTCGAATCTGGAAGCTTCTGATCCCTTACACGAGTACACCGTGGCTCATAATACTTTCCGGCAAAAGTCTACTAGCAACTTCATATTCAAATACATCTCTTTCTTACAAGATCTATTAAATTACAGGATCTATTTAAATATAAATTGAAGGCAGAAAGATTCAAGCAAATGGAATAAATCTGAAGGATACTTTTAGTTTGACAATAAAATGTCCTCTTTCTCTTCTATCTATTTATATTTATCTAAACATATTGTATTATTTTGATTCAATCTCCTTTCTTTGATGTGGATTTCACAAGTATGGGGAAAATATCGATTTTATTCCCTCTCGAACACCGTTGAAGTAACCAACTTGAAGAGCCAACCAAAAGGAGGAAACAAATCGATACATGCGAAAATCCTTTTTATAAATCTATAAAAGAAAAATCTATTTAGTTCTGGGGATTGCAATGGAAGGCATATAGGGAAATAATGAGATCCCAGCACTTCTTATGCGGGTGAGTCGCTATCTACCATCGCCCATCGAGATCAAACCATGAACCGCAAGGAGATAGATGCTCGCGAAATAACTGTGTTATATTCTGCAAGCATCTTACAAACAAATTTGAAAAAAGGCGCTACAGGCGTTCTTTCCTGGCACATAAAAAGCAAACAAAACCGCCGCTACACAAAGCTTCGTTCCCAAGCCCTTAGCTTATGCAAGGAACAATCCCACTTTCTCTATGTGTTGTTTGGGACGATTCCAGCAATGGTTACGATGGAAAGAGGAGTACAGACGGTTATTTTTCCTGTTTCCCCCCCCCTCTTTTTCTTCCCCCTTCTCCGGTTTCATTCATTCTTCAGGTTCCGCAATCACAGAGAACCGGAATGAAACAGAAAATTGAAGTTACATCACGTCCCTGGTTGGTGGAAGAAGGTCTTCCTCTCATTCACGAGTGCTTCGGGCAAAGTGAGGGTTTTGTTGAGAAATAGGTGCGTTTCTAATTTGCTGCTGCTGTTCCAAAGGGGGAGGGGGAATGGTCGTTGCAGAAGGTAAAAATTATCCTAGGTTGGAAAATTTTGCATCTGCCGAAAGGTATGGGGGGTGCCAGAGTTTTCATAACGGCTTCAGGATATTTCCATCGCGCAAGAAAAGGCGAGCTGCTTGGGGAATCAAGTGGATGATTGTTATCTCTCTCTTTCTCTCGTCCCCCCCCACCTTTTTTTGTGTGAAAATGAATGCAAAGGAATCAAATATGAAACAAGTAAATATTCGGTTCGGATCGAATGTTGGCAAACAAGTATCTTCAGAAAATCCTTGACAGAAATGGAGAAAATTCTCATCCCTTTTATTTAAAAAAGTTACCTTTCTGAGTATTTGAATCATTATGAATGCTAATATTTTAGGAAGTATCAGTTATTTCGTATAAGAATGCGAGTTGGATAAATTTAAATATCAAATGTCGACAACCCTCCAGAAGTTTAAAAATATGCGCCGTTTCGATAATTTGTTAATAATGCAAAATAAGAAAGTTGGACTGCAATTAACAGATTCAGATTTTATGTCTGTAGTCATTGTTGGCATTATTTATATCATACTAATATAAGCTAACTTGAAACCTCTTTCATATGTCTTCCGACGGGCGAAAAATCTTTTATAGAATTTTAGCTCTATATGCAATAAGCTATTAACTTAGCAGATTCATGATATTAGTATATTTATTTAAAGCAAGATTATCAATTACACATTAGCGTATGGGCCCCAGGACTTTACGGAGAAACGATATTTCTTAAGGGTGATTTTTTTTGAGTAAACAAATTTTATATTTTCAGACGATTTTCGGAGATCACGTATTCTAATTTGTTTAAATTAAAATCATGAACTTTTGAAATATCGGAGCAATATTTATATTAATTTTTTCATATTTTCAAATTCTCTTATAGATTGGTACGATCCGGTCTTTTCTACAGAGCTGATTCATAGACAAATCCCTGATAAAAAGTGTATTAAAATATTTAAATTATATTAAATAATATTAAATTATATTTTTATACCATTTTGTTAAAAATCATTTTTAAATATAAAATTAATTTTTAAGAGAAATATTATTGATTTCCGTTATTTTGAAAGTGTTCCAAAACGAATTGTTTCATTATTTCAATTAGTAATATATTTGTTACTTGCTTATATGGAGGCAAGTCATCCATTTGACTCTCCGACACGCCACGAAGGCAACACGGATTTAAACCATAAAACTGAATGACCGGACTGTCGCAACAGCAACACTGGTGGGAACTGTGGTTGAGTCCTAAGGGCCGACACCGGCTACGATACAACCCTCTCCGAAGGAAGTACGTCCCGTCATCGATGGGAGGAGTCAGATCTCCCACCCATTAATGTACCCTCCAGGGTGGAGACATCCAACCAGCATTCCGGAAGCATCTCATCCTCATTTCGAGGTGCCCTCCCGGGGGTATTATATGGAGGTAAAAAAAATCAATTTGTTTCTTATTCTGGTTTTAGAAATTGTCGAGAAGATGAAGAGTGAAAACCCTCGTAAGTCAAGCTAGTCCGCAAGCCTGACAATCCCTCCACCCCTCTCGACCCGGCACCTTCCAGTCCACAGATTGAGTCCAAAATGTAATAAAGATCTACAATTGTTGCCACAAGGTGTATCCGAATCGTTGCCTTTCAGTATACATGCGCAAATATACATCGATCAAATGATCATAATTTGACAGATTTGCCCCAAAATATGATTATCCACTTACAATTTTAATGGTAAATCTGTAAAAAAAATATTTTTTTTTATCTATATAGCAGTTATTTTTTAAGTTATTGTCTTCAAATGCACTAAGACAGCCAGATTTTCTTTCGATAGATTTCATCAAAGTTTTGACAGAAATGTACAAATTTGGCATTGAGACTATGTATCAAATTTCTTTGTTCTTACTCAATACTTTCTTGAGTTTATAGAATCACAGATAGACTGACACTATTCCAAAAATTTGTTTTTTGGACTCAAGGCGGACATTTTCGCAAAAATCATAAGATTCAATTCTTCGACGGTTACAATCATATCCCCTTGCTATACGAGAAAGTAAAAAGTATTAGTACCCATTCATTTCACCTTAATAATTGTGCGAAAAAAATATTTTTGACAAAAAAAAAAAAAAAAAAAAAAAAAAAAAAAAAAACTGAAGATAATTTTTTCTAATAACTTCAAACAAATAACAGCAAAATAAGTAAATGTAAGAAACTCAAACAAAGTGAAAAAAAAAAAAAAAAGAAAATGAAATCTACGATCATGTGAGAACATTATTATTTTAAAGTCATTATTTGTCTTAATTAATTTAAATCATTAACCAGCTTAAACCGGTTTGAAACAATCACGAGACCTCTCTATCGGTCTCTATCCCCCCTCTCCTTTCTCTTTATATATATATATATATATATATATATATATATATATATATATATATATATATATATATATATATAATGATAATTTTTTTAAACTTTCATTTTCAATTTTTCTAACTATTAAACAAAGTTTTGGATCTCGACTGATTTTGAGATGAAATAACAACTATGATGTCATACATAGTTCTACGTCAACCTTTTAAAAACACATCTGCTGTCAAAGAAGCATACGTAATAATAATGCAATACTATTAAAAGCAGGTAAAACAATATATGCGTTTAAAAGATGATGATGAAAATTGCCATTTATGCTTTATTCATTGCCTACGCGATTTCGAGCTTCAAAACCCCCTAACCAAAACAACATCATGTTTTCACATGATAATAAATCTATTATATATGTCATGGTAAATATGTTTAATTGGTTATTATTAATAAGAATCATTAAAAATAATTAATCTATTTATCACATCTATCATTTACTAATTATAGATATCTGATAACATTAAATAATATACACATTATTGAGTTATTTTAATTTGAGCATACATATTGTGTTTCATAAATTAATAAAATACTCTAATGTAATTTTACATATATTTCTTTACAAAAATGTTTTATGACATCAAAATTAATTTTCTACTCAAATAATTTCTTGATCAATATTTCACTAATCAATGATATAAAAATGCGGGGTGGTTGAATATTTTTGAAAAGTTTCACACAAACTTAGTTATTATTGAACTGCAACAAAGCCTTGTTTAACATCATTACATAAAGTTAATATCATCATCTTAGTATACTAATGAAAACTTTAAAACTAAGCAGTAAATTTTATGCCCACAATTACAAGTTGTCTACTATACTGCAAGTTGCTTATTACTGCAAGCGAAGAAATTAAAAATTTTAATTTCAATGAAACTAGAAAGCTACTTTACAAATTTATAAAGGAGATTCTTAGAAAGTCTGAATTCACATATTGCGATTCATAAAAGAAATGAATTTAATTAGAAGGAAGACAAGTATAATTCATTTAACTTTCGTGTATTCCTTTCTTTTTCTTTCATTTCAGAGCACGAATTAGATTTTGTATATATTTTATTTTCTATTTCAAAGTGAAAATGAGAGTGCGAATTGCTGTAGTTGCAAAATTGCCTTCTTTTTTCCTCGAAGAAAATAATTAGAATAGTTAAGATAAAAATTTTAACCTGCAAGATTGAATGAAATAACTTTCTTCCGATAAATTCTGTCATACGTGTCAAATTTCATAAAGTAACTTCCTATTTGATAGACGGATTTCCAATTAGCTTATTGACTTATTATACAGAATTGGTTTCGTATATATAGCCATTTTTATAATAAGATTATATATAATAGTGTTGGAATTTTTCGAATTAATTGAAACCAGTCCTGATATGATAACTGAAAAAAACCCAGAAAGAATGATATATCAAAAACTTATTAAACAAAAAGGTGTTACTCCGCCAACCCCACCCCATAAAATTGTGATTGGTTAAGGCTTCAAATGCCTTGCATGTCATTGGCAAACAATAATTACTAAAGATTGACCTTTGGCGTGAATTTGGCAATTTTACTGAAGCAATCGTCTAATCTTTGGCGACTTTTTAGAGATTAATATTCTGACACTTAGCAATAAGTACCCGAAAATGGAATGTTTTAATTGCATTATTCCCAACCAATTGGAACAAAAATTAGCACAGAACTACAACTGTAGCCACAAAATTACAAACCAGATTTCATATATATAAACCAATGCGTTTACATGCTTGGGAAAGTACAGCCTTACAGAAGGTCAATTTCTTAACTGATTTGATCCCAAGTTTGGTAGATACTGACACTTTATTAAATATGTGAATGAAATATTATCTATATAGCTCACCTTGTTTTGTATTTATCGTTTTAACTTAGATAACCAGATAAATTTCTTCTCAATGGATTCGTTTAAAATTCTATAGAAAACTGCAAAATGGGTGAAAAGACCATATTACATATTTCATCCATCTAGCTCAAAACGGTTTATGAGTTGTTTTTGTAGAGGGAGAGACAGATACAATACCAAAAATGTGTTTTTTGAATTCGAGAAGGTCTGAAAAGGTGGGTCATTCAAGTACGAGGTTTTTGACGATTACTATATTTTCTCTATAATTCGTATAGGAGAAAGAAAAAAAGAGTATTTTAAGTGAGTTGAAAAACGAAATTTCTTCATATATTATTAATTTAATTACCACAAAAACAATGTTATTCATATTTTGAATACTTACATTCTGTATAAAAATAGTACTGTTTGCATATATATTATTTTTACTCGGGAAGTTTCATTTTTGGATTTCTTTCCTCTCCTCTTTAACCCTTTCTAGGGCCGTGGGAAGTATGCTTCCCACCAAATGTATCAATCTTTGAATGAAATTATGTAGGTTGGCATAAGTTCTGACACATTTTTTTAGTAAGTCAGAAACTTAGATGCTTCAGTTCTTTATCTTACACAAAATGATGTGTCTTGATTTGTTACTTAATTATAAATTAACCAAATTAATTAATGAATCAAATTAAATTTATCTAATAAGTTAAATGAATTCCTTTTCTTATTCTAATTTCAATCCAAAAATTTTTTTTAACATAATATGACTAGAAAAAAATGGCCCTTTAAAGGGTTAAAGAGATAAAAATAATTGGAGTTCTAGTGTATGAAAATATTGCCGTGTCAAAATGTCATTTAAATGAAAGGACGGCGAACTGCACGAATGTCCATTACAAAACTGCGAGAAAAATAATTTAAAATCACGGAATTGAACTATGCTTAACTTATGTTTTATGCTCATGTTTTGATGTTTATGCGCTTATGCTTATGTTTTTTCATTACAGTTGTTTCATTTGTATATTTAAATTTGCTATGTTTTTTCGTTACAGTTGTTTCATTTGTGTATTTAAATTTGCTATGTTTTTTCGTTACAGTTGTTTCATTTGTGTATTTAAATTTGCTATGTTTTTTGCTTACAATTGTTTCATTTGTGTATTTAAATTTGCTATGTTTTTTCGTTACAGTTGTTTCATTTGTGTATTTAAATTTGCTATGTTTTTTCATTACAGTTGTTTCATTTGTGTATTTAAATTTGCCATGTTTTTTCATTACAGTTGTTTCATTTGTGTATTTCAATTTGCTATATTTTTTCATTACAGTTGTTTCATTTGTGTATTTAAATTTGCTATGTTTTTTCATTACAGTTGTTTCATTTGTGTATTTAAATTTGCTAAGGACAGAATAAACAAACTTGTTTAAAAATAAATATCATTCTTATAAATATATATTAATAACACCTAATGAATATCTTTAATCTCCTAAACACAATTTTACAAACAAAGCATTATTTGGTTTTGCTTTGGAAAGTTGCAGTAATATATTCAATATATACATATTTCAATAGACACTTATCGAAAAGACATACTTAAATAACAACGTAATATTATACTGCAATTGTTTAAAAAGTTGTTTTTGATTACTAATATAGCAAAAAGTGTAATTCATAAAAGTAATATTTTTCTCTGAATAGAAAAGGATACCTACATTCATTTTTAAAAAGGAGCTGTAAATACACTACAGCACCATCTGGTGTCGAAAACCATTACATACTGACACCCCCATTTCCCCTCCTGCAATTCAGCTGCCAGATCAAATTACATTACAGAGCTTCCCACATTAGAAGGTCACGAACTTTAGTCGGGGGACGGTATGTCATGTAAACACTGAAGCTGCGAAAGCGTTGAGGAATTTTTCTCCCCAAACATTACAGCAAGTTTTTTTTTTTTCTTTCTTTTTTTTTAGTACGTGGAATTTTTGTTAGACCGTAATTTACGATCAAAACGTGCAAGTTGAATGTATTTAAACATCTCATCGGATGAATCATACTTTTTTTTTTTTAATTTACTCTTCTGCAATAAATTCCAAATAAACCAATGTTCTCGGTAAAAAGCAAGTTGTAAAATCTTTGAAAAGCAAATTTTAAAGAATTAAGCGACAATTTTTACTAGGCATTTAATTCGAATTTAAATTTGATTAACGTGCTAAACAAATTCAACTGATTATTAAATAATTGGACACAAAATTTAACACAATATCAAATTAAATCCATAATTAAATAATGATTATTGAATTATAATCTGTATCTTCAAGTAATCTTCTATAATACAGTATTAAAAATTATCAAGAATTCCCCTTCCCTCCACTTTCGTATTTTCTTTTTTAGAAATAATATTAATATAACTGAACACATTTGGTTACGCGCACACGGACGCATGCGCGTACGCACTGCAGATCAGATTCTTGCTGTAAGTGTATTTCAAAATCTTCTGCCTTTGGATATTCACTTGTAATTGCTTAAAAATGAAGAGTACAACATTTTTTTTAGCCATCGTTAAATAACTACATTAAACCAATAAAAATATTCCAAAAAATATATAACGGAAATTTTTAAAAATAATGGCAGAAAAAAGTAGAGCTTGGCTGTTACCGTATTTCAAATCTTCTGCATTAAATTTTAAAATTACTAATAACTGAAGAAAAAATTACATACGAAGAAAATTATTACTATTATTTACTATTTATTACTATTATATTTATATACTACTATTTAGTTAAAGTGCTAATGGAAATATACTGCTATTTTAGTTAAAAATCATATTTTTATTCCAATGAGATTTAAATTTCTCTTTGAATCTTCAATGCATATTCGGCTGTTTACGGTACTTCCTATACAGGCAAAATAGCGAATCCATTGAGGAAGAATTATTTTTCAAGAACGACATTTTTCTATAGTTTCAACGATTTTTTTTAATGATATCATACAGTGGGTTATAGTGAAAATTTTACAAGCTTTAAATTTAAATTCACATATTCTTCACAAATTCGAATGTTTGGAAGTTTATATTTCTGGAAACTATTCAAAGCTGTTGACAAACACTGATAAACAAATATTTATTCGAAATACTTTCAGCGAAACATTCCAAATTATTCAACGCATTCTAATATGTTATTCAAATTCTTCGAACAGAACTAGAGTTATAATTCGTTAAATAAAAAAATAAAAAATTCTAATGTTAGCACAAGGCGAACTGAAGAATATTATGTATTTTAGCGGTGAAGATGTTACTTAAGGAATTCCTTTCCAACTAAAGAAAATTCGTTCCGTTTCCTTGGAATAATAACGATAATAATAATAAAAAAAAATTAAAATACCAGTATCCTGCATGGATGTGCTTTTCCAAGATAGGAATGCAAATTATATTCGCTCAGTACCTACGGAGAAAGATTCGTTCCAACGTTAGAGCGCAAGTTTATGATATAGCTCTCAAAGATTGTCCGACGATTTTTTTTTCCCGCCGTTTTTTTTTGTTATTCCTGGCGGAATAGCAAAGCGAGTTCTGCTGTCTGCTCTACGCCGGAACTTTTTATATATTCTTTTTCTTGATGCTGTCTCATCTGAAATTCATATCAAAAGGAGGAGAGGGGAGGGGGAAGGAAATATCAACGTTCTAAGAATCAATCAAAAGAGAAAGCAAACGACGAAAATTTTTTTTTTTTTTTAAGAAAGAAAGAATATGATTCTGATGACAGTATTCGACAGGTCAATTTCTTTCGGCGAGGTGGTATTTTGCACTGAGCAATTGGCAACAGCGAAGATTCGCTTTGGGGCACAATGATATGGAATGGTTGTAATAGAATCAAATGAGATATATTTACAAGTGAAAAACTAGTTGTTACGCTGAAAATGCTACCTTTTTTTTCCCGAATCTTGTAAATCTTCTGGCAGATGTATTAGACGTTTCAGGAAGTTTTTCACGCTTGAGTGAATGATTTAAAGTTATACTGTCGTGAAGATAGGTTTAAAACTCGTGTCACGAGAGTGAATTATTTTGATATGGGTGAGATGATTAGAAACAAATTCAAATATGAGAGCTTCACTTGACATACGATGAGATACATAGCAAATCGTTTTAAAATAGAATTGATAAGCATATACTGTATGTAATCATTGGAACTCAGTCTAAGGAGGTTGGTTGAAAAGAATCACAAGCAAGTCAATTTTAGAAAGCTCTATTAGCATATTGCCAAATGAATTTGTAAAAAAATACAAATTCTACTAATTAAAAACTATATTATAAAGACTGAAATATTTCAACTTTACTCTTACATTCAACTGGTATGTGCTTCCTTTCTATATCTTTTGGTTCTATAGTTTGATGTTTGTCTTATAGTGGTTTGGTTTGATTCAATTTTATTGTGATTTTGCTTGGATTTGAATTAGATTCATCTGGCATGTTGGATCTTTATTTGGAATTGGATTAAATATACACCAGGTCTTCATGCACGAAGAATCTTTGGTGGATTCGTATTTAAAATCTGAGTACCACTAGGCCTGAGGTTAAGTCTTGTCATCGCCGCTCTGATATGTAAATAATTAATATTAATAAAGACTAACTAAACTGAAGCCTTAAAAATGTTTTTTCTCAGAGATTTTTTTCTTTGAAATTTTTCCATACAAATACATTTCTCCAATGAAAAATATAGAATACATATATTAATACATCTTATGTATATTTTTGTAATTGGAACAATAAATTTAAATCTGCCAATGGAAAAGAAATAATAAAATAAAGTGTTTGTATGCCTTTTTTTTAAATACTTCCCTATTTGTTTTAAAATTTTTTTCATGATATATTATTTAGTTGTTTCTAAACTTATTTATTTGTTGAAGTTTTGGAGGTATAGGACGCGTTAGGATAGAACCTGGGACCTTTTGGTTAGCAGTCCAGTAACGATCCGATTTTACCAAAACAGCTGTTCGGGTAGAAGCGCTGTTACTGGCTTATATGCAATTCACCACAAAGTATATCAAATATCGTTCCTCAACTAATAGCAGAAATAGGATAACTAGAATTATATATTGTTACTAATTTGTAATATAGCTTTCCTGCGGAGTAAATCTCCTAGTAAATAAGCCACATTTACAGACATATTATAACGGCTGCTGATTCAATGACCCCCGATTCTGGCGACACACTTGGCGATCATTTGGAGACAGCAACGAAGGACCTAGAATGTTCTACAATCATGGCGATAGCTCCATTAGAATTTGAGTTCCGGCGTTTATTTTGGAGCATTCGATGCCGTCAAATATTCGAATTCGAATCTTTTAACTATTTTTCTAGACTTTATATACAAGAAAGTAAAAATAAGACGAAACTGAGGTGCAAGGACATAAAGTATGAAAGTAAGTGGCTTTACAATATTTTAAAATAATTAGTTAAAGAAAATACACATATATATGATCTGTACAAAACTTGTGCAATATGAGTTGTAGAAATACATTTCTTCAAGAAATAAATATTTTGTGTCTGAAATTTGTTATATTCAGACACAAAAGCTGTAAAAAAACTAAAAACTAAAAGTTGCTTTTTACTTTTATGAAAAAGTTGATTTATTATGGTCCGAAAAAAAAATCAAAATTATCAACAGTTCTATAGTTTACAAAACTTAATCGACATCTGAAAATGTGTCCTTCAAAACTATCTAATATCTTTCTTTCTAGAGAAACTGTACAAACAGCGAGCACTTTTCAATAACAGTAATATGTTCTTGTCCATAACAGTAATCAGTTACTGTCATATAAAAGTTTGAGGAAAGAATTGGTATTATTGCGGAGCATCGAAACGATAAAAAATGAAAAAAGCTGTCTGCTTCAACATTATTTACTTTTGCCATTTCGATTTTCTTTCCATATTGATAAAAAGGCTCTCTAGAAATATTTGTTTCCTCTCACAACAACAAAAAAAAATGAAGGAATCGTGTCTCCTAAAGGTAAAAAACAAATAAATAGATGTATCGTTTGGTCAAAACATAATATATATAATTCATTTTATAGATTTAACGTGATTTATTTAATATACTATGGAAAAAACATTTCAACATCTCAATTTTTTAAAAAAAATTAATAATAAAACAAAGGAAATTGAAATCTGCTATTGCAAATTTCAAGTTATTATGTGAGAACAATATTTTTTTAAGTCACATGGTATCATTCCGACAAAAAAAACCCCATCTTCTTCACATATGATTCATATTTCGCAATCACCAACATTTAGAAAACTATATATATATATATATATATATATATATATATATATATATATATATATATATATATATATATATATATATATATATATATATATATATATATATTAAACTTAAAATCGTTCCAGCTCCAAGACTTTATCTCAATGCCAGAATTTTTTTTTTTTTTTTGTTTCCTTTTTTTTTTTTTTTTTTTTTTTTTTTTTTTTTTTTTGTGGAAATCTGGGTTAAACTGGTTTGGAACAATCACATGATATTGTATTGAACAATCATTAACTTTTAGAAAAGCGATGCTTTTACTTTTATTTGAAAAGCCATTAGAGCTCCAAAACTTGCCAGCTAAAAAAATTGAAAATTATATATATATATATATATAAACTTTCGATATCTCCCCTTGCAATTTCGCGCTCATTCTCTTTTTCTTTTATGTACTTCTTCAGACGATTCCTTCTCACGACCCTGCTCTTTATTGGCCAGACAGAAGAATCGGGTAAATGGTTAAATAACTTTTGTTGGTGATAAGTAGCCAAATTTGACAACCTTCCTTCTAATAACCCTAAAAGAGAAAGATTAATGCTTCAAAAGCGATAAATCGCGTCATCTGTCCGCGCATTTTGAGGCTTCAGAAACCCCAAACCAAAACAACATCATGTTCTCACATGATGAAAAGAGATTTTTAAAAGTATTTGCTTCCACATATTAGAGTACTAAAAAGTAGGTTTTTAAAATTATTTACTACTTTTAAAATAATTTACAATTCAATATCATAAATATTTTCGAATGTATCAATCAATATTTTTAAAATTCATTACCAAGTGGAATTCCTTTTACTATCCATCTATCTATCTATATATATATATATACCCAAAATCAGGCCGAAATTGCTAATCGTCGTTTGGTAACACTTCGACCTCGCCCGGAAATATCAACATGCGGTTTGATAAGATTTCAAGCGAACGCTATCCTTGCATCGGTTTGAAAATTTTTGAAAAAAAAAAAGAAAAATTAATGACCAACAAATTTTTTTACGATGAGTTTAAGTTGTGCCGTATTGATTTTAAAACAAAATCATCGAAAAAAAGAAGACAGGTGGAATGAAAATGCTCAAGAACCATTCATAAGAAGAGCCAGTCGTAATGAACGAGATAGGGTTAAACGTTTATGTGTACGGAACGGAGCGAAGTTTTCGAACTACAGGAGCATAGTTGTGAGACTATGTCAGGACTATGTTTTTTTTTTTTTTTTGCCAGGCACGTTACTAGGAAAAAGAAGTAAATTCAAGTGGCAAATACACGAAATGTTGTCATGGTAAAAAAATTGTTTTGGAACATCTGTTGAATCCACCGGAAATATTGAAAGACTTGCTGATAAGTGATTCAATCGAAGGAAGAAACTATCGGAGAGTTTCTAGAAGAGAACTATAAGAGAACATAATTATGCATTTGCCTTACATTTTTTTTATTTCTTTCATTGTTTTATCTTATTTTGGAATGGTCTGAATTTGAATATAACTGCTTTCAGACAATTTTTTTAAATGTCAAATTCTTATTCTGCTTCTGTAGTGTAGCGTCCAAATTTGAACAACTGTGTGAAAAGCACATTTTTTAAAAATTTGTTTTGTTGGTAAATATAATTTTTTTATTCTGTTTCTATGGTATAGTTCCCCAAATTTGAAAAATTGTGAGTAAAGCACAATTTTTTTAAAAAAATTTGTTTCCTTGGTGGATGTATATAGTTATTTAAATGAAAGGTTATTTGTGTTTACAAAGAACTTTGATGAAGGCGATTTTTGCGAGTGTATTTTTTGTCTTACATTTTTTTATGTCTTTCATTTTTTTATTATATTTTGGAATAAACTGAATCTGAATATATCTGTTGCTAGACTAAAGGTGTTTAGTAAATGACAAGCAAGCGAAGCGATCCGAGAGGAACTGCATTAGCAGTTCCTGGGGGTTGGCGAGCATAAGCGAGCAGAGGGCGAAGCCCCCTGGTATTATTTAATAGTGAAGTTCGAAAAATATTAAAACATTGTATTCTCTTCTTGACTATATGAATGTAAAAAAAATTAAAAAATTCTTCTACCTTCAGGAGTGAATGAAAAATCGGTTAAGAAATTATTTCTTTACAAACATGAAATAAGTCAAGCTAATTAAAATTTCTAAGGCATTTTTTTTAACAATGTATTGCCTGGTTATTCTAATTGCTACTACAGTTTAACTAAAATGATCCGATTTTCTGATCTTCAATCCGAGATTCTTCCTTGAGGTGATAGTAGGGTATCAGATTAAATCCCAAAAATATATAAATAAAATGAATAAAAACAGTTTTTAAAAAGGCAAAAGGGATTATGTTAATTATATTATAATCATCAATAAATTAATAAGAATGTTAAAAACTCAAAATAAAGAGGAAGTGCCAAAGAAATATAGATAATGCTTTTCGCTACAATTTATTACAAATTTTTTAGGGTAATTAATCCAAGAAGCTCCAAATTAGTTTATCAAAGTTTTTGTTCTATGTATAATAAATATTTGAATGCATAATTCCTCAGAGTTTAATTATTCAAAAAATTAAATCTAGTTAAGTTAATATGGATCGATATGTTGAAAAATTTAAAACGGGGCAATCAAAATGAGCAGGCTGAGTATTTAAAATCGGAATACTAAACATGTTGGACATAAGTGTAAATTAATGCGTTCTATTAATTGACGAATCCCCTACCCCCCTTGATATTGGTGTCTATCTTACAGAATTAAATCTATGAATATTCGATAAGATATTCATCAACCCCTTGCCACCTCGATGTTTAACAACTACATAAAAATATAATAAAAAATTAAGTCTATTTTGTTCACATTTAATCCAATTACATTTAACGACAACTTATTATAGAATAAAAATAATCACGATTGCCACCGGTTTGGGTATCGTGAAAAGATTATGAAAAAATTAATTTTCGTTGTTTTTTAATTTGGCATTTTAACGGTATCACCATGGCAACAAGAATGAAAACAAATGATTACGTCAACGGGCTTTTGAAATTATATTTCCCATAACATTTAGCCATTTTGTTCCGTGTATAAAACACATAATTATTAAGTGCTTGCATGTATTTTGATCATTTTTTTTCATTTTAAAAAGGCATTTATTGAGAAACATTGATACAATATATATCAATCAAATAAGTCTACATTTGATTATAATAATAAGTCCAATAAGTCTTGATTTTCTTCGAGTTTTTTTGGCCCTCCAAGCCATTCTTTGTTATTGACATTGAAACCACCACTCTCAAATCGTTTAAATCAAAATCGATAATTGGGACATGCTGGAGCAGCATCACTGTAAGTTTTTAAAAGTGCTTGATGGGCTTCGGCAGCCGATTTCTTCAAATCAAACAAAAAAGACAGTGAATGTCGGAAATGAAGTTTAGAGCAGTCCATGATTAGGGTCTTTATACACTGAATAACTCAATAATACTAAATGGAAAACCTTAAAAATGATAACAATAAAGTAATAGTAAATAGGTAAAAAACAAAACCATTGTCATTTATACAAATACTTCGCATGTTTACCAATATGTCGCTGATTAAAATACATGCAAACACCTAATAACTTGAAATACTGAAATCTCATTCAAATTAGAAAAATCTATTACAAGAATTAAATTGTTGAACCTAAGAAATAAAACAAAACAAAGTAAATGCTATCTTGCAGCATATAATGTTCTTATTGATTTTATTTCACCGTTATTGATAAACATGACTGATCATGATTGACTGATTAATAATTCTTATCTTCCATCGAAAGATGTTTTTATTTTTCTTCTCCAAAAATGCTTACGTCAACCCTCGTGTCAGTTCATGTGTTCCACCCCCCCCCCATATCTCATCGATATCTTTTTTTTTTTTTTCTTTCGTTATAACATCCCGTTATCTCATGTCGTGATACGTTCCATACTATCACTGTAACCGAAATCTCGTGACGTCAGGTCCATATTTAGAACAGCATTTACTTGGAAGTTACGGCATCAATGCATGACAGCTGTCTTACGTTGTTAAAGCTGTCTTAACCGTAACGGAGGTCGTTCCTAATCGGCAGGTGCATCTAAACACGCTCACCCAAACACAAGGTTACGGTTGCGTCTATTCGAAGAAGAAACTGGAGTCTCTGGATATATAATTTTAAGAGCTGACCATGGCGAAATTTAGTGATTCGTTAATTCTAAAAAGCTTTCACTGTAACTTTTAAGCCATGAAAGTCATTAGAAGTTGACCTCGATATACGAATGAGTAATTACGGAGATTCCGTAATGTATTTGAGCTTGGTAAACCTGCATTTAAAGTTTCGTAAATGTTATTCATTTGTCATTTTTATTTTTAAAGATGGTTAACACCCACAATTTTAATGCAAATTTGTTAATGCTGGTATTTGTATAGAATTTTCATAATAATTCTGTTTTGCAAATTCATTATTATGATGAAATTTTAAACGGTTTCAAAATTTTGCAACAGGATGGGAAATTTGTTTCTAACAGTTATTAAAAGAAATTCCTTTTTCTCACATTACATATTAAATTGCTACACCCATCACTTCTCTAATTCTATTTTTCTTTCTTAAAATTTATAAAATATTTGAGTACTTCGTTAGCCAAGTTCCATAATATATATCTAATTCAAATGTTTCAATATTTATATTTTTAAATATAATTCGAATGCTCATATAGTTAGTTTAAATAAAATGACGGAGAGACTTTTTTTTTTTTTTCATTTTCGTTGAAAGAAATAGTTTATTTTTAATTTTTAAAACAGTCTAGTTTGTTACAATTTGACATTGAAATATTTTTTACTTTCTCGTGCATGAAGTATATCTCGTATATGTAGCGAAACTGTAATTGTCAAAAAAAAAAAAAAAAAAAAAAAATCGAACGGGAGATTTTGACTAATCTTTAAGTTTCAGTTTAGTTTAGTTTAGTTTAGTTATATTAACGTCCCGTTGTAAAGCGACACTAGGCTATTTTGGGACGGACCTCGTAATTTTGAACCGCGGTCAGACGACGAGAACGACACCTGAGCTGGCACCCCCTCTCCACACCATACCACACCACACCAGCGGGAGGACGTTTGGCATGCCGGATTTAACGTGCAACAGACCTCCTTACACGACGGTTCTTCGGTAGAAATCCTACGGCTCACAAGCCGAGACCTTACCACCAGGCCACCGCGGCCCCTCTTTAAGTTTCAGACCTCATTGAATACGAAAAATGCATTTTTGGCATTATGTCTGTGTGTCTGTCAGCACGATGACTCAAAACTACTTTGAGTCAGACGTCTAAAATTTGCTATATGGAGTAACGACTAAATGTGTCACGAATTTAGAACAAAATTCATTAACAGGAAATATGTCTGCTTGGCTGCTCGTGTGCTATATCAATGAGCATCAAATATAGCCATACAGTATCCAGTTATAAAAAAAAAACCTGTGTTGAAGCAGAAAAATAAAAAATCGAAATTGCTATACATATAAAGAAGGGATTCATATTATATATATATATATATATATATATATATATATATATATATATATATATATATATATATTCTTAGAAACAATGTAACCATTTAATCTCTATATATTAAATTTTGATTTTACAAGAATATCATTATTACAAAACTTTGATTCTGACCTATTACTCCATTCTCTAGCCCATCATCCCATCCTTGAACTTTCAAGTTTGCAATCTTAAAGGAATGTAACGCAAGTTCATTAATTTTACTTCAAGGTTCACTTTTTTCAGAATTGCATCACTCATTCCATCATTATTTAAAATTTTAAATTTCAAACCTGCAAATCTTATGTCATATGACACTGATGCAATCATTATTAATACAACTCTTTCGCTTTTCCAAATTTACTACACTTTTCAGTGCATCATTTAACCCTTTAAAGGGACATTTTTTTCTAGTTATGTTAAAATATTTTTATGCTTGAAATTAGAGTAAGAAAAGGGATTCATTTAGCTTATGAGATAAATTTAATTTGATTCATTAATTTCGTTAATTAATAATTAAGTAAAACATCAAGACACATCATTTTGTCTGAGATAAAGAACCGAAGCATCTAAGTTTCTGACTTACTAAACAAATTTGTCAGAACGTCCCTTTAAAGGCTTATGTCAACCTACATAATTTCATACAAAAATTGATAAATTTGGTGGGAAGCATACTTCCCACGGCCCTAGAAAGGGTTAAAACGCTCAAATTTCAAACTTAGAGAATCTGACTTAGATCCTATTATTAATATTATGAACCTTTTTTTTTAAATTCCAGTTTAATCTCCATTTAACTCATTATTTAAATCTTGAAATTTCAAACCTGCAGTCCTCACGGGATCTTAGTAGAAGCAATAATTATTATCAAAAGACTTCTTCTTCTCATTCACTTCAGACTTTAGCATTATCACTTAAATCCGAAATTTCAAACTTGCAAACCTCAGGGACTCTTACACAGATACCATAATTTCTATAACGAAACTTTTCATCTTCTAATTTACTTCACAATCTAGCCTTATCACTTAAATCTCAAAATTTCAGACTTGCTGTCATAAATGATACTCAAGTAATTGCAATAATTATTGCTGCAAAATTTTTAATTCTTACAAAATATATTAATCTCAAGTTTCAATTTTTGTACTTTAAACTGAAAATTTTTAGAACCCTAACACAAATCTATACTTATATAAAGCTCAATGTGTGTGTGTGTGTGTTGGCGCTCTACAGAAAAGACCATTTGACCTACAGCTACCAAATTTCGTACTTGTATACCTTGGAGGTCGGGAATGTGCACCTGGGGGCCCTTTTTTGAAATTTTATTTAGAATTTTAATTATTAATTAAAAACTAACTTTCCCACCAAAAAATCATTTCTTTCCCCACCGCCAAATGAGTAAGGCTTTTCCCCAACAGTAATGAGACTTAGGCTTAACATTTTTCGGCCGATTATTTCAAACGATTCTGTTTATTTTCTTAATGTTTGATGCATTTAAAATTAAACGTTGTTAATTAATCGATCTTTCAGATTCATTTTGAAGTACTTTTGAATTAAAATGAAACATAATAAAGGAAATTAAAAATTTCTAATCTGCATAGCGTTACCCCAACTGGCGTAGAAAAATTCACGCATTTGCGTTACCGTAACTGGCGTTGAAAATTCACGCATGCGCATTGTGTTCTGATTGTTTACATCTATTTTCAACGGAAGCGGACTTGATTTAAATTATTTTTAGGTTAGTTGTATGCTTTTGTAATTAAATTGTATTTATGTTAGTTTAAGTTCGCCGTTTTTTAAGTAATTCTTTTTACCTGTTTTCGACCGATTATTTTAAACAATTCTGTTTATTTTCTTAGTGTTTGATGCATTTAAAATTAAACATTGTTAATTAATAGACCTGCTCATGATGAATCTGAAAAAATTTTGATGACAAATTCTTGAGGTATTACATAAATTAAGAAAGATATTCTTTAGTGCCCATAAGGTTTAAATGCTCAGTGACTCTGTTTTCAGTAATCATATTACAAAAAAATGCTTTGTTTCAGCAAAAAATATTATTATATTAATTGCAGATTAATCCTTTCCATTTCAATTTAAAGTATAAGTTCTACGGGAGCTAACAGAAAATTAGAGAGATACAGATTACTTTATGACTGAAGGCCTTTATAATATTATGAGTGAATTGAAATTTGAAAATATTGTAATGGAGAATCTTTTAAAGTAGGAATTACATAAAATATTTAATTATTAAAATTTTAACGAGCATTAAGATTGGCGAACCGGCTAGTAAAATAATAAAGCAACAAGACATAATCTTCCAAATTACATAATCCCCCAGTTTATTATTTAAACCTTTAAAATTTGAAATTTGCTATTCTTGAGAACTTTCACATAAATATAATAATTATTTCCACAAAACATTTTCTCGAATTACATTACTTTCCAACCCACTATTCAGATTTTTAAATTTCAAACATGCAATTTTCAAGAACTTTTACAGGATCATCCCATGCGTCTCCACCTTTGTAGCTTAACAATGGATTCCTGCTATCTTTAAAATTAACGCCTAGGGCGAGAAAAGCCGGGCGAACTGATGCACCACGAGGGAGTCAAAAAAGTACTCAACCAAGGGTGTATCGAACATGGGAAAAATAGATTGTAAGAGGGTCCTCCACCCAACCTTCGGGTCCACGCCTATCGAAAAACGTGACTTTATATCGACCTCCCGTTTTATCTGCCGATGTCACGGTCTTCAGTACTCGCCAGCACTCACGATTTTATTGCAGTTCCCTTTACGCAACACGAAATGTTCATAAAACAAACGCATGAGCTCCATTAATAGTAGATTCTGGAAATCCATGATAGCTTTCCCTGCTTTTAAGAAAATTTGATTGCCAGCCGGTGCGGCAGTTGCAAGTGAAGGAAGAAACAATGGCCAAAATAAATTCCTTCTGGGTAAAATATCACGAAGATCTCTCATACTCGTAGTGGAATCTTATTTAAAACTCTTTTTCTTTGTATCCTATGAACTTCTATTTAAAGCAGAGCTTGTCAGATTTCACATTTTCCAGGTTTTCCGATGGACTTATTATGCAATTCCAGTGAATTTCGGCATTTTAATTAATGATGTGAAACGCGTTCTCAAATGATCACATTTACGTCAATTTTGGCGGAACTGGATCTAGCTACGTCTATAAAAAGCCTACATTTGCCGATTAAATTTTTTTGAAAAATCCTGTGAAGCTCTATTTAAGGCAGAGCTTGTCAGATTTCAGAATTAAGAATCCAGGTTTTCAATGGATTTTGGCATTTAAAAACGAAATTTCGGCATTTTAATTAATGATGTGAAAACATGCTGCTCAAATGATGTACATCAATTCTGACCAAAAAGTGTAACTTAGATATATTGATAAAATGCTGACACTAGTCGGCCAAAAAAACTAATGTTTATACTTGCAGTAGAAACTTATTTAAACTTATTTTATTTAAAGCAGAGCTTGTCATATTTCAGAATTTTCAGATTTTCAATGGACCTATGCTGCATTTCCAATGAATTTTGGCACGCGTTCACGTCATTTTTATTAATTATGTGAACGCGTGTTTAAACGATGTACATGAATTCTAGCCAAAAAAAATGCAGATTCCTGTATTGATAAAATATCGACGCTTGCCAACCTAAAAAAAAACAAACAATGTTTACAATCTCAGTGGAATCTTATTAAAAAAAATTATATTGTGAAGTTCCTATTAAGGCCTAGCTTATCAGAGTTTCGAATTTCCAAGTGTTCACTGGATTTATGTTGCATTTCCAATGAATTTTGGTATTTTAATTAATGATGTGAATTTAATTAATGATGGGGCAAATAATGTGTGTCAATTCTGACCAAAATATGTATCCTAGCTATATAGATAAAATGCTGATGGTAATCAGAAACAAAAAATTAATGTTCTCCACAGTGGTGGATTTAGGTAGTTTGTGACCCTACTTGATTCACATTATGAGGGCCCTTTTTTTAATAAACGTCAATTTAATTTCACATTTCAACACATTGAAATGTGAAATTTAACAACCAAACCAAACAACTTGACCAACATGTTTATTATTTATTTTAGGTTAATTTTTTTGTTTGAGATATTCATTGATTATGGCGTATAACATCTACATTTGTACTACATTAACTAAGTAAATAGAATAAAACTGATAGAAATCCGACCAATCATGCTCGACAAAAGGTAATAATGCCCTACATTTTATAATACATAGAATTGACAAAAATCATATATCTATTTATTTGACATATTCTAGAATAATATTTTGTTTATCTACTTGCCTGTACTGTCCTCACAACGTTATCGAAAATCCTTCTCTGTTTCTTTACCCCTCATTTGTAAAACATGAAACTAAATAAATCATGTTAAACAGCTTACAATTTTATTGATTGGGTTCGTAAACAAGCAAGTAGAATTAAGCATTTTCCTGACCGTGTTGTCCCTAATTTTAATATGGCTAATGAAAATGCAATTTATTACTTCCAAATCAAGCTTCTTTTGCTTATTATTTATTTCATTATAATCTTGAAAAATAGTAAAGCTTGTTAGTCAAGAAAAATAGTCAAGTGATTTAGACTAATAAGTATTTTTACAACTGAATTTCAATTGAATAAATTTACTGATGAAATCAAAATCACATTGTTTTAAATTTTAAGATTTCGTCAGACTGATAGGCTCCTGGATGTTGGTCATATTAAATACTTGTAGCTGACAAGAGCTCAATTATCTGGTGACTTCAACTCTATAAACTTGTATTCACAAACTGTGCACCGGGCCCTAGGTATCTCAATTTTTTCACAAGGGTACAGCGGGAAAGTACTGTACAAAGATCTGAAATTCTACTTGTTATTTCTCACTTATGAAAAGCTGGGGTGTCGGCTGCTATTGTTATAAGATCATAGTATCGCAAGACAATCAAAGTGGAAAAGAAAATAAAGGCAGTTGGTCCAAATTAAAATCACGATTTGAAAAAGTGTGTAGTGATCAGAAGCTTGATCCATTCTGTAATTATTATATTTATTTACGATTTATTTTTCTAATCTTAAAAAAAATTATTTTATTTTATTCTATTTTAAACTGCTAGTTGGAACTTTACATAGTGCAATTTGGAAACATCCAAGTTCAGCAAAATTTTGAAATCTGTTTACTAAAAGGCTTAGGCTTTGCGAAAGAAAATAAAACTGTGATTTTTTTTTTGTTCTTTGACTTAATGGCGTTTTTTAATATGTTGACTGCCATGTCACTCACTTCGTGTTGCAGGAAAAGTTCTTAGTCAATATAGAATTTGATGCGAGGAGAACATGCCTATGTTTAGTTTATATCTTCTTGTTTCAACACGTTATTCAGCACGTGAATCGCATATGATTCATACATACTATCTAATTAAATATTTTCTTCTCTAATACAATTAATAGACAGCAAATAAGTAAGCATTTTATTAAACAGTAATCCTAAACACAGGCATCAATCATGGTAGCGAACGTATTAATTTTCAATCCTTTGAAATTATTGATTTTTTTTAAAGTCCCTCTAAATCTTAACATCCCCATATTTATACAGAAATTATTTTCAAATATCAGGTAACAGTATTATATGCATTGAGATTGAGGTTAAATTTTATAGATCCTCTTTTATAACATCGCGATCCAGAGAAACAATAACAACTCATTTACTGGAATACATTTTAATTACAAATGCAATCGCAAACTGCATTCTACACTCTGCCAACTTGAGTTACAGAAAGATTGAAGATTTTCTTTATTTTTTTTTACAGTTTTTTTTCTTATAAACTCAAAATAAATGCCTTCAAATAACTAGATTTTTAAATCATCCATGTATATTATTCTTAATTCTAGCATTTGTAACTAACGCATATTCCCGGGCTTTAGCACAAAATACTTTTTTAGTAAAAGTAACAAAAACACAACATAAACATGAAAAGAGTTATAGAGTGGAGGCATAATAAAAATATTCACAAAGTCGAAAAAAAAAATGTAAAAAAGATTTTGTGTTATATTTCGTCTGAAGGTTTTTAAAGCTGACAGAATAAAGCGCTTTCTCAGCTGCATTTTATCAGGCAGTAGTGTCTCCCTTTTCCTTTCCAAGATGGATGAGATTGAAAAAGTAGTAAATTGAAAAAGAAAAAAAAAATGAAAAGAATTTTTTTAAAGGCAGCTTACAGCCCGTAGTTTCTTCTGAAAGTAAATATGATTGCTTTTTTAGTGCTTTAGAAAAATAATGAATTATCTCTCCGCAAATACTCGATATCAAAGCTTTATAAAGACTTCTTGAAAATATCATTATACTCGTATATCATACATTTAATTTTGCAATAAAATAAAGGAGTGTTTTAAAGCAACTGATTGCTGTTTTAATCTTTTTCTATAATTATTTATCTATGTACAGCGGAGGAATCAATAATCAATTGAGATCACATAATTGTAAACAGAAAAATAAATGAAAACTGATTATTGTCTGTATCTAAACTGCTTCCTATACTTGTCTTGTTGTTGTTTGTTTGTTTGTTTCTTATGGCACTTGCCACTGACAAGCCCACTGTTACGAAGACAGCGATTTAAGCCTGAGGGGGAACGTCTCTCATTTTTTATAGCAGCGCCAACTAGGGCCAAGAGTACGACTTTGCCACTCACGCATCACTCATTCGCTTGCCCAACCCCTTTTTACAGGAGGGCACATTCACACATCTCACAGATAGAACAACAGAAGAACAACCATGCCCAAACCGGGACTCGAACCCGGGACGCCCAGATCACGGGGAAGACGCGCTACCCCTATGCCAGGACGCCGGCATACTTGTCTAATAGAGCATAAAGAAATTTTTTTATAAATTGGACCATGCGCAAATATATCAGATGCCTAACAGGCGAAAGCATGTTATAATTCAAAAAGTGAACTGCATTAAGAAGCTCACTTGTTCTATGCATTATCTGTTTTCAAAATCAGCGTTATTCTAAGATCAATAATCTGGTATTATAGTAAAAAATTGTTTGATGTTGGAATTTGGTTGTAGAAGACTTTCTCACAGCGAAACACAAATGTGGACACATTTTCATTGAATGTTCTTCTTGAAAATATTCCTCCCCCTCTCCTATGTTATGCCAATGACTTTCCCATGGCACATTTCATATATCAAGACGAAAAATTGTAGTATAAGAAAGCAGATTCTCATTCTTCTGGAGGGGGCAGTAATGATGGAGTGTTGTGATGTTGGCCTCGTTCGTTCCCAATTACGATGCCCATTTGTAATAAACCACAGTAACCGTGGATCTAGTAACCACATCTTTTAGGATCTGGATACCTAGGCAGAACGAGAGCTATCTTTTATACGTTGAGGTCGTTAGGCTACCTGGATGTTGTTCCAAAATTCCTTTGGTTAACAGGCGAGCCACAATTCCCATTTATAGAATGTCCTTGGCCTAGACAGTCGTTAAGGATCGACTCTAGGTAAGGGCGAGATATATCTATTGTTACGAATCCTTGATGCGGCTTCCCAGCATAGTGGGTTCCATAGGAGATCCCAGAGCTTGGCGACGAATTTGGTGACTTTGGCGTCAAAATAGATTATACCCGAAACATCGAGAATTTTCCCGATCCGTCCAGATCAACCGAGTTACGCCTCGAACGTTCCTGATTGGTTGAGAGGCTTCTAGCCCCGCCTCCTGATGCCTATAAAAGGAAGCAGTCCTGCCGATGCCGAGTAGAGGTGAACCAGTGGTGAATTGAGTAGTCGGAAGCAACAGAGAAGAGTGGTCGTGGACCAGTGGAGTCGTCGTAGTCGGAACCGACGGTAAAGAACTGGCCTTCTAGAGATAAGCGGAGCAGCGACGGAGTGAAGCTAGTGCTGAGCTAAGCTGTGTGCTACAGTCTGCAGTAGAGTCTGTTGTATGCTGCACGTCTCGGCTGAAGATAATCGTCTTCTGTGCTGTCCTGTGTGTCTTCGTGTAAATAAACGTCGTTGTTTTATTTTCTACTGCCGCCTGGTAATTGAGCGTTCTTCACAATATATAACCCCCACTATCCAACGAACCCCGGGAATTTCGTAACACTATTATATATCTCCCCTTACCTAGAGTCCTATTATATTGGAAACTTAAGTTGCTTGTATGCTGTTCCATGATGACTTTGGCTAACAGGAAAACTACAGTTCTCATTTATAACATGTCCTTGGCTAGATACAGTCGTTAGGGAACGGGATGTTCAGGCAGGGCGAGAGATATCTTTTATACATTGAGGCTGCTAGGTTACTTGGGTGTTGTTAGAGGAACATTTTGGCTAATAGAAAATCCAGAATTCCCATTTATAGAATGTCCTTGGCCTTTACAGTGGTTAGGGATAGACTCTAATAAGGGCGAGATATATCTATTATACGTTAAAAACTTAGGCTTTTTGGATGTTGTTCCGTGATCGCTTGGGATAATAGAAAAGCCACAGTTCCCATTTATAGATGGTCTTATGCCTAGATAGTCGTTAAGGATGATTCTAGGCAGGGCGAGAGACATTTTTATGCATTGAAACTTTAGACTACTTGGATATTGTTTCAAGATCATTTTGGCCAACAACAACAACCAAAAAACCATACAATTAACATCTATAACACATTCTTGGCTAGATATAATCGTTAAGGATCGGGATATCTAAATATGGTTAGAGATATTTTTGATACGTTGAAGCCGTTAGGCTACCTCAGTGATATTCGAAAATCACTTTATCTAACAGAAAAGCCACAGATCTCATTTCTGCATATCTTTGGTTTCTTTACAGTGGTTACAGTCTCATTTCTGCATATCTTTGGTTTCTTTAGAGGTTAGGATATCCAGGCAGGAAGGGAAATTATATTTTTATACATTGAAGCCAAATCAGATTACATCAGATACTTTCTAAGTAGAATCTAAAGACCAATTTGTCCGATTTAAAACACCATTTACAATGTGGATACATGAACTTTAAGACACGAACTTGGTTGGATTTGCTAGACCAATGATTAGTAAATTTATTTTTACTAAAACATTGTTAAACACAATTTATTGTTTATAGTGTAATTAATCTCTCATTTTCAGCACGCACTGGAAATCAGAATGAAAGCATCCTCATTTAGATTTATAAGAAACTGGGGCCCATTAGATAATCGAATCTCGATTATTTGCATTTCACAGCATGAGGGAAAATAAAGAAATATGTTGCAAAAATAACAAATTGTTAACTACGAACTCCTAATATTCCTAAACCAAATGTATTTAATTTAATTGACAATTGGGTATTTATTATAGCTAATTAATATTTATTGAACTCAATACAATTCAACTTATATAAAAATTATTACAGGATAAATATTATGTGTTGTGACTTATGGCACTTTACAAGCCCGCTGACAATAAACTTTAAGCCTAGTGAGCGTCTCTTGTTTTTTCAGTAGCGCCAACTAGGGCCGAGAGTACGACTTAGCTACTTCATGCGCCACATTCGTTTACCCAACCGCTTTTTACAGGAGGGGGGGGGGGTAATTCACACAACTCACACATAGAACACAGAAGAAGAACAACCATGCCCGAACCGGGGCTCGAACCCGTTACGCAAAGATTACGGCGAAGACGCGCTACCCCTATGCCAGGACGCCGGCAAGGATAAATATTGCATTATATTTACACTAGGAGGTGTTTCCGGGAAGATGGGACTGTGGTCAATATGAGAGCAGGTATGAGAAATGGCTAGACTCAATATGACGATTATTTTTTCCAATGGAAGTATAGTAATGATAGTGCTGTCTAGTTAAAAGGTCCATCTTTGATGACTAGATGTCTCTCCTTAGAAAGAGGGGTAGGTGCATGAACCAGCGAGGCTATTTTGGGTAGATCTATTTATTAGTACTATAATAATATATGTTAGTACCACAGTACTGTCTACTAGTACTGTGATTTATCTAACATTCTAAGGAAGGATCAGTGCAAGGGAGGGATATTATGTTATAGTCCTTATAGAGGAATTATCTGCCTCTCTTTTTCTATTATTCATTTTTTAAATTTCTTTGCGCCAAAATTTGGCAGGATTTTTTTTTGGCGCAAACTTTCAGTTTTACTACTGTGCTCACAGTAGAAATACTTTCTTTCCAATCAAATAATCGTGTAGCCATTTCTGTTGCACATAAGTGAATTCCCCACAAATATCAGTGTATACGATTAGATATCTTCATAGTTTATATCTTTACTTATAAACTTTCTGGAAGAACTGTGTCATTTTAAGGTATTTAAAGGTTTTACTTTGTCATTTTAAGGTTTTAATATTTACTGATTGAAGTTGTAGGTCTCATATACGTAGACAACCAATTTTATGAAATTATTTGATGCTTTAATGCTTTAAGAATTTAAATACTGTTTTTTAGGTAATGTCCTGTAAAAGCCATGGCATAAAATGCAAGTACATTTTTTTAACTTAAAGATGACCAGAACTCCGAAATATTTGGAGCAGTTACTGAAATTCACCACATTTACGTTTAAAGATTTTTAGGTAAACCAAAATGTTCAATTTGGTGTATTTATTTTATTACATATATTGCAAGAAATAAATCAAAAGGTAGAATTAAAAAAAAAATTACTTGAATTCTCACTGCATTAGAATATTTTAAATTTTTAAAAAAATTAAAAATCACTACATTCTTGGATCTGACGAGAAATATTTGGAGTTCCAAAGTAGTATAATTATACTGATAACCTGATACAAATTTACAAATTAATTCTCACAAAAAAGAGTATTTAATAAACATTTTAAGAAAAAATAACACCTATATAAAATGGAAGAATTCGATTATAAATATGAATTTTAATGAAAACAATGGATTCTATTGTTATTTTGATACCGACCGAAATATAATATATATAATAAAGATTATTTTGAAGAACTTATGGAAAAATATTAATAAAATCAAATTTAATATTTTAATTTTAAAGCTGTGTTTACTCCAAATGGCAACACAAAACAGACGTTTGAAAGAAATGATTGTTTCCTCACAAATAATTCCTTCTTGTGGACGCAAAGCAAAACAAAGTTATTTCGGAACAACAAACAAATAAATAAATAAAAACAAAGAAACAAACACATCTATTTGTCTACTTAGATTTTTTCGTGGAACATATTATCTATGGACTAACTTGAAGAAATACTAAAAACTCGAAACACAAGGGAAGGTAGAATAGAAAAAAAAATATTGCAGTGAGTTTTTAGCAAATGTAATTTTTGTTTCCCTAAGAAACTAAAACTCTTTTCGCCAGCCTTTCAAGAAAAATCTTTCCCTTATTCTATTTTTTTTATTTCTTATTTTATTCTTTCTTTCTTCCTTCTAGAAACATTCTTCTATTCATGTGGGGGAAGTGGCAGTTTATGTCTCTGCAGAAAGTAGTACCCATCCATAACTTTGGGTTAGAGAAGAGCAAGTCGAACAAAATTCGATTTCGATGTCTTCCAGAACCCTGCTCCTTACTAGTGACAACAAACGCCATGAAAGAAAACATTCTCATTCCAGATTTCTTTTGTCACATTCTTCTTTTGTTCAACCTTTGACTGTGATTGCTACATTCTACTTTTACTGATTTATTTCTTTGGCATCGTTAAGTCCATTCTTCATCTTCATAATGTGGTAATTAATATTCATACGATTGATTTCTTGAAAAAGAAAATTAGGAAAATAAAATCACGACTGTCTGTCGACATTGGGAAATAATGAAATGGCAACGGTACGTGAAATCGTCTGCTTTCACTTAAGCGTTTTTGTGATGCCGCCATTGCTTATTTATGAATATGCTAAATAGATTAAGGTGAACGGAAATTGAATTAGATTTTTTTTTTCTCTTTGACAGAAAATGATTTGATGATAACTCTGGATTTTTTTTCTCTTTCACTAAATTCTAATGTTTTTCAAAGAAAAACTTATTTTGATTCTGGAGTTTTTTTTCTTCTCTTCTCTTCTCTTCTCTCAGTAAAATGATGCTTTTGAATTTCATGTTATTTGCAAAAAGTAATTACAAAAATAATAGATTTTTGGAAGTCAGCGAATTTAATGGATGTTTAAAATATTTATGATTTTGAATATAAAAATGAATTGCTGATGAATTCACTCCGTTTTCTCATAATTTCTTTTTCTATTGTGTTTTGAATATAAAGAAACAAATTGAATTTTCTGATAGTAAATACAATTTCAATTTATTGAAAATGTTAAAATGTGTCAAATAGTCATACTGTTAATGAAACGAAGAAATTGATTTCGAAACACTAACTTGTCATAAAATTTGACAAATATTAAGCTTACTATTATAATATACGATTTAAGAATTTCATTACATTTGCTACCATATAAAAGATGATTCAGTTTAAAGCATAATGGCACTGTGTTACTTTGATTTCAAATAAATCAGAATGATCCGCATAAATAATGGAATCGCAATAAGAAAAGAAATAAACAATAAACATTTTTATCACCAGTATAGCTTTTTGATATTTCATAATAAAATACAATGAATATAATTGATTATAAACTAGTTGCTTTTGGCGACCTGCTGGATTCGAAGGAAATATTGGTTGTATTCCATTTCAGTTAAATCCTTCAGCTAATCGTCAGTTTGACAAAATAGATTATATTTTGTCAAATTTTATATATGTCATATTATTAATATGTGTCAATTTTATATAATATTTTTGTCAATTATAATTTGTCAATCAAATAAATCTGTATCATTTTAATTGTCTTACATGTGTTTTGTTCATTTTATGCATAAGCTTTTCTATTCGAAATCCTTCCCATATCATATCGCTATCGGTTCATCTATACGGTATTTTAGTTCAATTTTTAATTTGTCTTGTAAGTAAAATATATTTTAAATATAATTCTTCTTCTTCAGCTTTCAACAATGAACGAAAACCACGCGTTTAAATATTTAATGAAATAATCAAAACGGTTAGAATGTTAGGGCGGCTACAATGTATTTTTGAAAGTTACACAAAAGTATTTTTAAACATTTGCCAACATTCAGGAAAAAAATTGCACTACTATTAAACTGGCATGATTAAAACGATAATTTTTTAAACTCTGAAAGGGTGTAGAACCTAAATTTGGACAGTAAATCTTTCAGAAGTTATTCGAAAGAAAACGCCAGCTTTCAGCTTAATTTTTAATCAATTAGAATTAGTTAAAGTTTCGGAAAAATTGCTTCAATGTGGATAATTTTATCCTTCCAATAGCTGTAGGTCGAACGGTCTGATCTGTAGAGTGCCAATGCACACATACACACATTTTTATTATTAGTAGAGACTGCACATTCCCCTCCTTCAAATTATGCTAAATGCAGTAGCTGTAGGTCAAACGGTCTGGCCTGTAGAGCACCAATACACACATTTTTATTATTAGTAGAGACTGCACATTCCCCTCCTTCAAATTATGCTAAATGCAGTAGCTGTAGGTCAAACGGTCTGGCCTGTAGAGCACCAATACACACATTTTTATTATTAGTAGAGACTGCACATTCCCCTCCTTCAAATTATGCTAAATGCAGTAGCTGTAGGTCGAACGGTCTGGCCTGTAGAGCACCAATACACACATTTTTATTATTAGTAGAGACTGCACATTCCCCTCCTTCAAATTATGCTAAATGCAGTAGCTGTAGGTCAAACGGTCTGGCCTGTAGAGCACCAATACACACATTTTTATTATTAGTAGAGACTGCACATTCCCCTCCTTCAAATTATGCTAAATGCAGTAGCTGTAGGTCAAACGGTCTGGCCTGTAGAGCACCAATACACACATTTTTATTATTAGTAGAGACTGCACATTCCCCTCCTTCAAATTATGCTAAATGCAGTAGCTGTAGGTCAAACGGTCTGGCCTGTAGAGCACCAATACACACATTTTTATTATTAGTAGAGACTGCACATTCCCCTCCTTCAAATTATGCTAAATGCAGTAGCTGTAGGTCAAACGGTCTGGCCTGTAGAGCACCAATACACACATTTTTATTATTAGTAGAGACTGCACATTCCCCTCCTTCAAATTATGCTAAATGCAGTAGCTGTAGGTCAAACGGTCTGGCCTGTAGAGCACCAATACACACATTTTTATTATTAGTAGAGACTGCACATTCCCCTCCTTCAAATTATGCTAAATGCAGTAGCTGTAGGTCAAACGGTCTGGCCTGTAGAGCACCAATACACACATTTTTATTATTAGTAGAGACTGCACATTCCCCTCCTTCAAATTATGCTAAATGCAGTAGCTGTAGGTCAAACGGTCTGGCCTGTAGAGCACCAATACACACATTTTTATTATTAGTAGAGACTGCACATTCCCCTCCTTCAAACTATGCCAAATGCAGTAGCTGTAGGTCGAACGGTCTGATCTGTAGAGTGCCAATGCACACACGCGCGCGCTATAAGTAAGGAAACCAACTATAAATATTTTTATCATCTGCATAGCTTATATATTTCTTTATAGATTACAACGAAATGAATTTATTATAAGAAAAGGATTGAAATTGGCAGCAGAAAATTCCATTTTATCATAAACGAACATTAATTTTTCTGAATAATTAAATAGATGTGTGAATTGTCCATATTATGCAGCATCCATTTGATAATTTTAACAATTTGGCATGAAGTGAAATTAACATTTATTCGCCAGAACGTTTGATTAGAGGAGTATTTTAAGAATAATACCTTTTAAGTTTTCCGTTTTCATAGAATATTTTCAATCTACTTTAATATTACTATCTCCTCCTTTTTTCTTTTAAATATAATGTGCATGAAAATAGCAAATTCTATCAATTATAAATAAGCGCTAGTCTACACCCCCCACCCACAACTAATAGCAGATAACTAATAGACAATTTCTAAAGCAGGAAAAATAACAGATTTGCAAATAGAAATGCAAGAAAATTTATTTCTTAGTCCCATATTTTTTTTCGCACCTAACTGAGCTAAGTATAACTATTATATTACCTGATAAAAATCTTTGATTATGGATCAATCAAAATCTCAAATATCTTTTTAAAACGAGAATTTTATGAGGATGTATAAAAGTGCTTCCCTTCCTTTTTATGTCATTGGGAGGTAGGATTTGCGTTCCTCTAAAATTCAAGAAATTTCCCTTGACATGTCTCCGTCAATAATGATAATCATACGACAATCCCATAGGAACATAAAAGAAAATCTGTAATTCAGGAGTAACTGGCAGGATAATGGAATAGTGAACAAAAAAAGTTATTTTTTTTAAAAAAAATCTTATGGAGCATTTAATGAATTAAAAAATATTGTTGTTTCCATCTTTTATGATTACTCTATTAAAATATCACAGTTTAAACCTTATGAAAACCTTAATTCATTTTTGCTGGAAGAGATATTATTTGTAGATTTCCTCTTTTGTCTCCTTTAAAGCCATCCTGATGGACAGAGTATTTTATATTTGACAGGCAAGAAAATTTAGATAGTAAAAAATTTAAAAGAACTAATCAGAAATGATTCAAATAAACAAACAAAAAAAATGCAAAATCTTTACTGTCTCCGCACAAAAAAAGCTGTAATATACAAAAGTCAGCTTCAAACATGAATATTTGTTATTTTGATGTCACTAAAAAGTTACAGTCAATGAAATATATTTCTTTTCTTTTCCAATTTATAAACAACAATACAGTTTGTCATCTTTACATATGAAAGCCATAACATAAGAAGACACTTTGGAAAACATCAAGAACTTTCACTGCATTCGGAAATAATCCTCATTCTTTTTCATAAGTACAAACTTTGACATTTGAAGTCGCAGCAATTCACTATCTAAATTTCGAGTGTTTGCATTAAAACCAAATGGCATTTTCAGCGATTTCACTTTGAATGTTGTTTGCAAAGCTTTAACTTCAAATCCTTTTCGTATTAAAGGATTGGACGCACGCAAAATGTTTTCACGAATCAGAAATTAAACGTACGAAAACAAATAGAAAATAAAAATCGGTTTTATGAAGGCCGTTTACTCGTCGCCATTATTTTCGGAGTTGCGTTCCAAATATACAATCGTTTTCAAGAAATTAGTTTTCGTTTGGTAATTTCTAAAGTAATCAAAACCAGAAAAGTAAAATATGCAAATTAGGAAAGCAACAAATCTTTAATTTATCTTTCAGATAATTTTGTACTTTTCGAAGCTCGAAGTTGCGAAGAAATCGGAGATTAAGATAAGGGAATTAATTTCGCAACTTTCGTCTCTTTGCAGCTTTTAAACGAACAAAATTTCTCTTAAGTTGTTTAGATAATTATCTCCTCAAGTCTGGTGAAATAAATGCGTTCCAAAGATGCCTATTTGCATTGATAATGAAGCCATTCTGGATTTATTTTTAATGTAAGAGCGCGCCCTGACGGAACAAAATAAATCAATTAGATTAAACAAATAATTGATGCTATTGATGATGTAATTTTAACAAGATTATAAATCCCTATTCTATTGCATAACCGAAGTTAAGAAAAATATATTACAGTTAAAATTTGCCGTGCTTTAGCAGCTGTGATTTGATATAAAGATTACAGGAGATTATAAAACAAACGGAAGAAAGTAATCAGTGATCTCCGAAACCTTTTCGCATATTATTTAATAAAGATATTATTTTACTTCACTTAATGTACGAACAAAGCCTACGAACTTTGAACATGACTTCGAACATCACGAGTGCTTTTTGACTTTCTCGTATATTTAGTACAGAGAATGTATTGTAACTGTCAAAAAATTTGAACGCGAGATTTTGATGAATTTTCACTTTTTAGACCTTTCTGAATTCGAAAAACGCATTTTTGGAAAATGTCCATCTGTCTATCTGTGACAAAGAAAACTGAAAAACACTTTCAGTTAGACGATTGAAATTTGTTATATGGTCAAATCAAACCGTATTTGACCAAATTTGTAGATTTCGATCAAATTTTCGTACCAAATTTGACCCTTCAGACCAAATTTGTAGATTTTGATCAAATTTTGAACACAATCAATACAGAGGAAGTCAGTCTGCCTTGCTGTTGCAATATGATTTGATACGATAGCTACAAAACGAAGACAGCTAGATGGGTAAAATTCTGTACGCAGATTTAACATCTATAGTGCACACACCAATTAAAGTTTGAACCAAATTCAACAAGTAATTAACCGTCTGTAGGTCTTTACTTTCAGAAAATGTGAACGTGATAACTCAAAAACACAATGACTTAAATACTCGTATACCAAATTTGATATGGGATTTTGCGATAACAAATGTAGTTTTGTGTCAAATGTTTGTTTCAATCATTTGGGAAAAATGTGTCTAAAACACAAATTCGATTTTTAGGTTCTATTTAACGGCATGTTAGGGATTAATCGCAAAATTCTGTACGCAGATTTAACATCTATAGTGTACACACCAATTAAAGTTTGAACCAAATTCAACAAGTAATTAACCGTCTGTAGGTCTTTACTTTCAAAAATGTGAACGTGATAACTCAAAAACACAATGACTTAAATACTCGTATACCAAATTTGATATGGGATTTTGCGATAACAAATGTAGTTTTGTGTCAAATGTTTGTTTCAATCATTTGGGAAAAATGTGTCTAAAACACAAATTCGATTTTTAGGTTCTATTTAACGGCATGTTAGGGATTAATCGCAAAATTCTGTACGCAGATTTAACATCTATAGTGCACACACCTATTAAAGTTTGAACCAAATTGAACAAGTAATTAACCGTCTGCAGGTCTATACTTTCAGAAAATGTGATAATTCAAAAACACAATGACTTAAATACTCGTATACCAAATTTGATATGGGATTGTGTGATAACAATTCAATGCGCAAGTGAATTTAATAACAAACTGAAAAATGCAGCGATTTAGCATAATGAAAGATGACATATGGTTTTTATCATCAGTGTTGTAAAAACGCATCAAATTTTAGACAAAGCCTATCGACTAGTTGACTATCTGTCACTCGAGAATATGAATAACAAACTAGAGGAACATGAACTTTTGTTTCGTACTTTCCAAATGATGATTGTTTTACAAGCGTAAACATTGTCTACTGAGCAGATATGTTTTATCGAAACATTAGTATAAAAGTAAACAATAATCAGAATAAAATCTGATTTTTTTCTCGATTATTATGTTAATTTGAACATTTACTTTGACATTGAACATTGAACATGACTTTTAGCTGCATATTTTTTTATGAAGTTTAAATGGTTCATTTTCTTCCGGTGTTGTAATAATTTATCAAGAATTAATTATGGATTAAGAATTTTACGAAAAATCACATGAGTTTACTAAAATGATTTCTTAACAATGATTTTACCCAACGATTTCTAGTGAAATATATTTACATAAAAGAGCAAGTGAAAAAAAAACCCACCAGTGATGGACTTAAAAAATATTTTAATTTAATTTATGTGACTGATCAAAAATTATATGCCGACTTGATTATATGAATTACATTAATTATACGAACTCAAAACTCCATGATGACTCAATTATATGAATTATACTAATTATATGGACTAAAAATTATATGAGAACTTAATTATATGAACTCAGTATTATATGACGACTTAAATGTATGAATTATATGAACTTCGAATTATATGACGATTTAATTGTATGAATTATATGAGCTCAGAATTATATGAAGACTTTCTTGTACGAATTATATTAATTATACTAACTTAAAGAAATTCTTTAATCACAGACTGAATATTTACCTTTTAGCTATCAGAACATTAACTACATTTTTTACATAATTAACAGAAAAGGGTACAGAATCCCTTATTTTCCCTACAATAGTAACTACATCGTGTCAGAATTCGTATAAAATCAAAACTATTAAACAAATAAGAAAAACATAATTTTAAAGTTTTATTAAAAGTAAAAGGAAAAGTTCTGAAGAAACATCAAAGAAAACAACAAAAGTTTTTGAAGAAAGTCTTCAATTTTGATAGATAAAAAGCTAAATTCAGAAGCTCATTATGAAGTGTATTATTAGAATCTGGGAAAATCCTTCTCTTCCTTCACGTACATAAAAAAAAATCATAATAATTGAAGACATACGTATTGAAACAAATATAAAATAAAAAAAGTTTATTGCAACCTTCTCCAGTTATTCTCGAAAATTCAAACAGCGCTTTAAATTAATCAATTAAGTTTGAATACCTTCTAAACCTTTCATGAAAAACTTTTTTCCCGGAATCTACCGCCGATAGCCTAAACATCATAATTATTCGAATTTTTATTTTTCCAACTCCAGAAAATGAATTTCCTGGGTGGGAAGAAAGGAGGGAGGTGCGGGGGAGGGGGTAGAAGGATAAGGTGAAAGTCGGCGAAGATTCTCCTCGACGAAAATAATTTAATTAAAATGTTTGTTCGGGATTAAAGTCGGAAGGTATCTTCGGTTTCGAAGCAGCAAAAAAACAATAATACCGTTGCTATTTGCAAGGGAAGGCCATTTTGGTAAGGAGAAAACTTAATTTCTGGAGCATTTCACCCAAAAGGTGCTTTAAAAAGTAGGCTTAGGATGCAATAGAACGCTTGAGAATAGTTCCAAAAGTTTAATTAACAAAGTAAATATAGAGCGGGAGAGAGAGGGGACCATATAAAATAGAGAGAAAGCATTAACAGAAATTTTTCTACTGGCTGAAAGTTTGCAAGAACTTGAGAATATAAAGAAAAATAACATTTAAAAAAAGAGAGAAAGAAAATTAACTGCAGAGATGTAAATAAAGAGGAGAAGATATTTTTACAGCTTCTGTAGCGGCGTCTTGTTTTTGGACATGCGATTTTCAGTGGCCATAATTTCCGTGCGTCATGTTTTGTAAGAGCCGTGTGCTTTAAATCCGTTTTTATAGTTTCCCTTTTTACTTAGTGGTTAGTTTCGTGGAATCATCCGAGATTAATGCGTCTGGAAGTGAAAACGTAGGAAAAATAAAAAAAAAGCATTATGAAGTACTCTTGTCAAATCGCAAAGCGTGGTTTTTGCTGTGGGCATTAACAACCCGCTGTTGTCCGGAGTAGAAGTTATATCCAACAACGTTTGATTAATAGGAATTTCGAACAAAAGGCTACTTTACTTATTCTTTGAAGCAGAAAATTTAATTTTATTTTTAAAAATATTTAGAAAGGAAAAAAAAATGATTGAGTAAATAAAAGATTGAGATAATGACATAAAAGTTTTTAAAGTTCTTTTTGTTAATAATAGAGGAAAAATTTGTATATACTGATGCTAACATTTAAGGAATAAAAATATTCTTAAATGTGAAAAAAAATATCCAACTGAAATGCTCTAGATATCAACTAGTTTCAAACCAAAAAAGAAACCTATAGTCACTATTTAAATCTATATGCATCATTCATTTTTATTTTATGATCTGCTTTTTTTTGTGTGTGAATTTGTTTAATGAAATATTATATGAAACAAACTATTGTGTCATACAATTTTGTATATACTGATGCCAACTTCTGAAAGATAAAAATGCGCTTAAATGTGTAAAAAAACATTTAACTGCAACATTCTAGATAATAACTAGTTTTAAACCAAAAAAGAAAATAGTCTCTATTTAAAGCCATATGAGTATATATTTTCAGTTTATGAACTATTTTTTTTATTTTATTGCGAATTTGTTTTAATAAAATATTATATGACACAAAAAAACGCGTGAATAATATAAGAGGGTTAAATGCATCTTAGATCTATGCCTTATATTAAAATGTATTTCTCATTTTAATATGCATAAAATTATATATTATAAAATATAACATATATAAAAATATATATTAAAATGTATCACTCAAAAATTTAAATTAAAAATACTTGGCGGAAAATTTTTAGAAAGCTAATATATAAACATGCATAATAATCTGAATATTTGAAAAGGGGCGATTTTGAAAATAATAATAGTTTTCTGAGAAAACAATCTTTCCGAAACATCAATTTAGGTTTTTGATAAAAAAAAAAAACATGTATTATCATGTAAACAATTCGAATTATAAGTATATTATTCATGTTACAACATTAAATATTATAAGTATGTTATTAATATTAATAAGTGTCATTAGCATTAAAAAAATTAAATCATATAGATTGTTTTTTGGAAAAAACGATTCAGAAAATTAATCAACAAAACACAACAAAAATAAATCAAATACATTTTTTTTTTCATTCTAGGCACATATTCATTCCATATTTGCTTAAGATTATTTCATGAATCAGTTTTAAAAGTATCAAATTTTAAAAATAAACTGTACATAATTTACGAAAACACTATTTAAAGTCGAATGGTACGATTACAGAGGGCATTTGTTGTACGCCGGCAACTTCTGTCTCTAAAATAACTGCAGGTTATTGGTTAAATCTGAGATAGCAGTCATTTTCGATCTTTTGTAAACACTGATATATTGAGTTTATTCAAAATATTTAATTTATATATAAAAGTAGAAATATTCGGAGTCATTTGTTTAGTCGCAGTTATAGAGTTTTCAGTCAAATCAAATAATGAACATGTTGGTTTACATTTCCAATAGAAACAAGAATATAAACCGTCGGATATTCCATATAATGGGAATATTATAATAATGCATAAATATGTATAGGCAGTAAAGGGGATTTGTAGGTGAGTACTTTATTCAGTCTCTATTATTAAGAGCATTTAGAGCATTTCAAGTTTGCATACATTGAATATAGTCTTTCATGCCTGCAGTCTCACGCTCATTTCAGATGAGAAAATATTCAAAATATTAATTAAATATTGCAAAAAAAAAAAAAAAAATTCAATATAAATTGTTTTTTTTTCTTTTAAAATTTGGAAAATTGAAATATATGACAAGTATTGTTTTATAAACAATATTATCTATGATTAAATTATATTCATGCATTAATTAAGCTTTACCACCATAATTCAAAAAACTGCAAACCCGATGTGTGTTATAATGAAACGAGCAAGAAGGAAATGCGGCCCAGTTTTCCTAGAAAATCTTTCTGAAGTATGCTATGCAATAACGAGAGTTTGAAAAACACTATTTTTACAACATCATGATTTTTACAAATCGCGATCAGAGGCAGCGAATTTTTTGGAAAGTGAAAAAAAAAAGTGCGATTTTTTTTTATTAGTTTCAGTTTTATTTATTTCAATTTATAAGGACAAATTATGTTAATTCCCTTATATTTTCTTTGAAAATTAAATTTGAATCTTCTTTGTAGATGATAAAATATTATATATACTTTACGAATAAAAATAAAACCAGTTTCTTCTTGAAATCATTTTTATGCATTTGATAGAATTTTGCAACACTCTCTTTAACTATTTTTTTATTGCCAATATTATAATATGTTTCATATATTAAGTAATATTTTTAATCCCAAAATAGAAAGAAGGTCAAATTTAATATTGCTTTAATCTGAATACTTTTTTTAAAATTCAATATAAGTAATTTTTACCAAAATTCTGTTTAAAATCTTTTTAATTCTCATTTTTCATACATTTTTTTTTGAAAAGATTTTTCAGGAAAAACATAAATAAAATTCTTAATAAATGAACTTTTAAATGATTAAAATAAGCGCCTCAAAGAATATAAGTAATGGTATTCTATGAAAAGTTAAATCTGTCAGGAAATAAAAATAAATAATAGTTCTTATCAATATTACACTTTTATCGATAAGAAATTTAATTTCGTCAAACGATTTTTTCAAAGATTCTTAGATCTTTCTTTAATAAAATACAATATTTATAAAATATTTTGTTATCACATAATTTGTATATATACTTATATTTTGTATACTAATATACATACTAATATTTTGTATTAATATGATTGTCTAGTGGTAACAAAAAGTTTAGCTAAGATATTCCAAACATAAAGGAATAAATAATAAATACATTTCAAAGTTTCAAAGGAAACTTAACTGGAAATCAAGGTCAAAACAAGTTAAAAGTCACGAAAAGCTAATTTGACCTTTAAAATCGTCTGCACAAAACAAAAGAATTTAAACAAAGGAAGATAAAAGCAGCTGCCCGTACGACAGTTGCTATCGTGCATTCCCAAACAAATTTTGGGGTCAAACAGAGGAAACTTATGGTCATCGCATAAACAGTTTTAAATTACTTTATTTTTTTTTCGGATGAATAAAAAGAATCTGTTAACCCTGACCTACATGCCAGAAACATTTATCCCCGGAAGCCACTTTGTCAGTCTATTGTTATTCAAATGTTGATTTATACACAAAAGTGCTACCACAATGGAATATCAAATAAATTATCGTTTGCAATTGCGTTAAGAAGGCTATTTATCAATAGCCACATCGTTTGAAAGAAAGTGCGATTTATGAGTAATCTGATTGCGCAATTGAAAATACTTCTGCTTCAACTAAAAAATACAGCTACATTAAATTACTTGCAATTAAACAGTGAATATCATGAAATATATGCAATCTTTCTCAAAAAATTATGCCAATGAAATGTGTCTATTATTCCTTCAATTGGAGAAATAATGTCAATTACCTCATATTTCCGTGGAAAATTAAATTTGAATCTTTTTTGTAGATTATATATTATATATGCGTTTTGAATAAAAATAAAATCAGTTTCTTCTAGAAATTACTTTTATGTTTTTGACAGATTTTTGCAACACTCTTTTTAGCTCTTTTTAACCGCCAATATCAGAATTTTAGTCATATAAGAAAAAGTAAATTATATTTTTAATCCTAAAACAGGAAAAAAAGTCAAATTTAGAATTGTTTTAGTCTGAATATTTTTAATTCAATAAAATCAATCAATAAAACATGTCAGTTATAATCTTAACAATATTATTACTAATAGAATATGTTATAAATGAATTTCTTATTTGAAATTCGTGAAGTTATGAACTTTTTGTAATTTCTGATAGATATATCCTCTCCAGAATAAATTTAGAGAATAAGTGATGAATTAATTTACTTATTGAATTTCAAGAAGAAACTGAAAGAATTCATAATTCAAGTATATTTACGAATATTTTTTTATTAATACTAATTTATTACATTTTCTAGACCAGAAATAATAAAAATACTTACTCTTTATCATTTCAAAATAAATTCCTCCTTTTTTTTATGTAACTTGACATAACGGTTTTAATATAAAATGAACGCGATCTTTTTTTTCCAAAACGAATTTAAAATTTAACAGAAATGAAATTCAAAGTGAAAGAAATATTTATATAAGTTCCAAAATAAATCTTCAAATAAATTCTTTTTATATTCAACAAATTTATTGTATTTTATAAGATCAAAAGTTTTGGCAACGTTGCGAAATTCTTATCCTCTTATGTTAAGCTCAAAATTTTTATGACAGAATGCAATAAATTTTAAAGTGGCAATCCTATATCGATATAACGCATTCATCATTTATTGAATGAATGATATCCAAGTTTCAAGTGTTGAAAACAGTTTAAACTTTAATACATCTGATGTATTTTTCGATCTGAAATATAAGAAATTGGAGTCAACATACAGATGGAACATTCGAGGGAATATTCTAAAACTTTCGGATAAAAATAAAGCGCTAGAAAAGTCTTATATTGCTGCAGAAAACAACGCCGTATAGATTGCAACAGAAATACAGAGCAATTCTAGAATTTCATGGGAGTTATTGGAATTGAAATTTAAGTATTAATGGAAAAATATAAATAAGATTTCATGGAGACCTAAAAAAGTTTAGAGAAAAGATATCGTACTATCGAGAAAGCAATCTCGTAAAATGAAAGCAGATGTTAAGCCTCATTATTTATAAATATTTTGAATAAATATCATAAAAGAAAAAGCTAAGTTATTATTTCAAATAGAATGTAACAGTATTTAAATAATCTACTTTATTATTTTTCAGATGATTTTTTTTTCATTTAATATTAATTTATAGAATAATCTATTGTCAATAAAAATAAAGGATTTAATTTGTTATTTAAACAAAACTTTTCTTTTTCTTATAGATTAAAAAGTGAAAAAGCAAATTTCCAGCCTCATTTACAAAGATTTTGAATAAATATTATAAAAGAGAAATTATTAATATTGAATAAATTATTAATATAAATAGAATGCAACAGTATTTAAATTATATACTTCATTATTTTTCAGACGTTTTTTTTTCATTTAATATTATTTTATCGAGGGAATGCATTTAATGAATAAAAGTAAAAAAGGATTTAATTTGTTATTTAAGCAAAACTTTACTTTTTCTTATAGATTAAAAAGTGGAAAAGCAGATTTTCAGCTTCATTTATAAAAATTTTGTATAAATACTATAAGAGAGAAAGCTAAATTATTATTAAAATAGAATGCAGCAATATTTAAATTATCTACTTCATTACTTGTTCAAACAATTTTTTTTTCATTTTATATTATTTTATAGAGTAACATATTAAATCAATAAAAATAAAAAATAAAAACGATTTAATTTGCTTTTTAAACAAAGCTTTAATTTTTCTTATAAAGTGAAGAACTCTTCTATGATGGGGGAAAAAAAAACACGTTTTTAAGACAAAAAATAAAGAATATTTACGGCGACGAAAGTTAATTAGCTTCATGAACTTTGTACACTTTTTGTATTATAAAAACGCTTGAAACTTTAATGATATTTTGATATCCTGAATCATAGATATCCAATGTTCAAAGACCGAATATTACTGTTACAAACCTGTAATTTTGCTTCCCATCACGAATAGTGCCATCGTAAGAAATACATTAAATGTCTCCCTGTGGTTGCTGATCGGGTAACGCGTCAGTGACCTCAGAGCTTGGCGAAAAACTTGGCGACCATTTGGTGACGAATTTGGCGACTTTGGCAACAAAATGGGTAATGCTGGAAACTTTGAGAATTTTCACGTTCCATCCAATAGGAACAGAGATACGCCCGAATTGGCCCAGAAAGTTCTTGGGACGCCTCCCGAGAACTATAAAACGCTGGCACTCTCAAGCTGCAGGTCGTCGTGAATTGAATTGTAGTCGGAGTCGCCGACAAGTAACGAATCTTCGAGAGGATGGCGAAGCAACGACGGAGTGCCAGCGTTGTGTGGAGCGAGTGCTGAACTGAACTCTGAGCATCGAGTCCTGTTGTTTAGGGTGGAGGCAGCGTCGCGTCGTGTGTAGTAGCCAGTTGTGAGAAGTATTGAGTCGGCAGATTAACGAGAAGAAACAGCGAGAAATTCAGCCGTTGGAGAGACCGTAGAGCGAAGCTCCGAGGATCCCTTCTCCTGTTGGATTCTGTCTGGCCGCTTTGTGTGCTGTGGACGATTCCTACTTGTGGGCTACTGTTGTTGTTGTGTGCTATGTGTTGGTCTCGGCTGTAAATATTTGTCGCCTTTGTGCTGTCCGCTTTCGTGTAAATAAACGCCTATGTTGTTTTCTACAGATGCCTGCTAATTGTGTTCTCACACCATACACCCACTATCAAGCGAACCCGGCGTTGAAAATCCCTATCACTACAAAACAGAAATGAAAGATCGAATGTTAAACCAGCGGAAGAGGTCTCCACAAAACCTTCTCGCAAACTCTCTCATAAAGATGTAATTCCTGAGAATTCCTTACATAGCATTGGCGTACAATAGTTAAGAATTATTAACTTTCGGCATGTATTCAATTTTGGTGTGAATCTTTCGTATCATCCTCGGCTAATATTTTGGCGATAAATCCCTGGCATGCAGCTAATAATACCCCAAAACCAAATTTGATTTTAAGACACGTTTGTTTCAACCGATTGGAATCAAAGTTTGACACTAATTTGCACTTGTAGTCACAAAATGCCATACCAAATTTGATATATTTAAGTCATTTCGTTTTGGAGTTATAATGTTTAGATGTTCCTGAAAGTACAGGCCAAAAGACGGTCATCTCCTTGTCGGATTTGGACCAAAATTTGATAGGTGACGACACTATAAATGTTAAATCAGTTTACCTAATTTTATCTATCTAACTCTCTCCGTTTTGTAATTATCGTATGAACTTATATTCGGACAGACGGACTTCCTCTGAAAAGATTTTATTCAAAATTTGATAGAAATCTGCAAATTTGGTAGCAAGATCATGTGCCAAATTTCAATCGATCAGTTCAACGCGTTTTTGAGTTATCTTTGTCACAAACAGACAGACGAACATTTTTCAATCATGTGTTTTTCGAACTCAAAGAGGTCTAAAACAGGGAGATTCGTCAAAATCTAGACAATTACTATCTTTTCTCTATCCAAAGAAAGGTTTTGGTTCAGTTTAGCAGCGAGTCATTAGTAAAGTGTTGAAAAACTATTAATCTCTAATATGACTGACATTATTTTATCCTATTAATATTTGTAAAAGATTTAGACGAATTTATGATTGTTTGTTTTATTTGGGATTTGAATAAAGATATCCAATATATCTAAATTTAAAAAAATCATTATATGAAATATGAGGAATCATTATATTATATGAGGAAGAAACAACTCAAATTAATTGTATTTATTAACACTGTTATTGATTTGTATTTAGTGAAAATCAATAATCAATCAATGAATGTCTTAAGTGATTCACAAATCCCTACTGGCGATAATGAATGAAAATCCATAATTATTATTTTCAAAACAAAAATATCTCATCAACACGATCCAATTCTTTACTCTGTATTTATAAATCGGGCGATAGTTCATAAACTTTAACAATCAGGTTAAATGATTACCTCGAGCTAAAACCAATGTTTTAAAACTTAGCTGTGATAAATCTTTTCATCCAACATTTTGGCCAGGTAGTACCCGAAGAACTATAACTTATGTTCCCCAAACTTCTTATTCTTAACAAATACTTCTTGGATGGCCGATGCTCTTTTGCCTGGAGGTCAAGGTAGAGGCTTGCAACCAAAATCTGATTATCGGATGCATCTCCGTTGGGAAGCATCAATAAAGGATCTTCTGGTTCCATCCGTGGAGTCTCCCCTTCTTCTTATAGGAAAAGAAAAGGACTTAAATCCAAGTACGGTTGAATCGAGTCCAGAGTGGAAAGCCTCTTGCACAGAAGACGGATGGTTGTTTATTCTGCTAAGGGGGAATTTGAGGGAATAAAATAGCAATTTCCAAATTAGATTCTTTTTTTTTTGAATAAAATAGTTCGAATGTGGAATAAAATTTGTAAACAGTAGAGAACAAACTCTCGGACCTCTTTAAAAATGGAGATTCATACAAATAGCCAGAAGGATCTCCAGATAAATAAAAAAATTAAAAAATATAGAATAGTAGTTATTATTTAATTAAATAAAAGAGAACGATTTTTTGGCATTATAAAACAACTTTTTTTCACAAAAAGAATTCTTACTTCTGATTTGTATAAAAAAAATTTCAGAATGCAGTTGTATTTTTAAAAAAATACAACTGCAAAAATACAACTACTTGTAAAAATTCATCCATTTTATTTTTATTGTTTGCGTTCAAATAGGAAAAAAAAAATTCTTTTCTTTATCGATTTGTAAAATAACGAGAGAAAAAATGATTTGCGCGTTACAAAAAGAATGAAATATTTTTACAATATGAAAAAAAAAATATTTATAAAACATTTTTGGTAGAAAAGACCATTATCATCAGTGGACACCTTCTTCAGTTGACAACATGCGAGCTAATTTTTAAAGAAAATAACTATTTCAAGATAACATTTAAATATTTTTGATAAACTTAAATTAAATAATAGTTTCACCATTAGCACAATATTGTCGCAATTTTTCATATACATTTATTCTTTTAAAGCCAAACGATTTCAGTGTTATACGATCAAGTAATATCTTCTGCTTTCTGAGATTATCTAATTACGTATTAAAATTGCAGGTGATATATATATGACTTTTTAGGAAATATTAAAAATTTCATTAAAAAATTTGATTTTGAAGCGATGAATGAATAAAAATCAAAGAAGATCAAGACGATAGTTTATCACTTCTATATAAGTATAAACTAGGATTGAAAACATTTTTATCCAGCTTTTTCAATTTTATATTATACACGAAAGAATAAAATAGATATAGACAATCATTAAAAAATAATTTTCAAAACGTATAAATTTTGAAAATTATTTCTTTTATATTAAATTAAAGAAAATATAATCATATTAAAGAAAATTATTTATTTTTTTTATCTTTATTATAGCATAAATTTTTGACAACTATAATTATTGAAAATTTATCCTATAATAATAAAAATTGTAACTGTAGCATTTTTCGTTTAAAAATCAATATATCCGAAATGGAATAGTTATAATCAATGATTGAAACATTTTAAATTTATATAATTTAGTTGTGTGTTACTGATTATTCAAACGATGTCTTATAATTTAGCAATACATTTATAATTCTAAACTACTGATTTAATTAACCCTAAAATTTTTAAATACATACAAGAAGAGGTAATGATCATCGTCCAATTATATATTAAAATAGATATGAATAAATTTCATATTTGTTATTTTTTATAAAAATATATTTTGAGAAATTAATTTTTTTGATTAAATCGCTACAATATTGAACTAAATTATTATATAATTTGCATATTATTCAATACAAAATGAAAGTACAAAAGTGTTCTACCATCAAGAATTTTTTTTTAAAAAAAGCAATAAAATTCACTGACTTATTTTCAAGTTTTAATTTAAATCTACATACTTTTGATGCATGCAAATAAGCAAAAACTTTAAAATGCAAAGTTAATTTTCTAAATAAATAAAAAAAAAAATCTAATTTTTATTTTGTTACGGCACCATTATATTATCATGCTGTCAAACATCTTATGTTAATAATGCATTCTACTTAATTTTTTTCCCTTTCATTTTTCTCCTGTCTCACAACTAAAACATCAAAAATATTAAAAAATTACTGTCCAACCCTCTCGTCACGGCGGTGAAATTTATTGACTATTATTATTAATAGGTTAAGTCATAACTCACCAAGCCACCAGCTACAACTAAAAACTGTCACAATTTTTTTTTTCTATTTCATTAACTTTTTTTTTTTTTCATATTCCGAGCAAAAAAAAAAAAAAAAAAAAAAATGGCCTCCCAAGCTGTTAGTGCAGCGGAGAAGTATATTAAGGTTTCGCATCATAATATATGTGCCTGAAAATTGAGAACCCACTTTTCTTCCTACCTCACCCCCACAGAAAGTGAGTCACATCAATTTTCTGCTGAGATCTGGAGTAGTTAATTTCACAGAATAGGGGTAGGGGGAGCAGAAATTTTAGAGTAGGTGTATTATTTAGTGTCCTTCAAAATGTTGCTACTTTCTTTGATAAAACTGGCGACAAAACACTTCATCTTAACGTTTTAATCATAAGCTGGTTTGTTTTATAAGTTTCATAAGATTTTTTCCCCTTTTTCATTATTTTGAAAAGAGACAATTTATTTAAACGATTTAAATAAATAAAGTAAAATAATGTGAAAAAAGATTTTTTTATCAGAATTATTTTTAAATGTTATTAATGTATAGTTCGAGATTTGAGTTTTAATCTAATAAAGTAAAACAAAAATGAAAAAAAAATATTCGAATATTCTTGAGAAATGTTTATAATAAATCATAATGATTATTAATGAGTGAATAGTTAGAATAATTATTTGATATAAACATTGTTTATAATAAACCCCGAAATGTTTATGATAATTATTTTATAATTTTTTTAAAATCATTGAAAATATATTAAAAAAATATTAAATATTAAAAACACTTTTTTAAATCTATTATAAAGTATTTTTTGTTTTAACTAAACTTTTCTGATTTAGTCTTTAGTTTATAATTCAGTGTTAGAAATAGTATGGAATCTTAAAATCAGATTTTTACATTTTCACTATCAGGTGGCGCTATTACAAAAACTCAAAGTATAATGCATGCTAATAATTAAGTTTTTAAAATAATGAAAATTAGCACTGTCATTGAGAAAACATAAGTACGGAAAATTTCAAAACTGCAAAAGAACAGGAAATAAATTAAAAATTCGGTTACTAAGTTCCATTTTTACAAACATGAAACAAATATAATTTGGATGTATAAAACAGAAATTTTGCACATATGACTCGCCCTGTTTAGTTTGTTATCCCTTTATTCGATTACTTAAACTCAAATCAAGAAATTATTACTTGAAAAAAAGAATTCTTAGAAGAAAAAAGAATTTCTAAAATCAGCACTAATCTCTCTTCACTTCAAATTAAGCAAAGTGATATCTGAATGAGAACTTTTTTTTAAATGGTGTTTATTGGTGTTCAAAAACTAATAAACATACAAATTAAGCTCAGAATTCTGATGGAGCTTGCATATACCCGATGCTGGGTACTTTGGACAAATGAGATTAAAAAAACCCTTTCAGATAAAAGATTTATCGATAATGGACGGTGCAAACAAATGCAGATAAAACGTCCCTATTGTTACAAACCTGTAATGTTGCTTCCCAACACGAATAGTTTCATCGTAAGAAAGACCGTCTTACGATTAGCCCTGTTGGTTGCTGATCGGTGCAGCGTCAGTGATCTCAGAACTTGGCGACAAACTTAGCGACTGTTTGGTGACTTGGCGACGAATTTGGCGACAAAATAGATATTGTTGGAAACTTCGAGAATTTTAACGATCCATCCAATAGGAACTGAGTTACTCCTGATTGGTCCAGAAACTTCTCGGCCCAACTCCCGGAAACTATAAAAGGCCGGCAGTCTCAAGCTGGAAGAAATAGTGAACCAGAATCGCAGTTGGAGTCGTAGTCAAGTATCGAGTATTCGAGAGGATAGAGAAAAAACGGCGGATTGCCAGCGTTGTGTGGAGCTGAAGCAATTGCTAACTGAGCTGTGTGTCACGTCCTGTCGTTTATTATGGAAGCAGCGTCGTGTCATGTGTGGAGTAACCAATCATGCAATGGTGAATCGGTAGCTGGATACAGCTAAAGCGAGGAGACAGTGGAGAATTTAAGACATTTGGAGAGACCGCAGAGCGAAGTTCCGAGGATCCCCTCTCCTGCTGAATTCTGTCTGTCCGCTTTGTGTGCTGTGGTCGATTACTACTTGTGGGCTACTGTCTGTTGTAGTGTGCTGCTGTGAGTTTGTCTCGGCTGTACATATTTTTCATCTTTGTGTTAGTGTCTTCGTGTTAAATAAACGTCGTTGTTGTTTTCTACTAAGGCCTACTGACTGTTTACAAACTATACACCCACTAGAAGCGAACCCGGTGAACATACGGATTTAGTAGTAGTATTAGTGGAGTTCTGTAACACTATACACATGGAGATTTCTGTTATTTCTACTTTCATAAGTCAGTAGCAGGATGACGCCACAACGTCACCGCCTACTGGCAGTTACATTTCGCTTCTATTCACAACAATCGTTTTGAATTTCGTGATAATTTCGAACTTGATGTTTATCTCATAGGCCTTTTAATTTTAAATAACAAAACAATGAATGATTTTGTTAAAATATTTTCTTATAAAGAGACTATAATAACTGAAAGTGCTTTTCTCTCTGATGAACTAATTTGGGATGTAGAATTTTTAAAAAAAATTAATTTTCTAATTATTTTTTAGTGATAAAAAAAATTTTTTAGCAAACGATGCCAAATCGGCACCCTTACTTGCGATCAAAATATTTTATCTCAATTAAAGAACTGCTTTAATTGTGAAAATTCCACACATAATTAATTTTTTTTTATTTTAATAAATTAATGAGCGGAAATAAAAGTTTCAAGATAATTATATTAATATGCGCAATTTACCTAGTGATAGTAGAAAACCCATAATCGAGCGCTTCTTCGATTTTAGAAGTTAGTTGGCTTTTTTATAAGTGACTAACCATGATAGATTTTGATACATTCCTTATTTCGATAAGCATATGATAACTTGTAATTAATTTTTGGTAATTAATTTTATCCAGTTAAGCAAAGCTAATTGAAAGAATAAAACTCTTTCTTGAGATCCAAGCAAGAATTAATAATTCAACGAAATTGTTTATTCACATATTATGCAAATGAAGTGGGCAGTGTTCATTTCAGAATCCTAAGACTAACACTTTTAGACGATTGTACTTCGCTAAGGGATGGTATGCAAAAAGGTGAGCAGTTATTAAGTTATTATGACTTCTAATCCTGAGAATTAATCTGAATTCACCCTATTACTAAAGTAAATATATCTTCCTTTCATATTTCCTCTCATCCTCTTTATAACAAAATAAACGCCTTCTGACGCATGCGCAAAAGCGCAGAGGGTTTCCAAATCAAAGAATATACAGTAGTGGTGAAGTCAAGCTGGACTTCTAACGGGAACAAAAATTAAATGTAAACAAGGTCTTATAATAAATTTAAATATACAACAGATATTCTCCAATGTAGTGACGTCGAAGTAATACAGTTTCAGAAGCAGGCAGATCTTATTTGGAAATATTTATACATCTATCCCAATTTAATAGAATATTGTATCAATTAAGTGATAAAATAAGCCTTTAAATTTTGCATTTATTTGTCTTCCAGTCCTCGACGTTTTCCCTAATAATGTTCTCGCTGGCTCATATAAACGGAAAATATATGTACTTCTACCCCGATTCAATAGAATGTCGTCTCAATTAAGTGGAATTTTGGCACAATTAAACTTCTAAATTTTGTAGTAATTTGCCTTTTAGTCATCGACTTTTGCCCTAATAATCGTTTCTTTGGCTCAAATAAACAGAAAATATATGTACTTCAACTCTAATTCAACAGAATAGTATCTCATTTAAGTAGAATTTTGGTCCAATCAAGACTTGCATTCATTTGTCTTCCAGTCCTCAAGTGTTTTTCCTAATAATGGTTTCGCTGGCTCAAATAAACAGAAAATATGTGTACTTCTATTCCAATTCAATAAAATATTGTCTCAATTAAGTAGAATTTTGCCCAAGTAAGCCTTTAAAAATTCTGCATTCATTTGTCTTCTAACCTCGACCTTTTCCCTAATAATAGTCACACTGGCTCAAATCATCTGAACCATCTGTATTAATATACAAATTATCCATAAGTTGATTCACTTACGGATTTATTTTTATGATTACAATTAATTCTTTTCAAACATTTTTCAAGAACTGCGCGTTTCTAAACCATTTCACGGAAATCAATTCTTAAGATCATTTGCTTCAGGGCGCGCAAAATAATACAAAACTTTTGCATCGAATCCAGCTGAAATCCAACAAATGAAAATGTCTCCACAACTTAACGCTCATACAACCTGATTACGTCAATAAACGATTCAGCTTTCATCATCCAGCAATAATCCAGCATCCACAGAACTGATTATCATGATAATCACCAATCCAACAATACAGAAAACGCTTTTTTTGGAGTAAAGCCGTGATTGCTGCAGAGAAGTTAATGAGAGATATTTAAGGAATAATTTACAGGCTTTATTCGAAAGAGATCTGTCCCTTTAGCGATTTCCTTCCACGAGAATAAAGTTATTGCTGTCGGGTTCAAATTAAACAGCTCAAGGTCAGTAATAGGAAGATGGAAATACAGAGGAAATCGCATATTAAATTCGTGAATGATTAATGCCTTCGACGAATGCAAGAGCTTTGAGCCACCGTTGATAATATATTTCCGCAAATATTAAACCGGATATTAATCTTTAACATTCTAGTAAACGCATAAATGTTCGGCATAATTCGTTGATTCGCGTTGCCAGAGTTTTCTGCTTTTGCGAATTAATCGAACTTGGATTGAGTCATTGAAATTTTCCGATTCAGATGGCATATTATGCCAGAAACAATTCGTGATTGTATTTTAATGACATTTATAATTTTAATTTAGGAATAAGAATCGTTATTTAATGCGGGTATTCAGCTTCAGGAAAGTGATGTTCTACTAGAATTGTTCTGCTTCTAAACAACTGTTTCGAACTGCATCTGTTTTGAAAGAATTTTATGTTCCAAAGCCTTCACAAATTACTTCATTGTAGAATTAAATTAAAATATTCTGTTTTGAATACATTGCATGTTTATATGTATTGTCCTTGTTTTATTCAAAATCAATTTTAGAGATATACTGATTTAGATCATATATTATATTGAAATAATTTTGATTTATTAAAAAAATTGTTATATTTTTGAAAGATTAAGGATGGCTAATAATAATACATCAGATCGCAGAATGGTGATGCCAAAAATTTTTTTCTCTTTGCTATATAAATGGTTTTACTTATTTATTTATTGCGCAGAGATGTAATTTTTTCATAAGCACAAACACAAAGTACTATGGTTAATGCTGCTACAAAGAATGAAAAAGAAACATTTTTATCAAAAAAATTACAAAAGAATTATGAAAAACCAATTGGACTTTTAAATAGCACTATAATTTTATTTTGAAAGAAGTTAATATTCTGTGTACATTTTATTCTATATTACAACAAATGTCTTTATATAAAACTATTGATTTTCGTACTAGTGTTTTCTCTAGTATCCAAAATAATCTAATTAAAGAAATTTATTTAAAGAGATTTGTCAAATGGTATTTCTATCAGAATTGGCTTCAATTTAAGAATAATTCGGTTAAAATATATTCATAATAACAATAATACTAATTACATTTTATTTCTATATTGTGCTTTGGAAATATATGAATACTAGTATTTTCATATATCTTCAAAATAATTGAATTTAAATTTAAATGAAAAATTTCGTCGATTCAGATGGTATTTCCTTCAGAATTGGCTTCAGTTTAAGAATAATTCAGTTAAAGAATATTATAATAACAATAACAATAATTTAATTTAATTCATATGTTGTGCATCTGGCAACAATTGTATATATATATATATATATATATTATATATATATATATATATATATAAAAACACATAGTTTGTGTCTGTTAAACTTTCAAACTGAAAACGACAAACAAATGATTTTTCCTCTGAATGAATTTTATATCCCTTATTTATTGTTTCATAGATTGCAATTTTTGTTATTGATGTTATGAATATTTATTTTTGTTTTGGATATAAAATACGAAATATAGAAAGCAGAATTTTTATGAATATATCAAACTTGAATATAAACATAGAGAGTTTCCAATTTGTAAAGCTTTTTATTCTGACTAATATTATTTTATTTAAATAAATGCACAACCTAAGTTTATGATAGAGTCAATATCTAGTATATATTCTGTATCTCGATGCCAAATAAGATGTTGGCTTCTGATTAGCAGATGATGCTGCTCTGAAAAAATTTTGTTTCTTGTTCCGATAGCTTATGAAAAATTTTATTTCATTTTAATGATATAAATAAGAAAATTTTCATTGCTCATTTGTATACCAAGTGAAGTTAAAATATATTTTTGAGTATATATCTTGAAATACTGCTAAAAGTGACTAATTTAAATGAAAAAATTACAAGCTAATGTGTTCTTGTATTTTTAAAATATTACATCTGTAATAAAATTAAAAAAAAAAACAAAAAACAAAAAAAAAAAACGTCATGTGTATCAGTATATCGTTAGGTACAATATTTCTACGCATATATTCACATGCAATTTTTTTCTGCTTCAGAAATGACATTATAAAACAACATGAACATACTAACTCGTTTTTCTTTTTCTTTTGACTTGATCGCTTTTAGTAGCATACTGACGATATAAACTTTTACAACGGATGTGATTTTCGTCTTTTGTTAGTTTAATAATACAAAGAAGCCGGAAAACACGGTAGAATTTATTGTGAAATATAAATTTACCAGACTTTAGGAAAACCTAATTTCTCTTTTTTATTTTCTTCTATATGAATACACAAAGAAAAAGCATTGTGAGTGTTAATTCGATATCAAGATTTTGACGAATCTTTACATTTGAGATCTGCACGGGAAAATTTTACAATAAGGAAAATTTTACAATAAGGAGATCAATATATTTTACTAAAAAAAGATTGTAAAACATAATGCAAACAAAGTAACTCAGTCACAGTAAGAACACGATATTAAAGTTTAAGTCTTTTCTTTCTTTCTTTCTTTTTTTTCATCAAAATCCAGCTTCTTTTTGAAAACCTTTATCTCAACTTCCAAAAACTCTCGGATTGTTCTTGTCATGGGGCTATATTTCCTTACATTTTGAACATGAAACTTCTATAAAAAATCCTCCATTGTAAAAAGATCTCAACCATTTAACCTGAGAAGATCACAATATATATATATAAAAAAAAGCTACGACAAGGTGAAAAAAACAATCTAAAGACAAAAAATATGATCCTCCGATAAGATCTCTCGACAAGTTCAAGGTAAGATTTCCAAAATCCGCCATTTGCTGAGAGTCGTGTCAAAATTTTAAAAAAGAGGGATCAAATGGGGCCATTTTCTTGCTCTGTTCTAGTCGGTGAGGCGAAAGTCGGGATTTTTCTTTATGAAGTTTGAAATGCGGCTGTTATCAATAATCTTGACGCCTCCTGACAGTGGATCGGACTTATCTCGAATCTTGAGATGAAGGTTAGTGGAGGTGGTTTCGAAATGCAAAATTTTTAAGAGGTGACCATTGCGCATACATCTCCTTTTGTTTTTTCAATACTTTCTTTCTTTCTTTATTATTTTTGCAGAGAAAGGCTAACCTACGTCTGACTTCTTTCCTGTTATATACATTATATTGTACAATGCAGTATGATATCGCACATTATTCATCATATCGCATAAGATTATACACGATCATATAATATCAGTTAATACTGAATAATACAGTATGATATCGCATAATATTTATTATATAGTATATTATTATATAATATGGAATAATATTGTACAATATACAGCTCATTATACAGTATAATATTATATAATACTATACACGAGATAATACACGATCATATAATATCAGTTAATACTGAATAATATAGTATGATATCGCATAATATTTATTATATAGTATATTATTATATAATATGGAATAATATTGTACAATATACAGCCCATTATACAGTATAATATTATATAATATTATACACGAGATTATACACGATCATATAATATCAGTTAATACTGAATAATATAGTATGATATCGCATAATATTTATTATTTAGTATATTATTATATAATATGAAATAATATTGTACAATATACAGCTCATTATACAGTATAATATTATATAATATTATACACGAGATTATACACGATCATATAATATCAGTTAATACTGAATAATATAGTATGATATCGCATAATATTTATTATATAGTATATTATTATATAATATGGAATAATATTGTACAATATACAGCCCATTATACAGTGTAATATTATATAATATTATACACGAGATTATACACGATCATATAATATCAGTTAATACTGAATAATATAGTATGATATCGCATAATATTTATTATATAGTATATTATTATATAATATGGAATAATATTGTACAATATACAGCTCATTATACAGTATAATATTATATAATATTATACACGAGATTATACACGATCATATAATATCAGTTAATACTGAATAATATAGTATGATATCGCATAATATTTATTATATAGTATATTATTATATAATATGGAATAATATTGTACAATATACAGCCCATTATACAGTATAATATTATATAATATTATACACGAGATTATACACGATCATATAATATCAGTTAATACTGAATAATATAGTATGATATCGCATAATATTTATTATATAGTATATTATTATATAATATGGAATAATACTGTACAATATACAGCTCATTATACAGTATAATATTATATAATATTATACACGAGATTATACACGATCATATAATATCAGTTAATACTGAATAATATAGTATGATATCGCATAATATTTATTATATAGTATATTATTATATAATATGGAATAATATTGTACAATATACAGCCCATTATACAGTATAATATTATACACGAGATTATACACGATCATATAATATCAGTTAATACTGGATAATATAGTATGATATTGCATAATATTTATTATATAGTATATTATTATATAATAAGGAATAATATTGTACAATATACAGCTCATTATACAGTATAATATTATATAATATTATACACGAGATTATACACGATCATATAATATCAGTTAATACTGAATAATATAGTATGATATCGCATAATATTTATTATATAGTATATTATTATATAATATGGAATAAAATTGTACAATATACAGCTCATTATACAGTATAATATTATATAATACTATACACGAGATAATACACGATCATATAATATCAGTTAATACTGAATAATATAGTATGATATCGCATAATATTTATTATATAGTATATTATTATATAATATGGAATAATATTGTACAATACAGTATCTCAAAAAATTCACCATGTATAAAATAATACAAAATGATATTATTAATGATATCGCATAATATTCATTATACAGTATAATATTATATAATATTAGATAATCTAATATATAAAAATCTCATGTCACGGTGTTTGTGTTAGTACTCCTTCGAAACGGCTCGACCGATTTTTATGAAATTTTTTATGTGTATTTGGTAGGTATGAGAATAGGTCTAAAGTATATTTCATAACGCTAGGTAATTAGGGTGTTCCTATCCACGTTCACCGTAAACTGATGAGATCAACGCTTGCTTGAAATCATCGCCACTGTGACGTAATGTTGAAAAAGTCCAGTTAAAAATAAACTGGCGCATACAAATGCTACAAGTTCCATATGCTGACACATTTTCGGACCAATTGTTAGATATCGGCGATGGAAAAGTTGCTGTCTAATAAAATACTGGATTCATAAAATTTCCCACTCATTTCTGCACTATCGTTGATTTACAAAATGCTCTCATTGACCGCATATTTCCCGATGTACACATATAATACATAAATCATGCGTGGCTGGCAGAAAGAGCCATTTAGCAGTAAAAATTGTGGACGTCGACGATTTAAACTTCAAGATACAGCAGTCGTTGCCAGGCGACTTGGTATCGTACAAATGGATCGATACAGTTTGCAATGCTAACGAAGCTGTAAATTATCCAACAGTCTCACATTGAACATTGAACACATTGAACTCACTGGACTTGCCAGGCATGTCAACACACCTTTTACGACTGAAAGTTGGATTTCGGGTTATTTTACTTCGGAATTTGTACCCACCATGGCTGTGCAATGACACGCAATTGGTCATTAAAAAATGATGGCAAACGTTATCGAAGCCACCATTTTGAATGGTAAATTCAGAGCCGAAAATGTTTTACTGTCACGAATTCCAATCACACGAATTCACAGACGTGCCAATCAAATTCCAACGCTTTCAATTTCCTATTAGATTCGCATTCGCAGTGACAATCAATAAGTCGCAAGGCCAAACGATGTCTGTTTGTGGCTTAGATTTGGACACACCATGTTTTTCACACGTGGCATGTTCTCGCGTGGGCAAATTATCGAGCTTATTTGTGTTAGCTAAAGACGGACTGAGAAAAAATATCGTACACTCAATTGCTCTTCGAAATGAACATTGATTTTCTTTTTTTCATTTTTATACTTTAGGACAAAAAATATATTACTCTTTTCACTTTACGTTTAACTTGTAGGAGATCAATCAATGTATATGTTCGTTATGTTAATGAAATACATTGTATTGAGAAAATGAACGGTTGGTGTTTATTTGTTTTTATCGGCGATCATCGTCTAGAGTGTTCCATTCCTTTTTCTGTCACAGGTCCCATCCCCACACATTTACAATGCATTCGTTAACAACCAAAATATTCAATAGAAATAATTTATAAGGCAGAACAACTTTTGCCGGGTCATCTAGTATTGTATAATATAGTACAATATTATCTATTAACTGAGTTAGAATTGCTGCGACGTTATCTTGAAAGAAATAAAGGTCGAATGAGAATTTAGAAATGGATTTTCCGCACGGTAATGAGTAAATTATTTCAATTTTCTACTTTTACGTCACATAAATTCATCAAACTAAGGAAAATAGCAATACCTTGAGCAAGCCTTGTAGACATTTTAATTGCTTCCGTATTACAAAGCAAGATTAAATATTTGTTTTTTCAATTGATTACTTACATTTTATTTCGCATTTTACAGTATCGATATATGCTGTTTAATTACTCATTTGATGATTGGGAAATACAGCTCTTTCCTCTTCATGCTTTTATAATGTGAATATTAAAACAAAGGGAATAGAATTGATTTTTAGGAAAATGTGGTTCATGATAAGGCCCGAGTATCGGACCCAGGTTCAGTTTCCATTTCCATTGAAGAATCGACGTTTATGTGTCCTTGGCTCATAAGTGAATAACGTTCTTCCGCTGGTATGACGTGGAAATCAGAAGGGAAAGCTGCTAGTTCAACATCAACAGACATCAATATAAAATTATAAGATCAGTTCCAAAATATCCTATATGTCACTTCTAAATGGTACGTCAATCTAATTAAACTAAACCAAATTTGACATTCCAAATATTTTTCTCAAGACAAACTTCTGAATGAAACATACGATAATTAAGAGAAGATAAGAGCTGCCTATTTTAGGGTCTTAACCAATGCATTATGACAAAAGAACAAAGCAATCCATTAAGATGAGAAAAAGTCATTTTTGATCTTCTATTCAAATTCGAGAAAATTATTTAAAATAAGGCGACGGATTAATTAATGGACATTCTAAAATTAGTTCAAATACTAAGAAGGGAGTTAAATAACCTTAATAATTGCCAAAATATAAATGAAACATGGTTTTTTTTCAGTTTATAAATTTAAAATATCTGAAATTATTTTCCCAAAATATGTTGCAAAAAGTTTATATTCTGTTTTATCTTATAATTTTAAACGAGCAATTCTTGTATATTTGTATATATTTATTTCGTGTATTTCGGAAATGGCTCTAACGATTTGGATCAAAATTTATATTCAGATAAAGTTTTGCTTTTTAATTTTATCTACAATAGGTGTCTTTATAGAAAAAAATGCGATTTTATGCACAAGAAAACATGTTTTTTATAACCGACTATTGGAGTCTTTTTTCCTAGCTCCTCCGCTCTCATGCTAACAATGCCATACAGCGCCATATCGTAAATTTTTGTGTTACTTGCATTAATGCCTTTGGATGATAACCTACTGGTACCTCAAAATTTTGTGAGAGGGCGTTATATGACATTATCCGAATACGAATACGTTCGGCTCACATTAAGTACCAACAATGCAATTATTGTGTGGTGAATAGCATATAAGCCACGGATGGTGAATGGCATATAACAACTACGGATAATTGCTTTTGCACAATGGTTTATTTACTGGACTGCGAATCACAAGGTCCCAGGTTCTATCCTCACTTATCTCAAACCGCCACATTGGTGACCTTTGACGATGAACTTTCAACCTTCGTAACAGCTGTTGTGACGCCATCTACCCTCAACCAAAGTCGTCAGACTCACTTAACGCAGCAACCCAAAGTTGTCACACTCAAGTGGCGCAGCATCAGCATCCACCCACGCTTGCTCCTCAACTGGGTACAGGCCCATTAGAAACAGCTACTAAATACATCACCACTCAAGAGCTATATCGTTCGTTTCACCTCCGACTCACTGGAGGGAGAGTCTGTGGTGAATAGCATATAAGCCAATTAACAACTACGCTGCACGAGCAATTGCTTTTGCATAATGCTTATGTTACTGGACTGCGAACCACAAGGTCCCAGATTCTATTCCTCGCTCATCTCAAACCGCCACAATTGCGTTAATCAATTCGAATAAGATGTTAAACTAAGTGCATTCATAATTTTTTTTATTTAAATGATCAATTCATAACTAGATAAGACTGAAAAATATTGATATGTAACCAACATGTAATTCGTATCTAAATATTTTCTCCGAAAAAGCACGATTTTACAAAAAAACCTTTGCCGACCGGAAACTTGGCCTCCCTGGTACTGTTATTAACTTAAATATAAAACCGAACTGATATACATTTAGGTTTTTTTTTTTCCTACTTTAAAGAGACTGGATCTTTTACAATAAAATTTCATTATGCTAATAATAAAACATAAAGTAGATTATGAGGTGTTTTATTTCTCAAAAGAGAAATTGCATTGGAAATAAAAATAAATTATGTTTTCAAAAACTCTTTTTTCTGGAATCGTCCTTTTCATGATGTGGGTTAGATAACCAGATTCAAATCAAGCTTATCATAATGTCATCTTCATTTCACATACAGCTCACGCAGGATTAGTAAATAAACCTACAGAAGAACTACCAACATTGGATATGGATGATAAGCCAGTAAAAAAAAATAAAACAGAAAGATGGAAAACGTCTTTTTGATCGGATCTCGACAAGTTCAAGGCAGAAGTCCACAAAATCACATTACCTATTAACCTTGGAAAATCAAGAACTATCAGCAAGGCGAAAAAGTGAACCCTTTTTTTGTCTAACCGTATGCATATTTTCTAATATAGATTTCTTCTTTTTCCTCACTCCTTTTTTTAAAAAAATAATAATCAAGTTCAGGGTTGCTATATTGATTTTAAATTTGCTTTTGGCTCCGAATTGTATTCGTTTACATCCATGATTTTTATAGTTATTGGCATGATAATGTTTTTATTTTTGGCATAGTTTGTGCGTAATGCACTATGCAAAAATTGTTCAACAAAGTATAAATCATGATGCGTAATGTAAAGAATGTAACGCTCTTCAAGCCAGGCAAATGAAATCTAAGTACCAACATGGCATACAGTTACTTTTAGGTCGCAGGTATTATAACGATTTGATATCATTTTTAATTAATTAAATATTAATAGAAATTTCAGCTTTCTTCAGATTCTAAATTCGGAGAATATCATCATATAGGTGTAAGCAAATGTGCTTTTGAACCATTTTATCTTTACAATAGAGGATCTAAAATTATCATTAATAAATAAATAATATACGTTTATGTACGTAAATACTTTTTGATTTAGTGGTAAGTATTTTACAAGTTTGTTACTTAGTTACGAAGAAATCGGCTAACTGCCTATGGTTCTTACTTTCTCGTATACGAAGATGAAAAGAAAGAATTGCAATTGTCAAAAAAAATTCAAAATCAAGATTTTGACAATTCTCAACATTTAAATATCTCCGAGTCTGAGAAGCACATTCTTGTTATTATGTCTGTCTGTCATTTTCGTTGTCTGTGAACATGATAATTCAAAAGCAAACCTACAACCAACCAAGCAAAAGCCAACCAAGCATTTTGAGCCAAATGGCTGAATTTTGGTATAAAATATTTACTCCAAATTTGTAAATTTCTATTAAATTTTGGAATTAAAGCCAATCAGAGGAAGTATATCTATCAGGCTGTCCGAATACAAAAATATAAACGCGACAACTACAAAACGAAGAGAGATATAGGGATGAATTTATTACATAGGTATTTATCTAAAATATAAATATGCATCAAATTTGAAAATTAATCCATCAAAGGTTTGACCATCTGTCAGTTTGTATTTTTACAAATATGTAAACGCAATAGTTCATAAATGAAATGAGTTGAATATATGAAATCTGTTATGAAATTTTATGGCTACAATTACAGGTTGGAGTTAAATCTTCGTTTCAATCAGCCGGGATAAAAAAAACATCTAAAATACATTATCTCTTTTCAATACTTTTCTTGTTCTTATGCTTTTGTATTAACTGATCCCAGCGATTAATAGACTAATGTTACATGTTAATAACTTCTTTCGCAGCTTTTGTTCTCATTGCAATGATGATATACCAGCGTATTCATTAGAGAGTATACCAAAAAGCTTCGAGGAGATTAATCGGACTAGTTTTGTATTAACCCTTTCTAGGGCCATGTGAAGTATGCTTCCCACCAAATTCATCAATCTTTGTGTGGAACTATGTAGTTTTGCGTAAGTTCTGACAAACTTTTCAATCAAACGGACACTTAGATGCTTCATTTTCTTATCTCACACAAAATGGCGTGTCTGGATTTGTTACTTAATTATTAATTAACCAAATTAATTAATGAATAAAAAGCAATTTATCTAATAAGCTAAATGAATTACTTTTCTTAAGTCAATCACAATCCTAAAAATATTTTAATATATCACGACTAGAAAAAAATAACCCTTTAAAGGGTTAAAACGTTTCTATTTTGATTCTTGACTGATGCTTCTTTAGCAATGTTTTTGACTGATACTTTTTTAACAATGTTTTTAGCCGAAGATATATTTTTTTTACATTTTATGAAGTACTATCGGACTCGGCAAAAATATGGTGACAGAGCTGCGTTATAATTTTAAGAAAGATGAATATATAAACCCAGAAGAAAAACAGAATTGTCTTAAATAAACAACAAAAAAAAAATCTTTTTTGGCTTTATTTTAAAGAAATTTGGCGTTACTTTGGCGCTCTCATCCGGCAGCCCTGATCCGTGAATGGAAGTGTTGTAGATTTTTGGTTGGGGAATCAAGATTAAGAAAGCGTGACGTTCTGAGGCCGAGTAGATCACGACGGACGCGCAGCAAATCGTGGTGGTGAGGAGGGTTGCACCAGAAAGCAGAGGGAGGAGATGTTCCACGAAAATTACGTGATCGGAAAAATAATATGTGATCAGTTCCACCACAGCAATGCATTTTATTTTGCTTTCGGGACTTCAAAGGCGGAGATAAAAAGAGAAAGAGGCGTGATTTGTTATGTTTGTAGGAGAGTGAACTTCCAGAAGGATGGGTAAATATTTTTTTTCTGGATACTCCACAGACCAACCGAAACATTCTTTATTTTTTCAAGGGAAAGAATAAGAAACAAAGACAGAGGTAAAAAGAAAGGTAGAAAAGTGACAAACTTTTGTTTATCGCCTTTCCCATTTTGTAAGTTATACTATATATTTAGTTGTTACCATTTAAATCAGTGAGAGTATTTTCCTCCGAAGTAGAGTTTACATCAATTATGGTGCCTCAGTATGGATGCCTTTCTATCTTCCAAAACTAAATACTTCTTGCTATGGTTGTAGCTTATGCCCCTTGGATTGAACACCAAGTCCAAAAGAGCAAGGAAAGAGGGGTGCAGTGAGGATAAAGAGTCCTGACAAGTCTGACTTCAGCTCATATGAAGACACTCACACACTCACTTGCACAACCCTTTTTTATAAGGAGTCTCTTTCACACATCTCACAGATAGAACATAGGGTAAAAAACAGCCATTCCCGAATCAGGACTCGAACCCGGAACATCCAGACCACGCTACCCCTAGGCCAGGTCGCAGCTCTAAACATTTAGTACTATGTTGCCAAGAAACCGACATGTAAATATCCGGACTAACTTCCGTCTACTTCCTTTTAAGTTAATTCTAAACTAAATCTTGCTCTCTAAACTTCTGTCTACTTCTTTTTAAGTTAATTCTAAACCAAATCTTGCTCTCTAAACTTCTGTCTACTTCTTTTTAAGTTAATTCTAAACCAAATCTTACTCTCTAAACTTCTGTCTACTCCTTTTTAAGTTAATTCTAAACCAAATCTTGCTCTCTAAACTTCTGTCTACTCCTTTTTAAGTTAATTCTAAACCAAATCTTGCTCTCTAAACTTCCGTCTACTTATTTTTAAGTTAATTCTAAACTAAATCTTGCTTTCTAAACATCTGTCTACTCCTTTTTAAGTTAATTCTAAACCAAATCTTGCTCTCTAAACTTCTGTCTACTTATTTTTAAGTTAATTCTAAACCAAATCTTGCTCTCTAAACTTCTGTCTACTTCTTTTTAAGTTAATTCTAAACCAAATCTTGCACTCTAAACTTCTGTCTACTTCCTTTCAAGTTAATTCTAAACCAAATCTTACTCTCTAAACTTCTGTCTACTTCTTTTCAAGTTAATTCTAAACCAAATCTTACTCTCTAAACTTCTGTCTACTTCTTTTTAAGTTAATTCTAAACCAAATCTTGCGCTCTAAACTTCTGTATACTTCTTTTTAAGTTAATTCTAACCCAAATCTTGCGCTCATTACAATCGTTGTCTTTCTCCTTTTGACATTTTGTTGCCCTAATGTAAATAATTGCTATTATTAATCTTAAACATAATTGTCTTAAGTAAATGCTATTTTAAGGTGCATTTTATTTTTAATTTCGTAATACTGTGCTGAAATATCAGCAAAAGAAAGAAAAAAAAGATACTTTTCTTCGACTGAAAGGGATCAAAATATAGAATTTTTTAGCTGACAAGATCACATACTGAAATCCACTTAAATAGTCAATAGTAAGTTTCTTTTCGTTATCGCATTCATATGCCAGGGAAGCCCAAATAGATAGCTCGTTCACATATATTGGGTGCAGATCTAGAATTTAGGAATATTTATTACATACCAAATTTCTATCTTAAAGTTTTTTTTTTCTATTTATATGAAATTCGCAGACGTATTGACAGTTAAAAAAAAACAACTCTTTCACATTCAAGGATGTTTTAGACATTTTGAGGATTGCAAAACATTTTTCCTTTTATATTTCTTATAAATTAAAGTAAAAACTTTATATTTGATTGAGATTTCATTAATATCTGGATGCAATTACCCTAGGCAATGCTATTTGCATGGGAAGAAAATATGTGGTATCGTTTTTCAATAAAATGAATTTCTAAGTAGAAGGAAACCATCCATTTCCTAAACTTTTTTTTACCATTATTCAAAAAAAAAATCAATAGTTTAGTTTAGAATTAAAGTAAAGATAATGCAATAACAACAATAACTGGAATTTTTCTGGGATCAGATAATCAAGTAAACACAGCAAGCAACTGCTTGGAAACTCAGTAGTTTTTGATTGTAGAACCTAAAAATTTTTTTTATGTTATTTTCAGAATTATTTGATTTTGTGTTGTCATTTAATTTTTAAGTACCGAGTATTCGAACTTATTCATATAAAAGTCAAGAATATTTGACATTTCTGATTACTATTCCTCGGAATTTCTTCATATTTTCCAATTCGCTTGCAAATCAGCATGATTCATTTTCTTCTTTTTTCTTGTAATTAGCTGACTGACATGGAAGTCAATACGCCAAGACATAAATTTAAATTGCATAACAAATTTCTTGTAATTTTTCACCATTCCGTTTATAACAACATTTAAATTAATCTTTTTATAAACGGAATTATTTAAGACTTTAATTCGATTTATGTCTTTAGAAAATGACTTGTGATATTTGTTATTTAAAATCTTCTTACATAGAAATTAAATTAAAATAAAATATTTAGCTTTGGAAGTTTACAGAGAGGAGGGGTGAAAGAGGGAAAATACATTAAATAATTTTCCTCAGAAACGACCAGTGGGAATAGTTTAATACTTATCATTGAAAATTTATACAGCTTTAGGTTTAGAGTTTATTGACCTTTGAAATTGAAATACATACATTTCACCGTAGGAGGGTATGCAAATACACAAAGCGTACAATATGACCCCTGCTCCAGTGGCCAAGAATAGCTTTCGTTCCGAAATTCAGAAATACCAGCGCACACACATGGCCACCCTTCTTCGTCAAAAGAGGACGGAATTAACCAGAAGGACTTAGGCCACGTGGCTTCCTGACCCCTCCCCATCACACACATCGTCGTTTCAGTTCCACTCTGCATATATTGCAGCTTTCTAAAGTTAATTGCTTCATAAATGATCTACACTTTCTGACGGCATGCTGGTAAATCTACAAACATATTTGATAGTTCTGCTTCCAAGAATAGACTTGAATTTCCGCAGGGGTTATTCTCATCTGTGGAATATGCAAATGACAATATTCCATGGCGTTTCTAGTTAAAACACTGGCATGGAATATAGTGGGAATTAATGCCAAGTTGAGGAACTGAGTGTTGGAGAAGTAAATGAAGCAGAGATTCGGTTGTCCTTTGTAGATAAAAGTTGCATAGGTCTTCTTGAAGCACGTCATTTTAAGTTTCAATCCCTGAATGCATCAGAAAAGAAAAAATTGGGTCGATGCACTATAAATGATATGATTTATGCCATGGCAAGGAACAAGGTGCTGGAAACGTAAATGAAACAAATTCGGTTGTTCGCCTTTCCAGTGAAAATATTGGCATGGAATATAGTGGGAATTAATGCCAAGTTAAAGAACTGAGTGTTGGAGAAGCAAATGAAACTGAAATTCCATCGCCCATTGTTGATAACAATTGCACAGATCTTGAAGTTTTACGTTTCAATCCGTGAAAGAATCAGAGAACACAAAATTGTATCAAGCTCTATGAATGCAATGAATAAGCCATGGTGAGAATCAAGGTGCTGGAACCGTAAATGAAACAAATTCGGTAGTTCACCTTTCCAGTGAAAACATTGGCATGGAATTTAGTGGGGAATAATGCCAAGTTTAGGAAGTGAGTGTTGGAGAAGTAAATGGAACAGAGATTAGTCCATCCTTTGTTGATAAAAATTGCACAGATCTACTTGAAGCACGTCACTTTACGTTTCAATCCGTAAATGCATCAGAGGAGATCAAATTGGATCGATGCGCTATGATTAATGCCATGGCGAGGAACTAAGTATTGGAACAGTAAATGAAACAGAAATTTGGTTGTTTTTGTTGAAAAAGATTGCGCAAATCTTTTTGAAAAATGTCACTACTATATTAGAATACAGCGTAACCGAACTAGGGGAGATAGAATTTATCCGATATTCTTTGTATGTAGTAGGGACGAATGCAAAAGCGAAGAATTGAATGTTGGAACAGTAAAAGAGAAATTCGGTTGTCCTTTGTTGATACAAATCGCACCATATTCTTGGAATGTGTCGCTTTCCGTTTCAATCATAGAAAAGCATGGCAACTATACCAGCGAAGATAAAATTGTCCCGATTGTGCTATGAATATCAAAAGGATGGATGTAAAGGGGAGGAACTGAACATTAGAACAGCAAAAAAAAAGGATAAAAAATCTCTAGTCTTTTGCTGATAAAGATTGTTCAGATGTTGTTGAAACGTCTGGATTTATTTTATTTCAATTTTAAAATGCACGATAACATACTAGAGTGATAAAAGTTATTAAATATATTTAGTAGAGATACCAGTACTAAGATATTACAATACCAAGATGTGGAACTAAGTTTTGTATCAGAAAATAAAAAAAGAAATTAAGTACTTAATAGCTTAGGAATACAAATCCTACCATTGCATTATCTTAAAAATATTTTACGACTTAACTTTATTTTCAAGACAAAGAGAACCCAGAACTTAAAATAATGTTTATTTTATTTCCGGTAGTTCTGTATCTTCAATTAAAAATTTTCGGCATTACATTAATATTCTGAAGATCTGGCAATGATTCTTTTTTTAAGGACAATAAGTATCCTTATCTTGCCAAGTTTCAGAGAGGAATTTCGGTCTAAAGTTTGTGAAAAGAAAAAGAAAAAAAAACTTTTGATGAAAATAGAGAGCAGTTTTTAAATAGAAAGATGATTTTATAAAAGCCAAAATGGTGTCTTCAAAAGCCTAATTAGATACGGTAACAATAACTGAATATAGTTACTTTAAAAACATAATAATTATCTCCTTGAAAACTAATTTGATATTTATATATATTATTCATTTTTCAAGCAGTAACGCATAAATTAAAAGGTAAATATCAATAAAGAATTGAGCAAAATTAGTCTCTAAATTATATAATCTATGGAAATACTTCCCAATTATTTGCGAGAAGCATCAATTTTTACCTGAGGCATATCATATAATCTGTAAACTCGAAGAGATCACTGTTTTTTTTTATATATATCTAGTTATTTTATATATATTTTTCAGTTTCTATTTGCTAAAAAGTACTCAAGAAAAACCTTTAGAATCGTATTAAAATTATATTATTGAAATATACAATTTTATAATCAAAAGATGAATAGAGAATATATTTAAACGAAATAGGCGATTTTATTCGATTTATTTATTCCAATGTAAAATCTTATTAAAATCATACTCTTGAAATATGCAACTTTATAACAAAAAATAATGAAAGATTATATTCAAACGTAATTGGTGATTTCATTCAATTCATTTATTCCAATATAAGAATTTCAATATTCTAAATAATCATCAGAAAGATATTGCTCTTTTATAAAAATAAATTCTATTTCCTCTCTTCTAAATTATTATTTTTTGAGCTGGCATTTTAAATGAAAAAAAAATCATTTACATAATCAATTACGATTTCGTAGGTTTAACTCAATCCAAATCTAGTTACGTAAAAGAGTTAGGGAAAAAAATGATTAAAATTCCAGATCTCATGTTTTAGAAGGAGTTAACTGTACGATAATTTATTTTTTCTTTCGTTACAAATAAATAATAAAAAAACAGTATTCGCAGGCAATAACGAGTTCGAACTTTTTAAAACTTAGAATTACTACGACAATCAAAAAAGTAAATATTATGATATGTTATTACACAAAATATTGTGAGAGCCTTGCTTGAATCAACACACTTATACAGCTGGAGAAAAAAAAATCTTATCACTCGAAATATTAAATATAAAAGTAAAGAAAATCTTAAGCTAGAATGATTCGTTCTACGCAGACGATTTTTTTTTTCGTGTTTCCGATTTCGTGTTGACATTTCTTCGTACAACGATGGTGTTTACCCAGTGATAGTAATGAGGAAAAATTGAATTATGAAGAATTAAAGTATTTTTGAAGAGTTTAACGCTGAACCATAATACAACAAGCCCTTAAAAACCAAGCACTTTAACTTGAAGCATAAATTAAATTCTGGACTTGTGTCGTAAATTCTTAAAGAAAATTGGTTAAGAATTTTGTTTGAACAAAGCATAACCGTAAAATATGGAATTATTTTTTTTAAAAATAATGATGATAATATCTTGGTTGTTGTTGAAATTTTTAAATGGTTATATGTTTTATTTCTGTTTAAAAAGTAATCTTTTTTAAAACTTGTAACAATTTGAAAAGACTCTTCTTTTCGAGGTTGCGAATTAAATCCGTGTTTAATTATCGAACATTTCAATTCAAATAATTAACTTAAAGTTTTATATGAAATGAAACAGTCATTGAATAAATGTAGAATGTACAAATAGACAAAAGATAATTTATTTTGTATATAACAGTTTTTAATAATTAAAAATTATCTTCTTTGGATGTAAACAAACAGGGGAAAAGAGAAGTTTGTATCTTCTTTAAAGATTGTTATAAAAGCTGTTATGCTTTATGTAGAAAAAGAGAGAAAACTGCGTATTTTTCTATATAAACATATTTGATATTATATATCATAAAGAGATACGTTACTTTAAACTCGATTTATTTCATCACGGGAGATTTATTTCATTCACTCGATTTATTTTATTTCATTTAGTTGAATTATTTTTTTCTGCTTAACAAAAACTTATTATTATTTCTTTACACATAATAAAGATGAATATGTATGTACAGTCGCTCAAAAAAATTGAGAGTACACCTTAATTTTACTTGATAAATCCGACTTTCAATGTAAATAACATTATCGGGAAGTGCAAACATGTTTTTATTTTTACACATAACAAATGGTTTAATTTAGAATAAAAATAAAGAAAAATCAACGAAAAATTTCTAAATTGAAAAGTTTCAGAAGCATTTTAAATTAACATACATAGAATTTTGCCTCAAAAAAATTGAGAATACACCAATGAAATTTTTGCAAATCAAGCGTAGAAACAAAGTGTCACTATTAAGTTGCATGTCTTTTGGCTCTTAAAATGGCCTCTAAAAGTCACGGTACCGATTCGACCCATTTTTGATGGTATCTGAAGATATTTTTACCCCATTCTTCTTGCAACACTTGTTTTAAATGGGTTTTGTTTCTAATTTTGTGTTTTTGGACCACTGCTTTGAGTGTGGTCCACAGATATTCAATGGTATTGATGTCGGGGTAGTGTGGTGGTGTGTGTAACTGCTTTTATAATGAAAAAGACACCATATTTCGACGTTGCATTCTGTTTGGGGTCGTTATCCCAATGAAATTTCTATCTAAACTCAAATTTTTAGCACTTTCCTTTAGATTGCTGCGAAGTATATCCAAGAAAACCATATCGTTTATAATGCCATCTATAAAAATTAAATTTCCTACCCCGGATGAAAGCATGCATCCTCAAATCATGACGGAGTCACTATCATGTTTAACTGTAGGACGTAAATGCTTTGGATCCAAAGCAGTATTAGGCTTTCTCCATACAGTACGATGGCTGTCACTGCCAGAATGTTGAGTTTTCTTTCATTACTAAATATAGCTTTCTTCCAAAGGTTATTGGTCTTCAATTGATGAGTTTTTGCAAACTTCAAATGCTTTTTCTGAATTTGCAAGCTGATGAACGGTTTCTCTCTAACAATGCGAGTTTTATATACAGCTTGTCTAATGGCATTTCGCACCTACAGTTCTGCCTATGATTTGAAAAGTTTCTGCAAGAAGTTGGATCAACTATATAGTAGCAGCAATCTAAAGGAAAGTGTTAAAAATTTGGGTTTAGATGGAAATTCCATTTTCCAGCAGGACAATGACCCCAAACCGAATGCACATAACGTCAAAATATGGTGTCTTTCTCAGTGTAAACAGCAGTTATACACACCACCAAAGTACCCCGACATCAATACCATTGAATATCTGTGGACCACACTCGAAGCAGGTGGTCCAAAAACACAAAATTAGAAACAAAACCCATTCAAAACAAGTTTTGCAAGAAGAATGGGGTAAAAATATCTTCAGATACCACCAAAAATGGGTCGAATAGGTACCATGACTTTTAGAGGCCATTTTAAGAACCAAAAGACTTGCAACTTAATAGTGACACTTTGTTTCTATGCGTGATATTGCAAACGGTTCATTGGTGTTTTTTGAGGCAAAATTCTTCGTATGTTAATTTAAAATGCTTTTAAAACTTTTCAATTTAGAAGTTTTTCGTTGATTTTTCTTTATTTTTATTGTAAATTAAACCATTTGTTATGTCTTAGGGATTGCAATACCGGTATACCGGGATACCGAATACCGGTATTTTGAGCCATTTGTACAATTTTGTAATACCGGTATTCACAAGTTTAAATACCGGTTTTTCGGTATTTACTAGAAATTTTTAAAATTTCTCCACTATATGTTCAGGTATCGCGAACATAGCAAAATAGTATGCGTTTTTTTGTTTTTATGTCTCCGTAACGGGCGAAATTAGTTAACTAATTAACGGCATGATTAATTGCTTAAATCTAAATTAGCGAAACATGGATTATCCCTGAAAGAAAATATTGTATCCTTAACGACGGATGGAGCAACAATTATGAAAAAAGTTGGAAAGTTGATTGGTGCAAATCAACAGTTATGCTATGCACATGGAATTCAATTAGGAGTAATAGATGTATTAGACCAAAAAAATAAAGAACAGAAGAATCCAAATACTGTGGATATAGAAATTTCGGATTCCAACTTTAAAAAGAGTAAGAGTAAGAGTGATATTGACAATGAAGATAATGACAATGTAATTGTTTAAGAAGATATTGCTAATGTGGATGAAATATTACCCGATCAAGAATTTCTTCCTATAATTTATAAAGTTCAAAAAATTATTAAGGTATTTAAACGTTCCCCTATAAAAAGGATATATTACTAAAATATATACTAACTGAAAATAAAACAAAATATATGTTAATATTAGATTCTAAAACACGTTGGAACAGTTTATTCCTAATGATGGAATGATTGTTGAAACTGAGAAATCCAATCCAAAAAGCAATAATCTACTTAAACCTGTGAATTAATTTTTCAGATAGTGAATTCAACTTAATATCCAGAACTATATCAGCTCTACTTCCAATAAAACTGACTACTGAGGCATTATATCGGAGAGATTCTAATTTATTAACAGCGAATGCAACAATAAATTTCATGTTACAATTACTGAAAAAACAGCACACATCACCATCTAAAGAATTATATATTACATTGAAAAACAGCACAGAAGATAGGCATATCGAAATAGAAAATGTCTTATGGTATTTACATAATTATAATGATTTTAAAAATGAAAAAGAAGAAAAGAAAATAACCAATTCAAATCTGATTAAGTTTAGAGTAAGTTTTCTTAAATTTTTTTTACCCACAACCCTATCTACATTCAGAAGAATTCGGTTCAATTATCGAAGATTATGATGTCACTACTATCGATAGTGAAAAGGAATTGTCTCTTGAACAAAAATTAGAATGAGCGATAAATAAAAAAATTTCAACGAACCAAAATACAATACAGAAATCAGCTTTATCCAAAATTATACTACGAGAAATCGATTTATTTGAAGTTGAGGGATTTAGAGGTAAATACTTGGAAAAAGTATATCGCGCATTCTAACAGCATCATCAACTAGCGTAGAAAGAGCGTTTTCAACAGCTGGTAATTTTTACACAAAATTACTTTTCAGGCTTAATTACAGTACAATTGATGCATTATGTTTTTTAAGATCACATTTCAAAAATTTGTAATAGTACCACAGACTGAATAGTGATATTTACATTTTTTTTGTGATTTAAATAAATAAGATGTTTCTTTACTTTTTTGTGATTATATACTGTTATAATTTATAAATTACAAATTATTTTTTGTGATATTTACACTCTCTAACAAAACTGGCAAATAAAAAAAAGATACACCTGTGTTTTCTTTCTTTTTCTGAAATTTCTAATACCGGTATTAAGATTTAAAAAATACCGAATACCGGTATTGAAATTTTGGTCCGGTATTGCAATCCCTAATAGGCCTTATGTAGAAAAAGAGAGAAAAACTGCTTATTTTTCTATATAAACATATTTGATATTATATATCTTGAAGAGATACGTTACTTTAAACTCGATTTATTTCATTACGGGAGATTTATTTCATTCACTCGATTTATTTCCTTTCATTTAGCTGAATGATTTTTTTCTGCTTATTTCCTTACGCATAATAAAGATGAATATGTTTGTATATGTTTATGTTGGAGCTGTATAAGCTAAATCGTTTGGCATAGCACTATCAGATTTGACATATGTCTAATTTGAACTTTAGGAATGTGTATTTGAAGCAATTTTTTTGAAATTTTAATTATAATTTTTATTAATTAAACATTAAATGAAATTGCAACGTTTTCTACTATCTCCAACGTTTTCTATTCTCCAAACACATAATAGCACAAAAAAAGAGTCATTTTTACATAATCTTAAATTAGAAAAATCTTTTTAATAATGATATTTTAATAGTGGCCCAAATGTTTTCTAAATATTGGCAATTTTAATTTTTTTGCCTAATATTCAACAATAGATTATATTATTGACCGAAATACGCACTGTTTTCATTACCTCATTAAACATATGATCGAGTGATTTTTCTCTGATTGTTGAATTTGGAATTTTTTGAATTTTATTGGCACAAGAGCCATGATATTGACTCTGATTGTTGTTGAAAGCTGATAGGGTATCCACGTCATTTTTATGAATTTTTAAATCATTGGCTTATTGTCACAACCAATGTCTTATTGCCAAAGTAGGGTGACATTAAGCCGCTTTTATTTGTATCAGCTTTTTTTTTTATTCAACTGAACTGAAAAAGAACAGTCTAGTCCGAAAATCCAAATCGAAGAACATCAAGATTTAAGTTTGGACAGGTACTGTTCTTTTATATTTATCCGAATTTAAAATATTTCTTGAACTGTTGATAGGAAGTCTGTATTATATTCAATGCTCTTTAATTAATGTTTATACTTACATTCATTGAATCTATTAAAAAAGGAACTACTAATTTCTCACTAATTTTATTCCAGCTAAATTATTTGGACAAATAATTTATATTATATATATAATGCTCTGCCCATGTTATCTTGTAAATAGCATAACTAGAGTAATTTTATTTGGACTTGAACTGGCTTGGAATATGCTGTGACAAATGTAAAAACCTCAAATGAGTTCGTAATTGGCCCATCAAAGAGAGTGGAAATGGTGGGGAGTTGAAATTTTCATTTCGTTATGACTTTCTTTATATTGAATATAGAAAAATGAAATCAATTAGCCAACTAGGGCCAAGAGTACGACTTACTACACACACGTAACAACCCTTTTTACGGGGCAGACTTCATTCACTCATCCACAGATCCTGAATTAAACCTGAATCAGACAACGATCACCCCTGATAACCCCAGTGGCATTACTCTTGACATGGAGGACTTTGTGACCACGACAGATTTATACGCGCGCCAGCCACCAAGCACGCGGGGAATCTTCGGCCGGCGGGGTTCGAACTCGCAATATAAGGGACGCGAATCCAACGCGCTACCAATCGGCCTAATAAAACGAACAACTTTTGTATATTTAAAGTTTTCAGATATCTTAAAAGTTAGAGGCTGAAAAATGATTTTTAAGCCCTAATTTTGACCGTTCCTAACATGAACAATTTATGTTGTCAGATAGTAACTTAGAAGTAAAGGAATTTGCCTTTACCTTCCAGCTTACCGAGAGGAATATTATTTAGAATAGAGCTGCTCACTGGCATACTCGAATCATCAAGAATGTAATGACTACTACATTTTATTAAATAGCATAATAATCCAACATAATAAATAGATGGCGTTTAGGTCAAGACCTACCATTCATCCTCACTCTAATCCTTTTCAAATCTCCTCGGAAGCCTCACCCCCCCCTCCACCCAAACTATTAACCTTGTTTCTGTCGGAAAAGGCTACAAAAAATTCTGACACAATCAGAGAACGGTAAATTCCATTCATCAGTATTCAAGGCACGATACACGGAAGAACAGGATAAAGAAAAAAACAGTAGAATAAAAAAAATTGACAATAACGTATTTTGCGAATTGCTTGAACAGAACGGCATATACTCGACAATGAAAAGTCTTGATTAGACTTGAGTTATAGCTTCGTATATGACTTAGGGGTGGAATGTTTAAAGTTTTTTTTTTCAACTTAGTAAATCAGTTTTACTCGTTTAAAGTTAGAAAAAGTGTAGAGTTTTTTTTTTCTTTTTTTTTTTACCCCTCTTCCTTTCTCGTTCTCACCTTAGTGAAGCGTGCTATGAATAAAATACCACGGGGCAACTTTTTTTCACAGATTTTTTTTCCCACTCAACCCAGTATGTATTGTCTAGATATTGTGAATTCCTATAGCAGTAATTACTTTTTTTCTGTACTTCAAATTTTTACAAACTTCAAATTTGTAACAAAAAAAAAAAAAAAAAAAAAAGAAAAGAAAAGAAGATCAAGTTGCTGAATTGTGACACTCTAGCATTTCTTTTTCCTTCTTCTTTGTTGTATAACGTATTTTCTAAAAAAAAATATTCTTCCTCTTCTAATTAGCACTCAGCTAGTTAAAATTCCTTGAATTTATATTCTTCGAACAGTAAGTTAAATTCTGAAACAAATGCAATGGCAAGATTGGATTAATGTCCCTACTTGAAACAACACTAAGGTATAAGACTCATGTATAACTAAGCTAGTATAATTAGGCTTAGTTATATAGTTATAAATATGATTACAATGTATTTAAAGCTTACTAACATCCATGATAATTTAATTTCAAATATTGTTCCCGAATTCGAATGAGTATTGAACGTAATTATTCTATAGTGGATGCTCTTCGACTTTTAACTTACTCCTGAAAAGATGAATTAAATTATTGGGTAATGCATTTGCTTGTAAATGTCTAGCACTTAAATTTGGGTTTTAAATTACCAGATTATAGCAATTAATGTTATAAAAAATTTATAGCAAATAACGAAGTTTAAATGAGTAATTTATATTAAAATAAAACAGTATACTAAATTAATAAAAAGCATATTATGTAAAATCGCTTTTTGTGATTACGTTGAAGAGTCATAATTTTTTTTTAACGAAATTATGAAAAATTCTTTGATTTAATTTTCTTAATGTTTGAACAGGTTTCTTTATAAAACCATTAGAATTTTGTTCCTAAGTCTAATGTTTCCGGGGGGAAGTTACACTGAGTTTTGTATTTTAATTTACACACGCTTTAATACTAATTTATATTTTTAGATGCTATTTTCTCAAATTTTATTCTTTGATAGAATTTTCTGACAAAAAAACTTCATAATTTAAATCTAATGCATATTTTTTTTGTTCAAATCTAGTATAATAATTTTTCAATATGTTCTGCAGCTCCTGAACTAGAGGAAAAGAAATCTGTTCATTCATAAATATTTTATAGCTGTTTTTATCCTCGCCAATGTGAAAAAAAAATATGAAGATTTCGTGTTATTCATCATTAGAACCCCAATATTTAAAGAATGGATAGAAATACAGTTTATTTTTTAGTTCAGGAACTATCTGCCAAATCTTAAGAAAATCATTTGATAAACCTCTAAACTAGAAAATTTTTGCTTTGCACCTCTTTTCCACTTTAAAAAAAAAACTCTTGCCTCTTACGTATATTCTGTTTTCATAAAATGTTTTTTTTTTCAATCTTTTTTATCCAAATATGCAAAAACATAACTAATTTTGAACTTTTTCAAAAAATTCATCTAGAACGTAGTCGCAAACCTTTCCATTTTATTGTTTCATTTTTTAAAAATTAAGACTATAAAAAGTGGCAAGATAAAAATATAAAAAGCTTTGCTAAGCAAAAAATATATAAATATTTTCATAAATTAAGAAAAAACATACCATAATGTTCTAGATAAGTAATCAAAAATTGTTTTCATCGTGATGCCTTACCTGAAAAACAAAAAAAGAACATAAATTAAATACTTATAAAAACACATTAATATAAAATCAGTTTTGTTAATGAGTTAGTCTATATGAAATCAGTGATTAAAAATATTATTCGTGTAGTAGATATAAATTTGAATAATTAACATTTTCGACAAATTTTAATATTGTTAATTTTATAATGAATTTAGAAATCTACTAAAATAAATGGGTAACTATTTTTTTGATAATTTACTTTTTATTTTGCTTGGCGCAGAATACAGAAAATAATATATGGTAAAAAAAAATGTCTTACAACTATTTTGTTCTTGTTTAATTACATAATCTAAAGTGAAAACCTTTTCCCCAGGGAATATAACCAACACACAGATAGCAAAGAAAATGGACTTTTGCTGGAATTAGTTTTCAGACTCTTTGAACCCTAAATCAATACTATATTACCAGAAGTAGCTGGTTCTGTTCTCTATAACTTTCTGGAAATATCTATGTTGCCACGAATTCACACACAAAAAATATTCAATAACTTATTTTTCCACTCAAATATTTTTAATCGAGAATTGAGAGCTTACACGGTTGTCTAATCATATTAAAGAATTCAGATTTAAATTTAAATATCGTTTGCAGTTACATGATTGCTTACTACATCGCTGACGATTTCTCAATGGAGATATTTTTTATTGGTTGTACTGAAAGTCGTCTGCAGTCGTTAAGCCATATAATATTGTTAATATTTTTTTCTCAATGCATATAAGAATAACTTATGCTTAGTAATGGAAGATGAATAGTTAAATCATTATCAAATTTATGTTTGTTTTAACACTTTCTCAAGGCTCCATGGCAAATCCGTAATTTTAGTTTCAATCATGAAGTTTTCGGAAATGACGCTCATAATAACGGAAGGCAATTTAATGTGTGTAATGATGGTGTCATACCTCCGTGTGTTTTATTTTGGCAAAACTTTTAAGCATTTCTTTCTGTAAATTTTGAGATGCAATTGCGCCTTTTATGCCCAAAATACAGTTTCTACAGAATAGATAATAGGGTCAAATTTGGCGCATAGTTAGTTACTTATACAATAATAGATTCTCATGAAAAAGAGTTATTCGAAATTTCAATTATATTTTTAATTAAAAATTACCAAAATTTTAACGTTTTTACTAAATAAATTCGAAACATATTAAATCATATTAATCATTTTTACATTCCTTAAAAATGAAAAAAAAGTAGTTTTTCAGTGATGCTATTTTTTCCCCAATTGCTGTAAATTTTCTGAAAATAATCTTAAATACAATTTGTGACAATGTTTTTTCTTATTATTATGAAATTCAAAAAATATTTCATTCGCGTGTTTTTGTTATGACAATGTTATGAGCCAAAAAATAAAAAATTCTTGTATATTAACTTGAGAGCAGAATTTATCATTAGTTTATAGGTTGGAATTTTTTCCAGCAAATTGGATAATACAAAAGCATTTATGAATAAAATCCAACTGCTAATGCCATCAAATCTGACGAAAACAAGATAAAGAAATCAAGCACAGAATATTTTCAAGATACTATGGATCAGATTTCTACATTTAATTCTAAATGACTTTATTTTTATACTAATTTGTGTAGGTGTTTTTTTTTTAATTACAGAACGAGCCTAGTTTGTCTTAAAGATTTTAAAACTGAAATGCACAATTATTCTTTAATTCACCTTACAAATTTGCTAAAAAAGTAATTATACGTCTGTTACGTGGGTTCATCATTTCAGACGATGCCATGCTGCGTTTCTTGTGTAGGTAGTCAGTGAGTTCACAGACAACTGGGCGAACGCAGTTTGTTTTACAGAAATTCTAGTCAGAATTGATGATGGTAATCCGAAACAATCTTTAAAAAATTCCAAATTCAAACACCAAGATCCATGGGATCACCATATTTTTTTACAACCTAACTGCCAAAATCAATTAAAAATTCCAATTCAACAAAAAAATTATACAATAGCTTCAATATAATAATACCTAATTTTAGTTGTTTGCTGTAAATAATAACACCATGTTATTAAATATTGGCAATTCTAATTTTATTTACCTTGTGTGATTAAACTTAAACAAAAGAGAGTGTACACATGACCCTGGAATGATGGGAAAAGTGTTGCACATACAAAGGGTGGGGGTGTCCACCTGCAGGAAACGTGTCCGCCCTTCCCTCCTGCGGGCGGTGTTTAGTAAGAGGGCGAGCGGGGGCGCCAGAGGGCGTCACCGGTTTAAAACACACGTACCGGATTTCTCGTAGGTGTTCATTTTCGTAGCGTCTCACTTCCGTTCACTTGCAGTTGCCATTTGGCTGCTTTTTGTTTTGAGTTTTGTGGGGACACGTAACGGGACAACAAAGGAAATGGAAAAAGCGCATTTGTTCATGTTTATAGTGCAATAAAATGTCGGAAATGGATATGAAACTTCTATATCACGAACTCAAACGTAGCATGTTTTACATCTTGTGGGTGGAACAATAAAAGAAAAACTGAGGTTGGCATCATTTGGTTTGGCTAATAATAGGATAATTGGCCAAATAAAATGTCCATTAAGTGTGGCTGTCGTAATGATTCTAAATGTACTGAAGGCAAGGTAAATGATATTATAATACTCAGCGGCAGTTATTATAGTATACAGACTAGATTTATTGCAAGAAGTTGAGGCGACTCATTGACATTATTTCAGTTTGTAATGCAACGGGAGAATTATAATCTAAGGCGACTAATTATAATACAGCAATATTAATTGTATTATTTTTGTTGCTATAAGCGATGACGAACTATTTCAAATGTGATGTAATATTATCAAATTAAAAGAAACGATTCATTTGTCACTATTGCAGAATGCAAAGTTGAGTTTTTTTATAATAAACAGTGGCGACTTCTTTAGCATGAAATGTATTGACATAGTACCAAATTGTAACTACTATCGTATATATTTGGCAAAAAGGATTATAAGTAATTGGTTATTAAACCGGTATGAAATTTCCCATTTTATCCCCACCCCCAATTTTTTTTTGTCTTTTGTTGGTCGTTGAAATTAAATAGTAAGGAAACATAAACACAAGCAAAGATGTAAACTTACTTACAATTTATATATACATGCCAGAATATACGCTACAGATCGAATTTATATGAGTTAGCTTTGATAGTACTTGCTTATTTCTATGGCCCCACGTATCTTATGTTGCTTGGGGTCCTTCAGATTACGTCAACATAATGAATTGGCTTGGCGACTTTCAGATAAAGCAAATAACGCCAACATAATGAGTTTATATGGAATTTTTAGATCGTGCCAAGATCGCCATGCTCCACTGTACTGTCCTGTTTCAGTATTCTGAGACGATCACTTTTTGGTGGTTCTATCTCACTAAGGAATGACACACGGAAGGATGTGCGCCATTTCCGGAATTTATAGTTAAATGTAAAAATCTCCTCCTTTAATCTAACTCTTATTTTCCGAATTAAACCCATCAAAAGTATGCGCAAAAGCGTGAAGGGTTTTAGAATCCTTTGGCAAATAATACATAAAATGCCAAAGATCGCCAAGCTTCGCTATACATAAAATACCAAAATTATCAAGCTCCACTATACATGAAATTTCGCCGAGATGATTACATTCCCGAGCATATTTAATTATTTTTAAATACTCAAGCTAAGATCGTAAGATAATGGCGATTTTCAAATTACGCCAAGATTGGCGAATTGTCAATCGCTACTCAAAACAATCAAATACTATTTTGATTTATAAAGGTGTCTTTGACATGATTTATATAGATTAGCTTTATAAAATAGAAAAAAATGGACTTGAGCCAATTGCGACTCCGTTATATCAAAACATCTATGAGGTTTAACTTTTCTTTCAATGTAAATTATAACCAATTGGCGCATGTTAATTTAAATTTGGTCAGAAGATAGAAAAATATATCTATCCGCTGATACCTTATTCATAGTTGAAAGTTTTGTAAATGTAGAGAAAAAGGAATAATAATAAAACAGAAATCATACAATGGATTCTCTTCAAGATCTATATAAGCATCAATTCGCGGGAAGTCACAATTAAAACGCATTTGTCATTTAACAACTACCTGAGAGCTGTTTTGCCTTGACTTCCAGCCATTTTCCTATAGATTGAGCCTCATTGAAATGAAAGGCGGGTCTGTTCGCACCAGAATACAAGGGAAAAGAAACCGGAAATGTTCCCTTCATTGATTTTATTGTGAGATTCTGATAGAGATTTCTTGAACACGTGTCAACTTAAAAAAGGGAATTTTAGATATCTTTGAAATGAATGCGTAGGCCTTAGGGATTTTTATCTCTTCACTTAGAGTGTGAGAAATGCACAAGTCATCAAATTTTTAGAATGCGTATATGAAATAATTAAGTAACAAAGTGGGATTTGGATCAGGTAAGAAGAAAAAATAATTTTGGGTAATGTAACATGGACTATTTTAAGATAAAAATTAGGAAATTAATTAAGATTTAAATTAAATTAAGAGATATCATAACACACATACTAGATTGTATATTATATATCCTAAAAAATGTGTTTTGGTCTTTTTTTGGTTGTTAAAATTAAATATTTAGTGAAGTGTAAACACAAAAAAGCAAAGACAGTTTATTGGTGTTTGTATACATATATATCATATGAGTTTGAATTACCATAATTACATGCGTCTTTATCAATAACACAATACTCGAAACTAATTATTTATTATTAGAACTACTAAATGATGCAAATAAATTACGTTTGGAAAACACAATAGTATAAGATACAACATCTATTCTCAAAATACTAATTTATTCTAAAAATTACATATCATATTATTCCGAAATCTAAATTTAAACTTAGGCTTTGTTACACAGAAATATGTTTTAAACATGAATCATTGGGATAATAAATGAAACAGTATTTTGCAACAAAGTAATTATTATAAAATTAATTATTATAAAAGGATTACTATTACTAGAAAGTAATAGTAATCCTTTTGCATTTTTTTTAAATTTTTATAAATACTTTGTTAATAAATTTTATATAATATACTTTTATATTTAAAGCAATAGAGTACACCATAAAACCATATAAATTAAAAAAATTAATTTAATCAAAATTTTAACAAGCATTTGATTCTTTTTTTTTTCAAATCCAGAACAAGAAGAGAAAATGAAATGAATGAACTGCCAGCAAAATAATTCATTATATATTTTTACACCGATTATTTTTGAATTATCAAAATGTCCATTTTAGCACACGTTCTAGATTTGAAGAAAAAAGACAAACTTTCAGTTGTTCCAATAATAGCAGAGACCTGATGTCCCGTTTTATGTCTATTTTTCCACAGAAAAACGCAACTGTCTCATTTGTAGTGTTTTCCATTCATACATCTACTCAACTACCGTGTAATAACACCTGCCATTTGATTATCTCAGAACGACCGTTGCTCTCTCTGTCGGAGCGTATGTAACGGTACTTGTGACGTCATCAGTAACAGACCACATTTACGTGACTGACCGATCATCCGCTTGATGCCACAGACTGAAAGTGAAAATAAGCATCCTATTGTAGAGATGCTGTATTGCCAACGGTTAAAATGCACGCTATTTTGACGCACGAAAGAGTCCGTCTCTTGTTTGGCTAATTCTGCGAAAATGGTGTGTTACTTGATGGCAGTAGCGTGCGCTGCGCAGTTTCGTTTAAAATATCGGTTGGTGTTCCCGGTTTGGTAGCTTGTTATTGAAAGTGAGACGGTAATTGTCGGTTTTGTAGACATGTATATATATGTTCTATGGAGTTTTATTGATTATTGTGTTCTAATGGAATTTGGTTTTCATATGTGTGTACAAAAATTGAAACGAAACGATTAAATAAAAATGAAAACACGACAATGGAACTTGTTAGAGCAGCAGTTCTTGCAACTGGAGAATAAAGCGAGTTCGCAAATTGTACAGACTAAGTCTATGGCAAAGAATACCGACGTGCTCTGATTGGTTTAAGCCTTGGCATCTTTTTGGCAATGTTTTGCCTAAAAGATGCCATACCGAAATATATTTTTATAAAAATAAATAAAATTTGTGAATTTATCCCCCCCCCTCTACTTTTTACGGTTCACATGTAATATTAATCTGGAACACATATACAGCAAAAAAGATCAAATCCTGAAACCTAAATTCAGGAAATATAAAAATTACAATTTATTAAAAATATTTTTTGTGTGTGTTTCTTAATATTATTTTTATATAACTAAAAAAATTAGCTAAGAAATCAAATATTCCGTTAAAGCTTACATATTTATACGTTTTGGACATTAAGTAATCATCTCCCCATATGTAGTTGATGGGAAAGTAACAGACGTTCAGCAACAAGTTTCAATGACTGCATAAATTATCTAATAAAGGCACGAAAATCATAGAAAAATAAGAATTATTTAATTGCTGCATCATATGTTGAGTAATTACTTCCATTTAGTTTTTATACTTCTGTGCATAAACAACATTAGTTAATTGTATTACTAGTATTATTAGTAATATTTATTATTATTATTATTAATTAGTATTAGTAAAATTTAGAGAAAACAATTATATTAATAAAAATTAGATCGTGTTGATATTCACTCGTATCTTCCATAAAACTAATGAAAGGTACAAGGTTTGAGCCAAATAAGTGAAAATTAGACTATTATGAGTGCAAAACATTACCAAAAGGATGCCAAGTCTTAAACCAATCAGAGCACGTCGGTATCCTTTGCCATGGACTTAGTCTGTACAATTTGCGAACTCGCGAGAATAAATAGTGGTTGCTATTTGTATTGCAATGTATTTAATGGATGCATCCAAGTTTATGCTGCCATTTATGTTTAGGAAATTTAGAGAATTTAACTTACAATTAGTAAAAATTTAAAACAAAAATAAAGTAATTAATTTCGGAATAACGTTTATGAAAACAAAATTTCATGCGAAAAAGGGACAATGAAAATGTTATAATAATTATAGAAAGTTAAATAAATGTTATTACATCGTATTTTATACAATTATTTATATTTTTAATCTCATAATATGCGTTATTGTACATGTGTTATATATGTAGACAATAGTTATGTTAATATTTCATTATTCCATTCTTAGGCATAGTTTTATATTAAAAATAATTATAGAGATGATTCCATAAAAAATCATATTGGTTGTTACTGGTTAAAAGTTAAAAGGAAACTTAGTTCAAATTTTCAAAATTTTTCGATCATTGAGAAATTGTATTTTAATACATATAAACTGGACATCAACTCTTTTCACTATTATTCTGTTTTATTTTTTTAATATTTCAGAACAACATTTTTTCAATTGTTGAATATAATTGTTTTGAATTGAACAGGTTTAAATGAGTTTTAAGACCATAGACAGCATTTAAAAAGATTCATCAAAATTAATAAGAAAAAATACATGAAGTCATACAAGATAAACAATCGAAGAAACTATAATATAGACTTGCCGCTTTGACGACCAACTGATTTGCCGGTGTAAAAGGTTGCCAAAATTTTGAATTAAATATTTTATATAGCTTGTTTTTAAGATTATAATAAGTATTGAGTAAGTATGAGTAAAGTATTTTTAGACTTCAAAAGGCATGTACCTTGTTCCATTTTAAAAGCCTTGTATTGTTCCGTTAATTGTGTTATGCATCTCTCTAATTTTTTGCCATCTCCACTAAAATTTGAATTTTATTTTGAAATAGAAGTGTTCAAATTTCAATTAAAACAAAAGTTTTCTTTCTGAAACTAAATATATTTAGTAAAAATATACATGTATAGAGCGTATATACATAATAAAGAGAAGAGTAGCTCAGCGTTGAAATTTTATGTGTACTATGAATATTTTCTATAATTTATGTAATATCTCAGAAAATTATTTAAAAAAATACTATGTGCTGCAGCACTGAAGTAATTTTTAAGCAATAAGAAGAATAACATATTTTTACGCATCCAATCATATTACATGAAAGAATAGAAGCGGCGTTTAAAAATGAACCGATTTGAAAAGAAAAAAAAAATCACTTTTGTTTATTAGCAAAATTAGACCTATTTTTGAGTACAACAAATCCATTATGTCTTCATTAATTAGAAACTATTTATATTATAAAATAGGAACGAAAAGAAACATACTTTCATCTATTATAAAATGCATTACACAGCAAATTGCAACAAAAACATTTCATATTACCACCCAAAACAGAGGAACTGAGATTAGTTGTGCGATTACAGAATAAATTATGAACGTAATTATTCATATAATACAACAGAAAATGTTTAAAAAACTAACTCGATTCATCCATTTCAACAAAAGTATGAATGAAGTGAAAGAATAAATCTTCCTTCTTTTTCTGCACATTGTCCTCATTTCATACATATAACAATACTAGCAGAACAGAAAAGTCGATACTTTTCAAACATATTTCTAGTGTGTGTCATGAATATCATTTCACCTTAATTTGGAACGTTGACGCCCTATAGATGAACTGCAATCTTGAACTTCATTTACAGAATAACGTATGAAAGCGATAAACCACAATGACCGATTTTTTTTTTATTTTACAAGCAAAATTCTAAATGAGAAGGCAAAAAAGTCGAGAAAGTTAATAATAACTCAGCAACTCAAAAGATAAAAAACAAAATGATACGAAACTCGAGAATATGGATGTACGTTGGTCACGCAAAAAGCGAATGGCCGTTGGAATGGAAAGAAAACAAAAGATGGTAATCACGTGGACTTGGAAAAATAGCCGTTACTTTCCGAGAAAAGTGTGTTTTTTCAAAAATCTCCTTCTCAAAAATACGCACGTGCAGCGCTAAACAAAAAGATTAGCTTCTTTTTTCTTTCCCTGTTTCTGCCTTCCAGCCAAAGTCGTGACACGAAAAAGTGAAAAACCTTTTTATTAATAGATACTCAAAACTCAAGAATAGAAAATTTATTCAATACTCACAGAGCAAACGACAACTTTTATTTCCTTGCTTGGAATTCAATTTATACGTATTTGCTTTGTTTAAAAAATGAACACACTGGGAAGTATATTGTTTTAAAAATGAAACCAACTGTTAAGGCCTGATTTTTATTTTCTGAATTTCCTAAACAAACATAAAAAATTAACTGTCATAATTTCTACGCATTTAATTCTTTCTGGAAGAATAATCATAAAATGTTTTATTTTATTTCTTCATGATTCCATTCTCAGATAGCTAACATTTCAACAATTAAACAGCATAGTTATTAATTTAATTATACAAAAATTTCTATATAAATAAAAGTAAAAATTCATAAATTATTTTACTTTATAGAAATTCAATCCACTCAAATTTAAATTTTATTCACAAATAATACGAAGTGTAATTTCGAATGAGAGATTTGTGACAATTAATTAAATGTTTATTTTTTATCTATTTAAAAAGTGTTCCCATTATTAGAAAAATAATTTTTTCAGTGTTGCCATTGCCGCTGAAGGAAAATATTATAGATGATTTAAATCTCTATTCTATTAGATTAAAACAGACTCTTTGCAGTTAGAACAATTTTATAAACATCTCTAATAATAAAGATAAATGTGTGTGAGTATGTGTGTTGCCACTTTACAGCCCAAACCGTCCCGCAATTACTTCCGAAAATATTACAACACAAAAATAAATTTTACATGCTTTAAATTTGAAAAAAAAAGTCTTAAATTATATCAATTGAATAGTCGTGCGAGTCGTTGTTGAATTTTGGCAATTTTTAAAATATTTTTTGTCTAATTGCCAAAAATAGATTACATTGTTACCCTGAAACTCAAACCATTTTTCATTGTTTCATCAAATATTTAATAGGGTGATTTTTTTTCCATAGTTGAAAGATTAAGAAGAGTGATTTTTTTTACTATCTGTGCAATTTGCAAGACGAATAAGAAAAGTAAATACCATGAACGCAAGAAGATAGATGAATTTCACATTTATGTTTTTAACCCCTTGCCTGCCGCGGGCGTATATATACAGTGGTGGCCAAAATCGTGGACACTTTTGAAAATTGTTATGTTTTCTAACTTTGTATGCTTATAGAAAATGTTACATTTCAGAAAATGTAAACTCTTACATATCATTTGAAAGAAAATTAAATGCTGATTTCAATACAAAAAGCAAAATTCAAATATTTGCAAAGCAAAAGAAGTTATTCTTACTCTAATCTGAATAACAAACAAAGTGATGAAGTGGATTGTAATTTCTAACTCTCCTGGCAAATTATTGTTCTTGTTATGGAAACCAATCAAATGTTAATAACTGCTAGAAGTAGATGACAGCGGGTTTAAAGTTGGAACAAGTCATTATTGTGCTTTTTCTGTAGAAGTATGACTGTTTTTTATGTAATTAAATTGCAAGTTAGAAGTTTTGTTAAACTTTTTTATATACGGTAGGGATTTTTGTAAATATTTAGTCAAGAATCAATGGCATCAAATAAAAAGAATATTTTGGGTTCTTAGAAAGAGAACTAAGATTATTGTGATACATGATGTGGTCTTTCCCATGTTGAAATTACAAGACAGATGGGTGGTTCAGTGACTATATCTGGAATCCGAAAATTTCGTTTACGATATCAGGAGACAAATTCAATAAAAAACAAACATTAAATGGCTGAAAAAGGTACACCACATCTGTTGATGACAGAAAAATAAAAAGACTATGTCTCCAAGATAGAAGACTGTCATCAGCGGCCATCAGAAGTCAATTGAATGATGCTGGTATTTATGTCAGTTCAAGAGCAATGAAGAGAAAATTAATAGATGTTGGACTAAGAGATAGAATTCAACGAAAAAATCCTTATCTAAATTTAAGCAGCCTATAAAAAGATTACAGTGGGCAAAGAAATGCATTAATTGGACAGATGATCAGTGATCACAAATTATTTGGAGTGATGAAACAAACATACTGTTATTCGGCAGTGATAGTGAAAATAGATAAAACATAGAATAGGCAAAGAACTACATCCTGATTGCATTCAGGCAACTATGAAGATTTCATTTAGTGTTATGATTTGGTCATGCATGTCAGAAGACGATATTGGTCTCCTTCATGTAATCCATGGGACATTAAATGCAAGAAAATACATTGAGACTATTCTAGAGTCAAAATTTATATCTCCCATCAGTGATCTGTTTTCCAACAACGCATCAATTATTTTTCAGCAGGATTCAGCTCCTTGCTACACTGCAAAAATATCGAAAGTGTGCTTTAGTGCAAAGAGCATTGAATTGTTGTCATGGCCAAGAAACAGTCCTGACTTCAAAATTATCGAGAACTTAATGGCACCATTTGAAAATTCTTGTACATATGAAGCGTTCGCCAAATAAAAGAGAATTAATTGAGGCTATAATTGCTTCCTGGCATCCTGTAATAACAAAGGAAAAGCTTAAAACTCTACTCAGCCCAATGAAACATCAAACTGAAGGTGTAATAAAAAATAAAGGCTACCCTAGTAAGTACTGATAACTCACTGCAGTCATCAGCATCTAATGTATGTCGATAATTATTACCAATCAACTTTTTTTGTATTGCAAATATTTGAATTTTGCTTTTGGTATTAAAATCAGCATTAAATTCTCTTTAAAATGATATGTTGGAGTTTACATTTTGTGAAACTTTGCATTTTCTATAAGCATACAAAGTTAGAAAACATAAAAATTTCCGAAAGTGTCCACAATTTTGGCCTCCTCTGTGTGTCTCCATAAGTCAATATGTTAACTGCCCCTGGCGTATATATACGCCTCGCAACTAAATGCGTATATATACATGACATTGGGGACCGAATCTCGCAAGTTATCATCGGCAGGTAAGGGGTTAATACGACTATGATGTTATGAGACTATCACCATTAGAAACATTCATGCATACAATCATCAGAACATATACAAGGTTATTAAAAATAACATGGCATTATTGTCTTACAGTTTGACGGAATCAGGGACATGAAGTTATATCTAAAAGACTTTATTGGAATTTAATATAATCCAATATCTTCGGCAAATTACCAGACTAATCATACATAAGATGAACACTCTCTTATAGTAGTTGTATTAAATTTCTATAGTTTCATACTCATAACTGAAAAATACAATAACCGATGCGACAATGTTTCAATGACCGATCAATTTATTTCCATATTCAGCGTTTATATAGTATGAATTGATCACGTAATAATTACTTAACTAATCACTAACTGAATACCTAAATCCTTCGCCAATCATGTTTAATCACTATCGATAAAAAAATCGAAAATGATTTCTCTGATTTTCTTAAAAACGTGATAAATTTTGCTACAGTAGCTAAAGGAAAATATCAAGCAAATTTTAACAGGTATTATTTAAGGTATTTTCATTACTAAACAAAATTTACACAAACAGTACAAAAAAAAAATGGATAACAAACAAGTAGATGACAAAACGATAAATGCATTGATGTTTACACTGAATGATTACTGTTCATCTAATAATTATACAGCTAATCACTAATTGATGTCTCAGGAACTCCTGATCATATTTAAACTAATTACTATCTAAAAAAATCAGTAATTAATTTGTTTGATTTAAAACGTGAAAAATTTTCGATATGGTAGTAGCAGGTAAATATGAAGCAACAATTTTTTAAAAAAATTATTATTCAGAATATTAGCGATAGATGAAAAAAATACAAGACTCTTTTATTCTCTGATTAAATTAATTACATCAAAGATGTGTAGTGGCAAAAGCAATTTGTTAGAAAAAGAAAATATTAGTATTTCAAAATGACATTAGTCAGCTACAATAATTTGTATTGCAACCTTTTCTTAGATAGAACGGTTTCCCTTGACGACGGCTAATTGGTAATTAAAGCATAAAACAATTCATCACGGTTACATTAATCTTTCCGTCATTGCATTTTATGTTTGTTGTGAACTCCCTTAATGCAATTTTACCTTAATAATTGAACAGAAAGACAAGTTACGACACAGGAAACAAAATAAATTCCAGTGGGACTTATTACAAATAAAAACCAAACCTTTTCATATAAACAAATAGTTTCTAAAATGAAACAAGAAAGTTTTGCAAGTTACTTCTAGCGATTCTTAAATATGAATTCGTTAATACTCCATTCCAAAATTATTTTTCGAAACCAATCCCTTTTAAATCATTTGCCAGACAAACACAAAACGCTATCCTTATCAGTATCGTTTAAAGAATCTGTTCGAACAAACGCAGCTATCTCTTTAATTAGAAAAGATGGAGAATTCTCGGCGGGAAATAATTTATCGAAGAACACATCCCCAGGGGTCCCAAAACAAAATCGTCTGAGCGAAACCTTAATTGACAATCTCTCCTTCATGTTGCCACATTTAAATTACAAATATATCTTCGATTCTTATTTCATTTACTTTAGTTTTACTTTTTCGGCTTCACTCAGCAGGGACTCGTAAACAATGAAACTCATACTCGAATGACGGTGCAGCTGGAGTTTAATTTAAACATAAATTCCTCTTCGAATAATATTTGTTCTTTGTGGCATCAGATGTCATTATTTGTCTTTTGTTTATGATTTAAAACAACGGCTGAATTCCGGTGAGTAGGTTTTAGAGTCAATTTTGACACGATTGTGTAAGTTTATAGAGCAGCAAACAAGTATGTGATAAACAAATATTATCATAAGTTTGGAATATAAAAAAGCTTTATTTATTAATTTACCGATATATTTATGAGAATTGTTGTGATTAATTAATATCTCTAACAATTAATATAATTCTGACAGTAATTATTTTAAGCCTCGATACTGATACTTCTTGAAAAGCGGATGTTATGTTTTTCTTTGAAGAAATATATATAATTTTTATTTACGATTTTTTATTAACAATTTTGAGAAATTAAAGGAAAAATTAAAATAACAGATATAGATTACAATCAAATTCTCATATCAATAGCATATATATCAGAAATATTTTCTTTTTTTTTATGTGTATAGTAAATTTTCTACAATCTATGGAATCCGATAAAGGAGTAACTAACTATTTGTAATCCGAATAGAGGACAAAAAAACATCAGACCTATAGATACAATTAGGATTTAACAAAGAATAGATCTCTGGAAGAATTACGTTGTTTGTCGTCGTCAAAAATCGATGTTTTTTTTTTTTTTTTTTTTTTTAATGAAAAGCTTAAAACTCTATTTTGTATTCGTGATTGAAATTTCTTTTACAACATTTAAAGATTAACAGCTATAGGGCATATAAATTTTTAGAAAGTATATTATTCCTTGTTTTAAATATATTTTCTTGCCAACCGTTTCTTCCTAATATGATACTCCCATGTTATATACTGCGCATATATGAAATCGTAGAATAGGAATTTCAAAAAATGAGGCATGCATTTAAAGAGTTACTTTTTTAAAACGATACAGAAATTTTTATTAAACGAGTATTTGGTAAATGAACAATTAAAAAGTAATAAACACACAGAGACTCAGTATTTTTTTTACTAAGCATTTTATTTAACACTTTTCAGGTGGCATAATTCTATTTCCAAAAGAGCATGATTTCCAAAATTTTTTATTTCAATTAATATTTTTTCTATTTTTGTAACAATAGAATTTTGAAATTGATTTCGGTATGCTAGAATTTTGAAATATTGTATCATTATGCATCTTCAATACCAAAATAGTGCTTTAATATTTCCAGAATTTAATTACTTTTAATTGATTAATTTCAGTAGATTTATATTTTAATGATGCCTCCTGGTTGTGAATTTAAAAAAAAAATGTTTAAGAGACCGTAATATTAATAATAATGGATTACTTTAAAGACTAAAAAGTAGAAAATAAGATAGAGACTAAAAATTATTTTCTTAATCTTTTTAATACTCTAATAAAAACAGTATTAGACTTGATGAGGGCCTAAGGTATTGAGATATGGGTCGTTAGTAAGTCCATTTAAATAGTTATTTAATACATATGCTGCTTACTAGGACAATTTTTAAAGGTCCCCTAATGAAGAGGGGGGGGATGAGTCTAAGTCATAGTGTGAAAAGCTTATACATAAATCCAGCTTAAAATAGAGTGTTTATAAAAACAGTTTATATTACATTTATTTATTTAATGTAAAATATATCAGGTGGATGATGTTAACTTGCTGCTAACACTTAGTGTCATATTTATGACACTTTGTAACTTAAACTTGTAACTTTGTAACTTGACAAACACTTAGGGTCATATTTATGACACTTTGTAACTTAAACTTGTAACTTTGTAACTTGACAAACACTTAGTGTCATATTTATGACACTTTGTAACTTAAACTTGTAACTTTGTAACTTGACAAACACTTAGTGTCATATTTATGACACTTTGTAACTTAAACTTGTAATTTTGTAACTTGACAAACACTTAGTGTCATATTTATGACACTTTGTAACTTAAACTTGTAACTTTGTAACTTGACAAACACTTAGTGTCATATTTATGACACTTTGTAACTTAAACTTGTAACTTTGTAACTTGACAAACACTTAGTGTCATATTTATGACACTTTATAATCACAAACGATTGCGCATTTCACGTTCTCGTATACAAAGTACAGAAAAAGTGTTGTAATCATGAAAAAATTCGAATTCGAGATTTTGACGCATCTACATGTTTCGAACCTCCCAGAGGTCTGAAAACACATTTTTGCTATTACGTCTGTCTGTCTGTGACAATGATAATTCTAAAACTCATTGAAATAAACGAATGAAATTTGATTTATAGTCTTTATATTTAATTTGAAGATCCATATCAAATTTTAAGAGAAATCAATTTGGAGGAAGTCTCTATGTAGGGTTGTCTAATTATAACCTAATACGATAGCTACAAAATGAAGACAGCTAGATTGATACAATTCTGTACATAGACAAATAGTTAAAGTAATAGTTAAGTTTCTGTAAAATTTGGAAAAAAATTCATCAAGGTGTCGATTGTCTTTTGTTCTGTACTTTTCAGAAGTATGCGAAGACGATAACTTAAAAACTTAATATCTGAAATAAATTAAACAAGGTGATGTGATTTTGAGATGTATTTCTTTTTCAAATTTTGGTTTTGAATCGGCTGAAAAGCAGTCGTCTAAAACACAAATTTCAATTTTCGGGTACTTTTATCCGCATGTCAAGGATTAATTGCGAAGGAACAAACAATAGATTCAGTAAAAATATTAAATTCACCCCAAATATCTAACATTTAGTAATTACTGTGCTAAGACCTTGCAATTAATTCACGACCATACCCAAGGTCCAAAATTATGTGCAAAGGATTAGGGATTTTAACACCTTTATTAGAGAGCGTGCGAGAAAGTTTCGGGAAGACCACTTCCGCTGATTAACAATCGGACCGAGTCTCGATTCTCAGTATTAGTTCAATGACTTCAAATCGCAGAGAGAGATCAACGCATCTTCGCCCAATTACGAATTATGATTTTAGTGCACAATACACCACCTTTTATCTTTACACAGAAGTCACAAAGGTCTCGACTTCCGAAACCAATTTTCCGAGGTTGTCGTCTGGCGTACGAACAAGGCCATCATGCTCCCTATCTCACTGAGCTCCGCAATTGCTTTTGTGATTTGCTGGCCATTGAGAAATATCGATGGCATCGAAGGTCACTCGCGGCTTCCTGGTGCGGTCACTAGACACGCTTGGGATCACAAAAAGAAGGACTGCCCAGCCCACCTGACGTCTACTTCCTTTTTGTATGTCCAATGAGGCACGCGCACCTGCCAATAGGTCACAGGGGAACGGAATGCGTGAAATTATATCCCCTCAACAATTGCATTCGATAGTTCTGCAAATCCATTGTGCAGCTCTCCGAAATTGGAATTTGATGAGTAAATAACTAGATGTGTGCCTGATAAAATGGGAAATGGGTAATTTCCGAAGCGTGTTGGGTAATTTGGTGCAGCGTAAACGCGTGTCGTCGGGTGTTGAGTTCATGTGTGACAGAAAAAAAAAAAAGTAGATATCAATCTGGAAAATGTGTTTTTTTCTTACAGATGATGTGTCTTGTTGTTGCAGATTTTTCTTTTTCTATGAGTGATAAAATCATTGACCGTATCTAGATTACTTTTTTAAACTTATGACAGAAATTATATTAAAAAAAAAATGCCATTAGAATTTCAGATTTCTGATTGTCAAATGTTTATCTTTAGTGCCCATCATTGCTCACGTCATGCCTTCTGAATTATTATTTTTTTTCTCGAAATATCAATGAACTTTTATTTTTATAGAAGATGTGATGTCTTTTACTTTCCTTCAAAGCACGAGATTAGAATCAAATTCAAAAATCAGACTTTAAATCAGAGGGAATTCTAATTCAAGAGTTCCATCTTTCATCAAGGAGGAAAAAAGGGGATTAAACAATAGATATATGACAGTAGATATTGCGATATTTGAAAACTAATTATTAAAGTTAGAGCCCTATATAAATTTTAATCGTATGCCTTTCAGCTGAATCTTTAATTATCTGTGCTTTACACCAAAAATATTATTAAACACTTTTGCACAAATTTTTAAATGATTTCATGTAAAAATTTAAATTAAGAAACAAATTATGGCAAGTTAAATGTGTATTCAAATAAGAGGGAGAAACTTTGGTTTCTGAATCCACTCGAGAAATGTTGAAATTGATACCATCATTGTGTACGTCATGCCACAAAAGCTCTATCTACATTATATATTCTCATTAAATCTGTGCAATTACAACCCTCTATTAATGATCGCTACATCCATAACAAATGATTACTGCATGAGTTGCTAAAGATTTCATTTATAAAAGTGAACATTTTCCCATTAATGTTAACCGTTTTCTAATTGTGAAGATTAAAGACTTTCTTCAAGTTATCATTTGTAAGCGTAACCTTCCATTAACATTTCCCCAAGTTCGACGGAAGCATTTTCTCTAATTTATTTCGAGCCCTCGTTAATGGTAATGAAAGATTTTAACCCTGAAGACAGAGATATTAAATCCAACACACAAACTGCATCTTTTACAAGGAAAAAAAGCAATCAACAACCTAGCTTGTATAGAAATCTCAAAATTAATAAAATCTAGCCTTACAAATAGGTTCTTGACAAATAACCCGATTAAACTTCTGGTAGCCCTGAAAAGGAGGGACCTATTTGTCCCCTTCAAGGAAGGGTGGTGGAGGATTCTCATCATTTGTCCCAGGATGACTCCCAGCTCAAGGTTCGTCATTGTCTTGGACTAATTGAGCCGTTCCACGGACCTAATGATGATGACCGTTCGCATTTTGGGGACAAACCTATTGTGGAGGGGGCTGCTTTCTGTCTCTTCACTCTTTTCGTCTGCCAGTGATTAGAGGGGGAGGGAGACTCAAAACCAGATTGGAATAAATGGATTTGGTCGAATTAATTCGGAATTCTTTATGCCGGAATGGGCTTCTGCATTTTAATCAGAGCGGTCGTATTGAATGGGAATGGTGTTTGCGATGGCTTTTGTGTGTAATTCGTTCCATCGTTTGGGGAATAGGGAGTCCTTGAAGGATTGTCGGTGGTAATAGCTGGCAATGGGAACGTAAAGTCGCCTTTTCGATTTGTAAATGTGGAAATGGTGCTTTCATTACTCAGTGCCTCTGTTGAATTTCATTTGCTTGAGAACGGAATTTGTATGCAGCAATCTACAAGACTGTTTCGCTTATAAATTACCATTATTAATAGAAATGTCCGAAACTTTTTGGATGATAGAATATTTCGATTACCTTCAGTAAAATTTAATAATTCATTCAAAATTGTAAGCTGTTTGAAATGATTGCATAATATTTGATTTAAACTTAAGTTGTTACCACTACGAATATTTGAAAACTGAATTGAAATCTCATTTAACGATTAAAAAAATGTAATTATCGAGCAATGGTTGTTTTTATTTCAAATTTTAACAGAAAAGCAATTTATAACTTAATAAAACTCCAATGAAAATCTATTTGTTTCTAACTTAACTAACATAAAGCTGATTTCCTTATATCTGAAATTGATTAAATCATTTACATAGTAGTTAACACGCTACTAAATAATCTGAAATTGAAATTTATAATCTGTGCTCTGCAATTACCTGTGGACTTGTCTATCTTCTTTAGCATAAAGTTACACTGTACTCCCATGCATGCGCTTATTGTAACTATTGAACAGCCAAGTGGGCAAGACAAATACATTAAGGCAGTGTGATTAAAGCATCTACAGGATAATTAGTAGTATCTAGATATAAGTTATATAATGGAAAGGTGACATCCTCATCTAGAAGTGGTACTGTAACATCCTATGATTAAAGGAAAGGTACGATTTCATACACCTATACAATCAGTAAGAAAACCATTACTTGACTTTTAATTAGTTCAAATATAATATGAATTAACACTGTCTATTGAAATGGATCACTTCAGGTCAGATGAAAAAGGATGTGACCGTGCAGTATAAACAAAAGGGTGTTTAATCCTTGATATCAGTATTAATGTACACCTTTCGACGTACAGGGTGAATTTGAATGAAATCGGGTTTTGAACCTGAGAAGGATTCTATCTAGAAGCTATGGACACCGTGATGTCTGAAGGTTTCAATGAAGGCCTTCATTGAACTCGCATACTTCAACAGACACTGGAAGGATTTGATCTGGAAACTGTGGCCGTTGTGACATCTGAACGGTTAAGCAGCGTTCACACGAGACAACTATTGTGCGCAATGGAATGTCACGTCTACCTTAGGAACCACCACGTGATTCCAATGAGACAAGGGGAAATGATTTTCTCATCGGGACAACTATTTGCCATTGTCCCATCGTGATCTTCCTGAGGTAGGTGTGGCCTTCTATTGCGCGCAATAGTTGGTCTCATGTGAACGCTGCTTTACAATGAAGGCCTTCATTGGACTCGAATATTTCTCCTCGAATAGTTATAATGATGTTAATAGTAAGTTTTTGAAGACTATAAACCTTAAGTATGATATATAAGATGTAATATAATCACTCTGTTGTTTTGGTTTTGGAATATTTCCACAAATATTAGGAAGAGTGGTAAGAAATTTATTCTCTTTTTCTCTTTCATAGCGCCCGCCACATATACATACTAAACTGGAAAGAAAAAAAAACGACGCCAGTACTTAGATTAACATTTCAATCAGACTATTCAAATAGCTACGATAAAGAATACAATTACTAGAAAGGAAACAGCAATTCATTAAAACTCGTGTTTAATTAAACTACCTAAAACGATGATGTTATGATATTTTATTTTTTTAAATGTAAAATTCTTAAATGCTTCATAAAATTAAATGCGTCCCTTCGTCCTCTTATTCCCCAAATGAGCAAACAATAACAACAGGAAACGTAATTCCCGAACTCATTAATCTTAATTTCAAAGTATTCCTGTCGTAGATGATCACGCTTTAAAGAGCATGGCAATTTTAATTTCGTGTCCCAACGATTCTACAGAAGCGCTCATACAGCAGAAAACAACAATCCACCAGTCGCAATCAATTTCGAAGAATGGCATTCGCAGTTTCGGTGGGGTGGGGGAGGCGAGCATCATTTTCAATCCGTTTCAATCCGCGCTAAAAAAACATTCCACAAGAACTTCCATCCTAATTTACTATTGCATCATCAATGATGTCGAACTCGGTGTCTTAATTTTTTTCGCCACGGCATGCGACGGCCACGCAGGCGTCTATTTAATTACACTAATATTGAAATGCATTATTGGGGGGGTGATTTATCGTTTAAGGGGCGAAAAATCATTATTATCGATCATTTTCTTGAGCCGCTGTGGTAACAATTACACGCGGTTCCCTCTCTCTAACCGCAGTCGATGATAAATCTCTGAGACCACTTCAAGGAAGAATATTTTTAGTTTGTGATCTTTTGAAAAATGAGTTTGCGGTTGTTTATGTGCAACCCTTAAGAAGGGGTTTCAATTTAGCTCTTTTCCATCGCGGTGAAATATCTCCGAGCTCGGGGAGTGTTTGGAGGAGCATTAACGTTTAATTTGTTGCTAATCCTTGGGGTGAAATATTTTAGCCCTGAAGTTTTGTTGAAAAGATATCTGGTGCGTGTTGCTAGAAAGATGTGTTGATGAAGGAATTTTTTGTTCTATGAAATAAATATAAAACAATAATGTTTGGATAAATTCGATCTTCCCATGCCAGATACTTATGTATTATCTCATAAACAAGTGTAAAATTTCATTTACTTATTATTATGAAATTAAACGCTCAGTTTGAGAGTAAATTTATTTGCATTAATTTGTATATATATTTTTTTCATACTCGCTTACTGTACATCCTATCTCCTTACCCTTTGTCACCGTATTTACATTATTGACAATTCGTTTGACTTCGATTTATAGCACAAATTATACGTGTGTTACCGAAAACTGGCAGAAAGGGGGATATGGAAGGTGGAATGAAAGGGGCCATTGGTAAGTCGATTTAAAAAAAATGTTATTACCTATGGTTACAGTGAAGAGAGACTCATGATGTTGTGTGGATGAAACCAACGGATTTTGGGAATCATATTTTATTTCAGGTTTCTTCTAAATTCCACATCACACAACACACAAAACATCAAATTACACAGACATACTTAACATGGGAGAATAAAATATCACATAGTTTCAAGCAAGTTGGCTTGTCAACTATCATAAAGTAGTGATGTCTCCCTTACTAAAAGAAAGGCACCATGGGAACTATACAAATACTTCGTCTCAAAGTGCCATCTAGGGGTAAGTGTAGAGAATAGGCACAGTATATATATATATATATATATATATATATATATATATATATATATATATATATATATATATATATATATATATATATATGATGAATTTCGAATCCTGTCGGCTAAATAATATGTCACATATTTTGGTTTAAGTAGAATGCAGGTTCGAAGCACTGAAGAGACCCTGTATTTTTAATTTCGTTTTACTCTCTCTCTTCTCTCCCGGGAGACAAACATGATTATTTTATAAGAAGATGCAGTGCGGCACAAAAGCAGAAGTAAAGAGGAGCAAAAGGAGGCGAAACAAATGATCACTAGTCTTATATAACATTGGATTTCTGGTCATGGCCAATTCAATACCCGTTGTGTCCTTTGACACCTTTTCAAGGGCACAGAAGATATCACTTTCATTTGATACGTAGTACTGATGGCGCATTATTTTTACAAAGGGATCAATTAAACCGAAAGTGGAATTAAATCACGAAATAAGAAAATATTTTTAGAATGAAGTTACTATGGGCTAAATTAAGATAAATCTAAGATCTTGGAAATTAATTCAATTGAAATTAGAATTAAAATATCATTACATATTATATATATATCACTGGTTACAAGGTGCTGTATAAATAAACTTGCCAAAAAATATAAAATGAAGGAATTCTAAAATAATAAGATTATATTAAAACTGTGCCTAATATAAATGGGCAAATTCTTATCTGTTTCTCTGCAGTCACTTAATTATTACACAATTTATAAACACCAAGTGTCTACTTAAATTATAAGAATTTCGGATTTCTGAGTAGGCAGTTGCCTAGGTGTGCTGTGAAGGACTACGAGTAGATCGATTAATAAAATATTACTTGCCCAATAGAAAAATAATAATTTAGTAAAAAAATAAAAATTCTATGAATTATAAAATATTATGAATTATATAATAATAACTATATTATATATAATATTATAATATAATTATTAGATTCCTGACCTGTTTTATTATGTTCACTTCGTACAATATTTATAAACAAATAAGCATCAGTTTAAGTATAATTGCATATAAACATGGCACACAGATTTAAAATTTGTAGCGTATACACTTGTCAAATTTTGAGTCACATCCAACTACTGGTAGACTGACTGTCTGTTGGTCTGCTCTTCATCTGTAAACGCGGTCATTCAAAAACGCAATGACTTAAATATATCAAATTTGGTAAGAAATTTTGTGATTATAAGCACAGTTACGAAACATTTTTTTTTTTTTTTTGGTTTCGATCAATTGATTAGTTTAGTTTAGTTATATTAACGTCGCGTTTAAAATAACACTAGGGCTATTTTGGGGACGGACCTCGTCATTTTGAACCGCGGTCAGATGACGAGGACGACACCTGAGCTGGCACCCCGTCTCCACACCACACCAACTGGAGGATGTTTGGCCTCGACGGATTTATCGTGCAACAGGCCCCCTTACACGTCGATTCTTCGGTGGAATGGGGTCTCGAACCTGAAGCCCTATGGCTCACAAGCCGAGGCCTTACCACCAGACTACCACGGCCTTTCGATCAATTGAGAGAAATGTGCCTAAAACATAAATTCAATTTTTGGATACTATGAAGCGTTTTCCAGAGATAAATCGCCAAAAATCCCTCCAAGGATGAATCGGTACATTCAGTAAAAATGCTGAATTCACGCCAAGAGTTAATATTTCGTAACTATTGTATGCTAGTGCCATGCAAGGCTTTCTTTGGGATTACATCTTTATTAGAGAGTATACGAGAAAGTTTTGGGAGGATCAGTCTCTCTGGTTACAATAATGCATTTCAGTAAAAAAGTAGCATTCTTTAAGATTTCGAAAACGTGTGTGGATGAGTAGTTGCTGATGCTGTTGCTGCGTCAAGTAAGTCTGACGACTTTGGTTGGGGGTAGATGGCGCCACAACAGCTGTATGAAGGTTGAAGGTTCATCGTCCGAGGTCACTAATTTAGGGGATATTGGGTTATGAGCGAGGTTAGAATCTGGGACCTTTTGGTTCGCAGTTCAGTAACATGACCATGATACAAAAGCAATTGATCGTGCAACGTAGTTGTTAGCTGGCTTATAAGATTTCACCACAATCTTTTATAACAATAGTATAATACAATATACGGCAAGAAATGGCATATGAAATAAATGATAAACTCTGAAAGATCTAGCAAAAAAGTTTTGGAATTTACTTAAAATATTGCAGCAGATTAAAGTAATTGGTTAAAAACATTTTTCTTACAGCAAAATAAAAGGGCACAGTCATTCAGCTTAAGTATTCCTAGCCAATTGCTTCACTCAGTTTTAGGTTGAATTATTATTAATGATGTTTAGAAAGTTATTATTCATTAAATGTCGTTAGTGACTATATTGTGATGCGATTCATATTTGCTCAGTCGTAAAATCCATATGCAATTAGCAAGAAAAATCAGTAGCTTATTACATTAGTTAAATTTTGGTAAATATTCTGTCATCAGAAATAATATCAGTTGACTCAATCATTTGATTAAGATGACTTCTCTAATACATTTTCTATAAATATCACATGAATTCTCTGCAATGCGAATTTAAATTGAATTTTTTCAGTCATATTCTTTATTAACTTTAACTGTCAGATAATTATTTTTTGACTCTTCTAGTCTGCTCTGATTTGTTTACAAAAATCCCATGCATCTATTCTAAGACAGATTTCTTAATGTTCAATTGCAGATAAGTTTTATAAGTATGGTGAACTGCTGTTTTAATGGATCATTTCATTGATTACTTTTTTTTGCTGATTTTTTCATAAATTAGCAAATGATGGCTGATGGATGGACTGATTAAATTAATAATAATTAGCGCAATGCAAATATAATTATTTATAATATTTATTTCTCGGAAGCTTTCAAAGAGAGAAAGACAGAGAGAGAGAGAGCCCAAATAATGAGACAAAAATAGAATATTTGTTAAATCAATTAATGAAAATATAAGATTTAATGTCTTTAACTTCTGTTCACTAAATCTTTCCATTATTTCACCATAACTATTTCGACAAGATAGAAAGAAAAAATGAAAGTGTGGTCCCTCCAAAACTTTATCACATACTTTTTAATAAAGGTGGGATCTCAGAAAATCCTTGTATGAGATTGGCGTACAATACCTACGAAATATTAACCTTTGGCGTGAATTTAGTATTTTTACTCAATCTAACTTGTCATGTTTGGCGAGTTTTTTTAGCGATCAATCACTAGCATGCAGTGAATAGTATTCAAAGAGTCGAATTTGTTTTTTAGACGTGTTTCCCCCCCCCCAACCTATTAAAACAGAAATTTGACACGAAACTGCAATTGTATTCACAAAATCCCACACCAAATTTGACATGTTTAAGTCACTTCGTTTTTGAGTTATCGAGTTTGCATGTCTCTGAAATTACAGACCAACAAATGGTCGATTCTTTGTCGGATTTGGCTCAAATTTTAATAATTGTCTAAACTATGAATATCATATCTGTGCACCGAATGTTATCTATATAAATTTCTTAATTTTGTAGTTATCGTGTTAACTTATATTCGAATAGCTGGACAGACGGACTTCCTCTGAACGGATTTTACTCAAAATGTGACAAATCTATAAATTCGGTTTAGTTTAGTTTGATTAGTTTAGTTACATTAACGTCCCGTTTAAAGCAACACTAGGGCTATTTTGAGACAGACTTTATAATTTTGAACCGCGGTCAGATGACGAGGACGACACCTGAGCTGGCATCCCCTTCTCCACACCACACCAACGGGGGGACGTTTGGCCTTGGCGGATTTATCGTGCAACAGACCCCCTTACACAGCGGTTCTTCGGTGGAATGGGGTCTCGAACCTGAAACCTTATGGCTCACAAGTCGAGACCTTACCATCAGGCCACCACGGCCCCCTATAAATTCGGTATAAAGACCATATACCAAATTTCCTCCCTCTAAATCAAAGCATTTTGACTTATCTTTGTCACAGACAGACAGACATTTTTCAAAAATGTATATTTCGATCTCAGGGAGGTCTGAAATGTTGAGATTCGTTAGAATCTCGAATTTTTTTGTCAATTACAATCTCTATACAACGTTATAAGAAAGTAAAAAAAAATATATAAAATTATCAGTTTCTTTTACAGACTTTAAAACAGATTTTGTCCTTCGTGTTGTTATACCATTGAGTAATATGATGATTAGATTGATTGCAATTTTGTAATTTTTTGTGATCTTGCATGTTATAATGATTTTACATTTTACACTGAGAAATCGATATTTTGATTTAGCCATGCGCACGATATACAAATAGGATTACAGGTTTTAATTTTAATGAGATCTCTTTTATTTTAAGTTAAAAAACGGTCTTTTATTTAAAGTTTAAAATTTTGATAAAAAAGAAAATTATTTTCAAGGGAAAAAAAATAAGTAGCAGTATATTCAGGTCAGCAATATTAATTAAATGAACGCGTTTAATTTAGTGAGACAGAGACAGGGAGACACACGAATGCAACTACAAACGAAGCAACAACAATCTCTCTTTTATTTTACATTTTCAATTTAGATTTAAAAAAAAAAAAGAAAATTATTTTCTAGAAATTAAATTCAAGAAAAAAAATCATAGTGCAGCCATATCTGTTATATTAATTAAACTGACAACTTTGACTTAGTGAGACACAAATAAAGAGACACACTAACATAACTGCAAACGGGGCAGTAAAATTAGCCCTTTTAATTTACGTTTCAAATTCAGATTAAAAAAAAAGAAAATAATTTTCAAGAAAAGCATAAGTTATGTTGCAGCAGGATCAGCAATATTAATTAAATTAACACGTTTAATTTAGTGAGACACAAATAATGAGACACATTAACATAACCGCAAATGAGTCAGCAGAAATCGGTCCTTTATTTTAAGTTTCAAATTTAGATATTTTTTTTAAAAGAAAATTATTTTGAAGACATTAATTTCAAGGAAAAACAAGTCAAGGAACAGACAGATCTGCAATATTAATTAAATTAACATGTTTAACTTAGTGAGACACAAACAAAGAGACACACTAACGTAACTAATAGGCTACTCACAACGAAATGACTCCAGCCACACACAGAGACTGTTTACACAACATTAACCACAGCTGATAGAGGAGCTACTCTAGCCAAACAAATATAATAAAGGGTTGAAAACGACCACACACTCGAGAGATAGGGGTCATTAATACTGCAATCACAAATTCTGTTATGCAAGGCTACATAACAACCCCTCTCCAGTGGATGACTGAGATAGAACCAACAAAAAAGTGTGCCCTGCATGCATATGAATTCGATAACCCTAATGGAATTCACACCATTAGGGGCAGATACGGTGAAAATATCTTTAATAGCAAGTCTTGTAATTATCTATCAATCCCCCACTAAGCACATGGTATAACCATTAGCTGGACCCTGGTGAAGCAAAAGAAAACGATTACGTTAGCAGGACACTGGGACATTGAATTTCGATCGGTTTGGGTAATTAGGCAGACGATGCTGTTCGTAAGAATGTTCGAATAAGAATGAATCGTTGGCAATTAATCATAAGAACTTTGCGACGCTAATTTGTTAATTCAAACTTTTATGGCCATACTGGGTGTAAATTAGCTTAAAAGATGTTTGAAAAAAAATTAAAGAGGCATGAGGTGATGTTAAGTGGAATAAGGCATTTGGTTATTAGTTTTTCTTAGAAGAATAGTAGTCGATTTTAAAAGCCTTGGAAGAAATGATAAAATGGCGCAAGTCATTTTTCAACGCTTTTTGAAGGTCAAAACTTTGTAAAAGGTAGGTATTAAGAGTAATAACTGCATTATATCTTTTTAAAATAAGAATCAACAAATGGTACTTTTTCAGAGAGATAAATAAATAGGAAAAATATCATCTTGGATTTAAACTCTTTAATAACGCTTTTGGTTATTTATCTTTCTCATGTTTGTGCAGTTTCGTAATTTTTACTAAAAATAAATGTTGTTTCTTTCATAGTTTTTTTTAGAAAAAGTATTTAACTTTGTTAAAACTATTGCAATAAAAAAATGAGAACTGAAAATGGGTGTTAATTTTCATTCTAAATATAATTAATATAGATTTAAGTTAGGATAGGAAAATAATTCAGTGTAAATACATCTCTTACGATTACTTTATGAATTGCTAAAAGTTAGTTTGAACATTATAAATATTATTTTATATAAATTTTTTTAATATATCAGTTTGTTTTCATTTTATTTCTATTTTTTTTTATTTATTGACATACATTTCGTAGAATTGTATTCACAAAATGTCATGCTTTTCAAATAGAATCTTTGAGTTAAAAAAATTCAAATTGAAGGTGAAATCGTAGACAAAATATATGTAAAAGAAAAGCAAGACATTTTAAAATTTTTCCATTCCGATTTTTTAAACAGAAAGATAAGTGAGCGATCCTAATTCCATAGACCTTGTGGATTTAAATTAAAGAAAATAAATAAGAAGAAAAAGGTATCAATTACGGATAAATGAAAATAAGTTGAAGTCAAAATATTATTTTTAAATAATTCATTTGAAATGCTTGAAATCAAGATTTTTTTAAAGCATCAATGCATATAAAGGAGGATAATAATGATAGATTAATAAAAAATTATGTGCTACCAAGATTATTTTTTGGATTATCTTTGACATGGTTCTCCGTTTAAGAATTCTCATTGATATGCTTATGTTAAAAGATGAATATCCATATATAATACGGTAAATGTAATGAATTGGTGATTATATTTAATTACTCGAGATTATTAATAATCGTTAGTGGTGATTAATCACCAGTAATTATACATAATTATCTTATTAATCATATTTATAGCAACAAATAAATACAGTTTCAAAACATTTTGTTTAACTAGCATAAATAATGGAATTTTAATTCTTAAAATTTAAAAATACACAACTAAATTCTTATTGGAGTTTGACGGTTTTTCAAACCCAGTTTTATAAAATCGATTTTTTAAAGTAAATTTGTTACATTTGAAAACCGGTTTTTAAGTTAAGAAAACCGGTTTTCCAGAACGCTTAGATATTTCTCTTCATCTTCTTCTTCTTAAAAAAAAAAAAAATGAATTTTATTTGTTGGGACCGATTTGTCTAGCAAGCTGAAGGCTTAGGGAGACGAGATGCCAATTTATTAACAAGTGAAGATATATTTGAATTTCTACTAAATAAACTAAAAAAATGTAAACATTGAAATAAATTTTGAAATTATCATACGCTTTAGAAGAACGAATTCAAGAAACAAAGAATTCAAGACAAGTAGAATTAGCAACTGTTTTGCTGTATTTGCAAAATCCATACAACATTTCTAGTTTAGCGAAGAAATCTAGTGTACTTTCGTTAGCTTCAAAAACCGAAATTATAAAGTTATCTGGAAATATATTGCCTAGAATATTTCCAAATTCTTATGTGGAAACCGATTTTGATGAAGAGGAAATTGAAGAAACTACTCATCAAAGTAATGCTTTTTTAAAAGAAGCCATGGAAAAATCATTTTCATAAGTTTCTTGAAGATTATGAAGAAAAACTTACAAATCCAAAGAACTGAAAGCTGGGTTTTCATTATTTGAGGCAACGAATAAAAGAGCAAAAAACTTAAATTTGTTATTTGATGCCATGAAAACTATAAAACTAAGCTCAGTAGCTAGTGAACGAGTATTTTCAATTTCAGGCAATATTGTGTCCCCAATAAGAACAAGACTTAGCTACCGTTCTTTGCATAATTTATGTTTTTTAAAATCCTATTTTTTTAAGAGATATTAAAAGTAGTGAAAATAATACAAATATTATTTGAAATTTGTGTTTGAGTTTTCGTTATTTTATATTAGTAATATGTATATGTAATCCTGAACTTTTTTTAATATTTTGTTTTTGATATTGATTCCGTTTTTTGTCATTTTATATATAAATTAAATAAAATATTTTCCTTATTCTATTTTTTTTTGTTAAAAATTCGAAAACCGGGGGTAAAACTGGTATTTTGGAAATACTGAATTCGAAAACCGGTTTTTGTAGAAGCCCTAATTCTTATCTTTCTTGTATAACTTACACGGAGATTATCTTAAAATAATATTAAAAAAATCTCGTTTTGTTCATATGCTGAAAGGTAACTTATAATATGAATCTATGCACAGAATTCCTAAAAGGAAAAAAAAAAAAAAAAAAAAATTAAAAAAAAAAAATCGTGAGCTTATTGGGTGTAACGAGCGACCCAATTAGAGACAGGGAATGAATCATGTGACCTTCGTTGTAGCGATAACCCCAGGAGTTGTTATTAGCTCTAGAGCAAATCTTTTAAAACTTGTCAGAAATTAAGCTTTTTATTCGGAATCTAGAACAAAATAACGAGCGCTAATGCGCTGAGAACGTGCAAACGATTCTTAATATTTCACGCCACCGTGAAAGAATTTCGGCAACCAGAACACGTCTCATTAGTAGAGCGAGAAAAAGTAATGAAAAGAAAATTAATAAGTACACCTGTACCAGAAGCAGAGAAAGTGTTGAAAAACATCCATTTTAACAAGTTTTTCTAAGGTTTTTTTTTATTTATTTATCTATCGGGAAAAAGAACAAGTTAGTGCTTTTCCTGAGAAAATATTTATTTTAATTGGAATGAATAAATATATAAATTCTCAATTTTCAAAAAAAAAAAAAAAAATGCACGTGAAGAAACTGCTTTAATATGCTCATTATTTAAGATTTATAAGAAATTCTTTCATATAAATATCCACATAAAGTAAGCCATTATATCGTTAACACTTACAAATGAATATTTTATCTAAGCTTTAAAGAGATTTAGAACTTTAATTAGAATTTTCGTAGAAATAAAATTCTGTCAAGGAAATGATAGAACGCAAGAAAAGACCTAAAAGCAACACAGAAATAAAAGGGCCGTGATTTTATTGAGAATGAATCTTGTAGACATGGACATTTTTTTTTCATTTTAAAATGATAGTATTCGAAGGAGAAGACGTGCATATCATTTGTGTGCGTATAATTATGTTCTGCTGGGATCATAATGCCTTTTTTTAAAAAAATAATTTACTAATTAAACAGCTTCATTTACAGGAATGTTTTCAAGTTTAGTTTCTTAACGAATTAATAAGATAAAAAATTATTTAAAATGCTGGGAAAACTAAGCCTCAGAATGTATTTTATTGCTTATTGTTTATCTTTAGTTTCTTCTGTAGAAATATCTTCTATTTCATGCAATGTCATATAACTATTAAATTCTTTTTAATTCGGTGTATTTTTTAAAGAGAAGCCTCGGGAGTAATCTTTTCAAAACTTTCTTGCATATTCTCTAATATACTGTTCATGCCAGAGAATTCCTGATATGACATTGACTTACAATAATTACAAAATATTTTTTAGCTTTAATTTAGAATTTTTATTGAATCTACCGTGTCATCCTTGGAGAGTTATTTTAAGATTAATCCCTGGCATGTTTTAATAGTATCCAAAAATCGAATTTGTGCTTTAGGCGCGTTCTCAACCGATTGAAGACCTTAATATATATTTGACAAGATTTTATTTATTAATAAAAATTAATAAATAATAAGTTTTTTACAGATACAGTATTCAAACTATAAGATATGTATAAGATACAGTAATAGAACTAACTCTTTTCGATTTAACAATTCAGAAAATTTGAAAACGAAAAGCTTTATTTTATCTTTTTATTTATTTATTTATTTTTTTCAGTCGGATGAAATGTGGTTTTACACTTAGATGCGCACTATCTAACTGAAGCGATCTGCAAACGACTTTTTTCATTACAGACGAAAAGCATCATTTTGATAGGAATTGTAAAAGCTAAAATCAAAGGTTTTAAATTAAAAAAGAGGCTCAATCAAAAACTTATATAGTTTTTTAAAAATCCATTTCATTAAATTATAAAATATAATGAAAAAAAAATTAAAAGATCTGCGATTTTATTTTGCATTCAAGTAAAAAAATTTATTCGTAGATATCTGAACTGGTTATGAACAAATCTGCAAACGATCTTTTGAAATCAAATCAATAAATAAATTTAAAATTTCAACCTTTACATTAAAATTTTAAAGTATACAATTTATGGACTAAGCAATGAATCGTACATAAAATCATCAATAAGTTTAAAATTATATGAATATTTTATAAAAATCATGTATAATATAAAGTATTATTTTCCAAGAAAATTAATAAGTAAATTAAACTCTTTCATGCCACCTGGGAATTCAAAATTCGAATTAATAATTAGAACAGTTCATATACATGCGTGTTCTTTGTAAATCAAAAATACTTACTATCCGCTTACACAGCAAACTAACTGCAATGCAATGATTAATTTATAAGTAATAATTATCTTTTGAACAATGCGGTATTAAAATTTGTCTAGTTTATAATCGATTCTTTATTGCTGTAATCGTGTCTGCGATTTCGAAAATGAAATAATAAATAGAACGTTATGATACATTATAAAACTAACTATATTTTTTGAATTAAAAAAAAAACTTTCATCTAATAAATAAAAATTCTTAGCTTTTATAGTTGAATAATTTTTTAACAGTGACCAAAATGTAATTCAGGTTGTTTACTAGACAAAAATTAATGAGATAATGTAATAAATATAAAGGAAGAAAAAGAAACATTTAAGTGTGCTATCGCAGCACTTTAACAGAAGTTATTCCCCTTTTTTATTTATAGCCTTCTTTTGAATTTATGCATGAGAACATAATATTCCACAACACTTGTTTTACCATCAAACCATTAAACCATTAAACAAAATAAGCTGAACCAGCTTTTTCACGCATTCCTGCTGAGGTTATGAATTCTTGGGTCATGTAAAAGCAAAAACTTTAGAATACATTACAAGAAAAAGAAACCAATAACATATTCTTATGTGATTCATTTTCCATTTTTGTTTTGCCCACTTATATTGGGGCTCATCCAACTTCAAAAAATATAACAATAAATCTTATTACTCGTATAACACTCTTTATTGTTTCATATAAATGGAGTGGAAGTAAGCAGCAAAAAAGGTTTTTTTTTTTTTCCTCCAGTAAATGCTTTTGTGTTTTACGAAATATGATGCCAGCCTATTTTTTGAGATTTTAAATGGAATAATAAAATTTGTGGTTAGAATGGAATGACGAATTCAACTATAAAAAACCCAGAGAGATGAAATTTATTAAGTTGGATTCAGTCCAATTTTTACAGAATTGCTTTATAGGACGTGTAAAAGAAACTACTTTTAGAATGGACATGAAGCTATCATGGCTAAATACGCAACAGACGATGTACATATAAAGAAAGGAATTTAAATTTTATAAAAAAATAATTTATTACTATTTTTATGCTAATATTATTGGTAAAGAACTGTTTCGGAATTTTAAATTGCCCTTTTGTTGAAACTAATATTGAAGATTTAGGGATAACGTTTACTTGAATAGGATAAATTCAAGAATGGTATAAATTGTTAGTTATAGAAAGCACCTAAATTAAAGAACAACTATTTAAAAGAAAAACATTTGTTTTCTACGAAATAAATTCTGGATTCAAATAAATTGAATGCAAATTGAGCGAGTTTAAAATTTAATTATGATGTCTGCAAAGTTTTCAGATTATTTTTGTTTGAAGCAAGTTTTAAATACAAAAGGTAGATTAATTCCTTTTGTTAAAAGCAGTTTTTGCTTTTGAAAATCCGCTTTAAACTAGCAAGTTTATAGTCCCCCGACTTTTTAATATCTAATGTAATTAATTTAGCTCTTTGTGCTTTAATGTAAAGTGAAGAAAACACTCGGACTAATTTGAGTGCCTTCATATCTAACAAATGGGTCCAAAATTTGAGGCATAAATAGAACTTTATCACCAACACCGTACACCAAATTTCATTAATTCTTGTTATTGTATTTTTGTGTTTACACACACTTAAAACATACAGGTAGACAACTTTGGTCGAAAATTAAAAACACATCTACAAATTTAATGATGAAACAACCAATCAAATTTAATCCTTCCATCTATTAGCCTTTGTAAGTTATTGCATTACGTTCTTTCTTTCATGTATTATTTTTTTATAGGAAGTAAAGCGTATTCATAATAAAGTTAAACTATGTTGAATTAATTGATACTGTGCCCCTAGTGGAGAAATAAGGAACTTACAAAAATAACTTTCGCTTCTATTGTAACGTAAAAATGAACATAGAAACCATTATTTAGTATATGTACCAGAAACAGAATTAATTGGGGACCTTCATCTAAAATCGTCGCCAAACAGTCAAGAGCTTTATTCATGTTCAAGTTAATCTATCAATAATGATTTTACAATGCTAAAAATTTGTCCGAACCTTCATCAAAGTGTAATAGAGTTGTGACGACAGTCAGAAGGTGAAATGAAGTCGCCCTTAAACCAATATATAAGAACTCCGAACTTCTTCATTCTTTAGCTTTTCTTCCCATAATTTCTTTTAGGGAAGAGTTTTTCCACAGCTTCCTCTCAACTTTTCCAGGTATCAAAAAAATTTGGCTGAATTTTCGTCGTATCGTTACCATTCCTTGGTTCAGCATGTTTTTAACTAAAAGTTCAAAAATTTAAAGATATACTATTTCTCATATAAAACATAAAAAGCCTGCAATGGTCATGATTTGAATGCTGCCCTTCAAATACTGTATTAGCTTTATACTTTGTATCATGTACCCAGAAATGTCAAATATACAAAACTAATACAGACTACGGATATCAGATAATCGGTATCAGTTTGAGTACTTATCTGATCTCATTATTTTTTCGATCGAATGATAATATATCAATCTGATACAAAATATTAGGTCGATACAGTCCAGTTCGCTGTTCTGTTTTGACGATGTTTTAGACGCTGTTCTGTCTTGGCGAAGAGACTTAACATTTGTAACGTTCTTTAATTATATTTATTTCATACCCAATTTGTAATGTTACAAATACCAATAAAGAATTTTCGCTTAGTCTTATACTAACTATATCAAGAAAGCACACCCACTAGTCAATCATTGTCAAAACCAAGTCCATTGCCCAAGGTCTAAAAAAGTTAAATCCCTAAATGGAATCATATTTGTGTCAGTATTGGTCATCAGTCTCGTCATAAATGTGGGAACCGACATCTATCGAATATCTGATTGCCGATTGGTTCATGTGCAAAAATATCAAGTAAAGATATCGGATAAAAAAGTATCAAGTAAAGGTATCGGATACAAAAGTATCAAATAAAGGTATCGGATACAAAAAAAGTGTCAGGTAAAGGTATCGGATACAAAAAAAGTGTCAGGTAAAGGTATCGGATACAAAAGTGTCAGGTAAAGGTAACGGATACAAAAGTGTCAGGTAAAGGTATCGGATACAAAAGTTTAATGGAGTATCAATTCAACATTTATTTATTCTTTAATTATTTGAACCTTAATTATTTGAATTTTATTCTTTAGTACTAACTATTTTGTTCTTTCACGTTTTGTTCCTTTCATTCTTACTTCTTATCAATGATGTATTTATGAAAGGCGTTATTTGCTACATCTCTCTCTAGTAATGATGTCAAAAGAAATGATGTTTGAGTTCTGGTATCAAATATAAACAATCAGACACATCCAAATTACTCAGTTATTTTATGAAAGCAGAAACAGCTACTCTAAGCTTAACAATGAAAAAGCAACGGGAACAACAAAAAACTAGACCGGTGACAAATGGTCAAGTGAAAGGGAAATGCAAACTGCGCTCTTGACCTCCATATGCGAGGCAGGAAAGGTACTGCAATGCCCATCCCTTTTGTGTTGTTCTGTTATACAAACCTCAATCCCGCGTTCACCGAACATCCAAATTAAATACGCCGTAGTTCCGATCATTGAACATGTGAAAAAGGCACGCAAAGAAACGGCACACATTGCGCGAATGCAATTTCCTGCTTTTAGGGGGAGGAAGGTCCAAAAGCGGATTTGGACACCACCCCGGAAACAATGACTAGTCAGAATCGCCAAGGAAACAAGCTTTGTTTAATATTAAAGCAGAAAGCATTTCTGCTACGATGAGTTTGTAAATATATGGGAAAAGATAATTATTTAGGATCGGATTATTTATGGCATGGATGTCAGCAAAAATTCAGGATATGATGTTCATTCCCCATTAAATGAATTAGTAATTCTAATTGCTTGATGTTAAATTTATGTTGAAGAACTTTTCGTTTACTTGTAGAAGGTTTTACTTACTTGCAGGCGATTTCATTTACCAATCCAACGATATCTAATAATTTTAGTTGTCTGATCTATTTGACGCAATATGTCTCTAGTCATTTTGCATAAGATTACCAAAATTCCATATTCAAAAAGTATTCAATATAAACAATCGTTTAAGATAATCAGCGGGAATGGTCTTCCGCTGATCATTATGTAATGGTAAACTTGTCAGGCTATTTAAGTTTAGTTTGGTTATATTAACGTCCCGTTGTAAAGCAACACTAGGGCTATTTTGGGACGGACCTCGTCATTTTGAACCGCGGTCAGATGACGAGGAGGACACCTGAGCTGGCACCACCCTCTCAACGCCACACCACACCAGAGGGAGGACGTTTGGCATGACGGATTTAACGTGCAACAGACCCCCTTAAACGACGGTTCTCCCGTGGAATCGGGTCTCGAACTTGAAACCCTACGGCTCACAAGCCGAGACCTTACCACCAGACCACTTAAGAAATATTAACTTTTGTCGCGAATTTAGCATTTTTACTGAATCTATCGAGTCATTCTTGGCGAGTGTTTTGGCGATTAATCCCTGACATGCGGGTACACTATCTTCCGAACCGATCCAAATAAAGATTCGGCATAAAACTGCACTTGTAATCACAAAATCCCATACCAAATTTAATATATTTTAGACATTGCATTTTTAAACTATCGTGTTTACATATTTTTGAAAGTTTAGACCGATAGACAACCAACCCATCGTTGGATTTGGCTTAAAATTTGATAGGCGTCTATACTATAGATGGTAAATCTGTGTACCGAATTTTATCTATCTTGCTCTCTTCCTTTTGTAATTATGGGGTTAAATTCGGAGAGGCGTTATTTCCTCTGAACAAGTTTTACTCAGAATTTACCGTCGAGACCGTAAACCAAATTTTAATCGTCTAGCTTAGCGCGTTTTTGAGTTATTTTTGTCACAGACAGACATTTTCTAAAAAATGTGTCTTTCGAATTCACGGAGGTCTAAAACATGCAGGTTCGTCAAAATATCGAATTCGAATTTTTTTAATGAATGTTTTATTTTCTTTATATTAAGAACAAAAGAAAGTAAAAAATGCTGAAGTTTGCGATAAAAAAATCTGAAGAATCAGGAAATAAATATGAATTTAGCCTTTGACGTTGTTATGTTTTGTACGCATTCGTTTAACACGTTCGTTGTCAAGATTCTTGCGCATGATTTGAATCATTATATAAGATGCTTACTTCTATGCTCTCTCTTAGTTGTAGTAGAGAAAATAATACATAATTAGATAATAGTGCGAGTCACATGTGATTCACACAAATGTAGATTCGTAGTTATCATTCAGACCATTATCTAATAAGATGCTCATTTCTTTGATATTTTTTAAATGTAGAAGAGAATATTTAATTAGAGAATAATGAGAATCCCAGGCGATTCACACGGTGAACAATGCCATAAAACAAGGAATTATAAACTAATCAAATTTTACATTGAAAGAGGATTTTTGCTGTGACTCAAATATTGGTGACAAGGGAAAAAATGTGTTAAAGAAGCAATTCTAATAAATCAAACGACACTTTGTTGTTTAATTTCAACATTTGAATATAGGAACAATAAGAAATGCTCGGGTGCTTTCTAATCCTGTACCACTATGATAGCATTTTTCGATTAAAAATCGTTGCACCCTAAATTAAATCCTATAGTCAAACATTTTTACCATATATTATTTTATCAATTTCGCAAACAAAACATTTACATTATATAATAAAATATAAACATACTTTAAAGTTGTAGTAAATTGTGGGAAATGATGCATAACAGCAACTATTAAGAATTTATAATTGATGACGATTAATTCTATGAACGATTCTGTTTTATTCTAACCATTTCGTAAGCATTGTTTGTATATACTCAGTAAAAATTAATTTGCAGATTCTTCTTCTGAAAATGTGTATATTTTCATATAATTATATGAAAAATGTTTATATTTGAAAAATATTTAACTTGTCGGCAGCGAAGAACAATTAACATAAAATCAATTTAATTTATGTTTTAATAAGTATTTGCTGAGACAGAATAACAAGTTAGAATTAATGCATCAAGTTGTTAGAAATTACATCGCTGAAAAATTTTATTTTCATTTCATAGCAACCCATCCAAAAGAATTAAACGAAAGCAAGAGGAAAAATCGCCTGGAAGCAGCTGTATCCTGTAACGAAACGTTAAGTGAGTAAACATTAGAATGAGATTAATGTAATAAGATCAGGAATTATTTTCAAAACGAAAGCAATCCGAAAATTATTACAGCAGACACGTGCGAAGACCAAAGAATAACAATAATAAAAAAATGGCACCAAAGAAGCTCTGCTGTAATTGTATTGGCGATTTTCTGAAACGAAAGAAGTAACAGGAATCCTCGCCAAAAGTTTAGATTATAATCAAATTTGCTTTATTCTTTCGTCTCAATATCATTTCGCTTGCCTGAGCTTGACGTTCCAGTATATTCTAAATAACATAAAAATGGTTTAGGAAAGCAAATTTACACTTCCAAGAGTGAAAAAGTGAACGGATTTGCATTTTCTTGATTCAATTATTTAGGAATGCGAAACATGGATCGCGATTTCCTGGCTTCTATTTTTGAAAGAAGAGATCGTTCTTTATTAGATGTCTTTTCTTTATAATTTTTTGTTGCCAGTTTTTGGAATGTTATATTTTATCCATTTTTGGTACACGACAAAATCGTTATTTTTTTTGGTTTGTTAATAACTTATTAACTATTAATGAAATAATGAATTTTTTTTCACTCTTAAGATAAAATTATTCTTAAAAATCATTTTCTGAGAAAAATAATTTAGTAATATACGAAATATAATGAAATGATACAAGCTAATACGTTGCAAAATAAAAAAATGATGTGGCCGTTAAAATAACACAATGAAATAAATTAAATTATGGTTTATTCTTCAAAGTAAAAATTATAAAGATTAACCTCATAAAAAATGTGTTCATACAAATTATAAAAAAAGTTTTAACAAAAATTTAGGAACAAGAACCCATTTTATTTAAAAGATTTTGCATAAGAAAAACAATAAATATTTTGCAAACCCCATGTAGCCAATTCCATTAGTTCTTGAGTCAAAAGATAATTTATTTCAGTAATTCATAAATTTCATAGAAAACAAACGAAAAAAAATCCTTCAATTCCATTCTATTTATTCTATTCGAAATTATTCATCATTATGTTATTTTCTAATATAAAATGTATCTTCTGAAAAGTACAGATTTTTATTTCATAAAAAATAAATATTTCATGATTTAAATTGTGTAACTTCTGTCTAACGAATATAAATAATAGGATTTTTTTAAAAGATGAAATTAATTTTCTTTACGAGAACTTCTAAGAATTCATTTTATGAATCAACTTTAAGAAAAGTATTTGATAAATTTCTAAGAAACACAATACCTTTTTTACCAGTTTAATAGATTGAATTTATTGATTGAATTTGAAAACGATAAATTTTTTCTCCAGCGTTGTGGGAAAAATCATTATTTATTAATTAAATTGAAAATTTCGCAAGAAATCTTAATAATATTTTCTTTTTGTGAAATGAAATTTAGTTTTCAAGGAAGTCAATAATCTTGAAGTAATTCCCAAATTATAATTTAAATATAATTTTTTTTTAATATTTTACAAAAAATATTAAAAAAAGATAATTTCGAAACTTATCTCGTGTAATTAATCTCGTTATTTCTCGTGTACGAAATATCCAAAAAAAAAAGGTCATTATAATTTAAAAAAATATGAACAAAATATTTTGCGTCCGCAATTTTCTTTTGCAATGATATTTTGTCATCGAGTGCAGTAACTCAATATTACGGCAAGCAAGAAAAATGAAATTTGATATTCTGCCAAATATTCTATCAGATTCTGCTAAATATATTTTGATAGAAATTTATCAACAGAAAATCGCTTCGTCCGTGTGAATACGTATATATTTAAAAACCAATTGAATTAGATGAATGAAATTTGCAATGTGGTTCTATTCTTAGAATCATACATGAGTTTCAAATTTTGGACACCAAAGCCTTAAATGTCTGTCGATGTTTAAAAAGAGAAGATATTGTAACCGTCAAAAAATTCGAATTTGAGATTTTGACGGATCCGCACATTTTAGACATCCTATAATTCGAAAAACACATTTTTGATATTATGCCTCTCTGTGACAAAGATAACTCAAAAATTCCTTGAGCCAGCCGGATTGTGGAATTTGGTGTTCGATCATTAGTGTAAATTTGTAGATTCCTATCCAATTTTGAACGAAATCCATTCAGAGAATTTTAGTTTTGTTTAGTTATATTAACGTCCCGTTTTAAAGCAACACTAGGGCTATTTTGGGATGGACCTCGTAATTTTGAACCTCAGTCATATGACGAGGACAACACCGAAGCTGGCATTGAGAATAATATTAAGTTGGGATTCTGTGGATCACGGGAAGAAATACCAAATATATATTACATTTTTTTCACAGCACAATTAACAACACAAACTTTGATAATCATTTCAAATATGCAACAAACAGTCAAATCCGATTTAGTTCATGAATCATATTATCTAATGACGTTTGAAACAATAAAATAAATCACATTTCGGGTATTAAAAGGATATTTTGGTAATCCATCCACCATAAAACTAAAAGCCAACGGTGGTAATGCTTTTACATGGCGTATCACTGAATCATCCATTTGAACATATCTATTTGCAACAGAAATCTTTGTCAGTATTTTTACGCAATCTATATATTCAGAGTTTCAGCTTATTTTATAAAATATATTTGCATGTATTTCTTGACGCCAGAGAATTAAGAAGAAATATTCCAGTAAATAAAAATTGAATCCATAAAGAGCTCAAGCGGGGGAAATGATCCAAAAAATATATACAGCTGGAATTTGAAACAAAATATTTTTGAAGATCTGATCCACGAAAGTGCAATTCCATAAATTCACGTGCTCGATCTCTGACCATAAACACACAAACAGACACTGAACACTCTTGAGAGAAGCACCGAAAGGTTTTTCCTTATCGACTACGGAGTTCATGTTTCACCGCTAAAATATTCGCAGTAAATTTTTTTTCTCTAAAAATTTTCGAAATATTTTTCTGAGAAGAGAAGAAAGAGAACATCTTATAAAGAATTTTTTCCATCTAGTAAGAAACAGGCAACTTTTTTCGTAGAATTTGCTTTTGAATAGAAACATCTACAGCGAGGATGTTTCTCAGAAGAAACTGTAATGGAAATCAATGAAAAAGGCCGAAGAGAGTTGGTACTGCATTGTAGTTCATTTTCAAGTATTTGTGTTATAAGGTTGGTGAAAAAAAAAAAAAAAAAAAAACATTACATTTTTTTTTGTACACTAATCCTGAGATGAGAAATGAGCGTCCATCAATTTTCATTTTCTGTGATAGCTTGTCATCTTTCTTGTAACTTCTTTATCTCCCATTTATGAAAATTCTTGCCTGTACAATTCTGTGGTAACGGCGACCAAAAAGCGCCAATAAAAAATTTCGCCAAATTATAAAAATATACTGAAATGCATTACTATTTATTATGAAAAATTTTAAATGTGCGAATCGCTATATAGTTTGAAGATCAAAATCGCCAAATTGGCTAAATTCTTTTGGTCTCAGTTACAACCGAAAGGTACCTTCTTGCTTTTATCAGCATAATAAACCAGTGGGATTGGTTTCCTCAAAACGTTATCTCACATTCTCTAATAAACTTGTCATGCCAGAGAGCGCTTACACGGCATTGACATACAATAATTACAAAATATTAACTTTGGGTATGAATTTCGCATTTTTATTGAATATATCGTGTCAACCTTGGCGAGTTATTTGGCGATCCATCTCTGGCATTAAGTTAACAGTATCCGAAAATAGAATTTGTGTTTTAGGTACATTTTGTACATTTTTCTCAATTGATCGGAACAAAGATGTGACACAAAATGTAGTCACAAAATCTCATACCAAATTTGATATTTTTAAGTCACTTCATTTTTAAATTATCGCATTTTCAAGTTTCTGAAAGTCAAACCGACAGATAGTTAAACCCTTTTTTGGATCCGCCTCAAAATTTGACAGGTGCTGCTACACTATAGATTTTAATTCTGAACATCTATTAACGTAGAATCTTATTGATCTAGCACGCTTCGTTTTGTAGTTATCAGGTTTAACCTTTCGACATCCTCTCCTGTCCACGCAAATTTCTTCCCAGCGGTCATCTATTTATCGCCGCATGTAGTGCTATTTTCTCTGTACAGATTAGAATATATCTCTGTATGCTAATTATATTATATTAGTATATATATTTTATATATTATAATATATTAGTACATATATCTCTGTACAGATTAGAACATACAAAAATAAAAACTCAAACAAGTAAACATTTACAAAGCGTTTTAAACATTGTAACATTCCCCGTTTCCCAGTACTGATAAGACATTTACAGCCAGCTGTGTCGTCGCTGTTAAGTACTAAACTCCTCGAGATAGCCAGAGGGTGGATCTTTTCACCTGGGTGGTTTCGCATCTTTTCATTAGCGACTACAGTAAAAGACCACATGTGGGAATTCCTCGTCCAAGAGATATTGATGGTACCTTCAAAGAGAAAAAAGGGGTGTCCAAGCATCTGGATGCTAAATGTTTCTCATTGTGAAAGGACTATGATAACTCCGTGTTCCATAATAGTCAGTGGTGAAAGGTGCATCACTAAAAGGACCTTCCCACGACCGACTGGCGCCGCTGGGGGAGCATATGGCTGAACCGCGACTGGCTGAAAAAGAGCTCAGATGACCAATGTAAAGTAAGAGGCGGAGATTGTCGCCGAAATAAAGTGTGGATTTTTTTTTAGGGAGAGGAGAAGAAACGAATTGCAGGAGTCTGTTGGACTACGCCCACGAATTCGGAGTCCTAGAACTACCCCTGGAGTGGTCGTGTTGACTAACAACCTGTTAGTTCCCTGTGGCGTTGTTTCTCCGTGTTGATGGAGAACTTAGTTTCAAGATAAACCTTCGACTTCGACTGCTGTGTCCCCTACTACAGGTGTAAATAATTATTTAACCAAGGTTAGAACAAGTTTTTCTTTTGTATATATAGGGCTGTAAAATAAAGAATTGTCTGGAAATTCTGCTTCGTTATTTGATCAGTCTAGATCAAGACATTACAACGTTTAACAGTCTTAAAATGTAGAAGAACGCTTGAAGGGTGGTACGGCCGGCCTTGCAGAAGTTTCAATAGAATATAATTTACTCACAATTTGAAAAAAAATCTGCAAATTTTGTGTAAAGATCATATACAAAATTTTAAGCCTTCTGACTCAAAGCATTTTTGAGTTATCTTTGTCACAGACAGACGGACATTTTTCAGAAAACCCTTTTTCGAATTCATGGAAGTTCGGCAAATTTTACGTCAAGTTTCATCAAATCTTATGGACAAACAAGCTGTAGAATCTTTTGGCCTATTTTACCTATTTGACAATAATTCCTTGCTTCTATGTATACTTTGTATACTAGAAAAAAATCATACTTTTATTTCTTAGCACAAGCGGAAGTGAGGAAGCTAATAGTGTGTTTCACATCACGTTCCTCTCCCATCAACAAGCCCACCCAATATCCACATCTCGCCTTTTTCCCATCTATTTATCGCATGTAAGAACAAGGCCAGAGCCAGATTGGCCAGTTGGCTAACTGCCTAATAGATTAGCTGGCTACGCTTGCTTAATTTCTTTCGGAATCTGCTTAATCACAGAGGAAATGCATTTCCCTGCATATTAATTCACAGAGAACTGTCATCTCATATCCCCGCTTGGCTCCAAATTCTTTTCAAAGAGCAGCTATTAGGAGATAAGAATTGTGTGCAGGCCCTCATAAATTGAGCTATTTGGAAAATTAATATCATTACTCATCACAAGTTCCTTTCTTTTAAATGAAAATCCATATTCATTTGTTATGTGTAATAAATACCATAAAAAATATTTTGTCAGAGTGAAATACAGAGTGTAGTGTAGAAAATCTGAATGTGGAAATGTATAAAATACTCTTTTGTATCAAAAAACTGGTAGTAAAAAGAGGAAAAAAATGTAAAAGAGTCAAGAACTGATAAAAACGCTCTGAATGGAGAGGTTCGATAATGATGACGGACCTTTTTTGTTTTTTAAAGATTTTATTGTTTCTCCGCTTTCGGGAGTTGGTTTGAGCTTTGCCTTTCGGCTTGCTGCTTCGTCGATGATGTTACAAAGACTGACGGTTTTTTACTTATACCGCTAGAGGGCGTTACAAGTGAGAGGTGGGGCAACATGCTTACGTAACATACTCCCGCCTTGAAATTGCACAATTTCAATATTCAGACACTATATGAATTTCACACATCACAATAAATTTGACAGAATTATTATAAAAAAAATGAATAAATGTAAAAACAAATACCTTCATTGAAGGAGCTCTTGCAATTTTTAGAATCAAGAGCGATGGTACTCGATCAATTAGGGAAATACCCTACAAGTAACAAATTCCACAAGGATTTTCAAGGTGCAATAAATAAGCCAAAAAACCTTCTTCTTAATGCAAATAAACTAAGTAATGTAAAGCCATGTATTTTATGTAAATTTGAACATCCTTTACAAAGATGCACTGAATTTTTAAAACTGAGTATTTCTAAAAGAATCGAGCTTTTAGAAAAATATAACATTTGTAAGAACTGTTTGAAATTGCATAAGCCACCCTGCAAATCCACATTCCTCTGCCGAAGCTGTCAAAAATCAGGCCATAATTCTTTGATACATCTGGATCCTAAACTCTTAAGTACGCGCCTTGCAGAGGTAACGCCTCCAGACGCGGGGGAGCAACTTTATGTAAACAATGAACCCTCCGGCTCGACGGACCAGAATGGAGAGGTTCGATAATGATGATGGACCTTTTTTGTTTTTTAAAGATTTTATTGTTTCTCCGCTTTCGGGAGTTGGTTTGAGCTTTGCCTTTCGGCTTGCTGCTTCGTCGATGATGTTACAAAGACTGACGGTTTTTTACATATACCGCTAGAGGGCGTTACAAGTGAGAGGCGGGGCAACATGCTTACGTAACACTAAGTAAATTGTAGTTTTAACTATATTATTGATATATTTCTGTTTTTAAGAAGTTAAAACCGCGGGGGAAAATAGTGTGGTCGAGGGACCGAACACTCAGAAATGGAGCATCTCCACTAGCCCATTTTAAGTAGTTAAGCATACTTTCATAAAAATAATCAGATCATTTGAATATAATGCATTTTCATTTAATTCAGATGGTTGGTTAAATCAGGTTTAATGGCGCAAGAGCCAAAGGTAGGCTATACTGCGCCAATCATACGGTTTGAGATGATATCACGTGAGAAGTTTAAAAGTATATTAAAGATCAGGTCAGTAAAACAGCAACAATCAAAACTCGAGAGATTAGTTAGGTAAAACAAGTTTATAATCGAAAAACATCTATATAAAATGATAAAGTCCAATAGCTTATAGGTCCCTGGATACCTCGGGATTGGGACACCCGTACTCACCTCTAGTAGGTGAGCCCCTGAGGAGTAGTTTAATTCAGAAGTTATTGCAGAAGAATCGTGTCTCTCACGAGTTGGCAGATGACCTTCGATGTCAGACAGAAGAGAGCATTTATAGAAAGGGAGAACAATATTAAACTGAGGGCGGATCGCGGAGAAATGATGACGTTTTTATAAATACGATTGTACAAAATTCGGTATTTTTCTTCTTTACTTTTCAATATATATTGATACAACTTTGGACACGTGATATGAACGGTCTAAATATAGATGTGGCAAACTTTGATTAACACCCGACTCTTGATTTATAAAACTAGACACATCTGATATCAAGAAATTCTCGTGATAGTCAACTCGCATGAGTCAGGATACAATTCTGATGGTTAAACCGTACGACTATAATAATCAAAGACAATCACCGACAGAAGGTGCTAACTAATAAAAACTTGCCCATTTCGGAAAAACGGGGTGTTTTGGGAAAATTATTAAAAACATGAAACATAAGTCAGCTTATATAAGCAAAATGAAACAAAAAAAAAGCGCCTCTGAGACAAAGCTGTAAAGTCCAATATACAGGCATCGAATACAAGTTAATAGACTCACGATAACAACAGTAAAAATAGCCATGAAACAATCTTATTAAGAATATATTAACAATGGAAAAATATTAATATAATGTTTTTTAGTTTAAATTTGGTAAAATTCTTTTCAGTTTATGTTAATGATCGTAAGAACTACATATATAAAATCATAAGTACTCTGAAGTATTTTATCAATAATAGTTATGAATTATTATTTCGTTATAAATTCTTATTATCAAAAGAACCTATTACTATCATAAGAATTATTACTTACTGCATAAAAATATTTCATTCATAGATGATATAAGTAATACTACACCCCAACCACCCCAGTAATGTAAATAAGTTTTCAAATTGAGTACATTCTTTAAAACAATCTGAGGTAACACTTTTATTTTAACATTAATGTTTAGTTTCATTATATTAACGTCTCTCTGTAAAGCAACACCTGGTTTATTTAGGGACGGATCTCGTAATTTTGAACCGTGGTCAGATGACGAAGATGACGCCTGAACTGGCATCCCTCTTAGCTTTCGAACCACACCGTCATGAGTAAATTTGGTCACCACTGATTTAACGTGCTCTACGACGGCTTATTGTTCGTTTTTGTATTCTGAAAAGACCATTTTTCGACGATTCTATCTCACTAAGGGGTGAGACTCGGAAAGATGAGCGCATTTCCGAAATTATTCGTCACTTTGACTTTGATTTCCTCCTTGCTAGATATTTTTTCGTTCATTTTTTTCACGCGTATGTGAGTATCGTTTCGTTTCTGGTTAATTATTTTATTTTAATTTTGTCTGCGATTAATCCGAGTTTACTTTATTGTTAAATGCAAACATTTCCTTCGTCGATCTTTCCTCTCACCCCCATTTGGCGAATTAAAACCATCCTAACGCATGCGCAAAAACGTGGAGGGTTTTAGAATCCGTTGGCAAACAATACACGGCGATTCTATGGTGGAAAAGGATCTCAAACGGGCACTGGCGGATCAAAAGCTGAGACTTTAATGCTATGCTACTTCGATTCTTTACTGCAATAGTATATACAAGTATATAAAACTACTATTAACTGATGATAAATTTATTTATAAAAAAATAAAAATTAAATGGATGTATTTTCTCGAGTAATATTGTAATAAAACTGTAAAATTAAAGTAGTAAAAAACAGAATTAAAAAAAAAAAGTAATTTTCTTAAATAGCCAATTACATTAAGAAAAAGCGTAAAAGTGATGTAAACACTGATTGAAATATACTTCCCGCGTTTTTTAGCAACTAACAATTTTAATCGTTCCTCTAAGAATGCAAAAAAGTGAATCTGCTTTTAATTTAGAAAATTCTCGCTTTAAATAAACAGAATGAAAGCTTGACATTATATAAATAATCCTTTATATCATCGAGAAATTTGTCTTTAAGCCTGCGAAGAATTTTTTTTCTAGAGTTTAAAGAATTATTTAGCAGTTTTTTTTCCCTGGAGCTTTCAGAATGTGTATTCTTTGATCCGATATTGCTTTGTATTATAAAGGGAAAAAAGGATGTTTCACTCTACTAGTTAGATTTTAAATTGGATCGAATGTTAGTAGTTTTTTTAATCACACTTTGCAAAATTAGATACATATTAAAAATAAAGGTTTCAAAATTTTTATACTTTTTTTTTTTACAAATACATGAAAAAAGGCAGTTAAAAAAAATCTTATCAGTCTATCTTATCTTATATATAGGAGTGTTAATGCAGCGAAAAAGGTTCAAAAAATTGAAAATGTGATTTTTTTATATTTTAATCTCTTATTTAATGGGGCCAAGCAAGCATTAGAGAAAAGACTATTTTGTTAATTTTTAACTTTTTCAGCTGAAATTGTCTACTTCTTTTTATGTTAGAACTCGGATAGTTCGAACGATTTAATTTCGAATGACTTGGTTATTTTCCCAGAATTTTTCCATGATCTCTTTTTAAAATTTTGAATTTATTTTGCTTCAATGTTACAATTAAAAATTATTTATTAATTTTTTTAATCTAGAATTATTTTTGTTTAATAATGTTTGTAATTTCTATAGATAATAATTATTCATTATCAGCTTTTCATTATATATATGAGGATTTTACTGTATTCAATTTTAAATATCCCTGCTTTTTAAAGGTAGAGAAATTTGGCGAGGGCCTGTCAGCTTTGTCTCGTCCTCGTCATCTGAACGCGGTTCAAAATTATGAAATCCTTCCCAAATAACCCAAGTGTTGCTTTAAAATTACGTTAATATAGCAACCTTGCCTTTTAAAATGTTTGAACTCATGTGATATGAAATGTATACTTTATTTTGGAGTGCTATTTCTATAGTGCACTTCAAAATAAACCATACTTATCATATCCATAAAGTCATGGAATTCTCTTATTTTATAAATTTTCTTGAAATATTATTATTTAACTTAAAAAAATATTAATAATAACTGATTCGGATATGAACTTCTATAAACTCTACATATAGTTTATTTAATAATTATTCATTAGTAATAAAAGCAGTAAAACATTAAACATCTTTGTTGGCCCAGTTTGAAAATTATCGTTGCTTTCCTATCATCCATATTTTTACACTCAATTTTCCTTTCCGTAGAAATCTTAGACTATTCAAATTTGTCTAGAGATTTCATCTTCTTGTTGAAACTTGTTGAATCAAAAACGCCACTGTTTCCTTTTTATTCCTCAATCAATACAGCACCATTTTTCTACAGTCAATCATTTTAAGGACTTGATCTAATGTTTACTATAGTTTATAATTGTGTGATAAATACATATGACAATTTTTGTTATATGCATTGATTCGAAAGTAATTTTTCTTGCGGTCTCTTCAGTACCGCTTTAGCAAAATTCCACATTATATCTTGGCCAAACCAACCATTCATATATTTTTTTAATCCTTAATTTTATCAACTTGATTTCATATTTGCTATAATTTATAATTCAATGATAAAACCTTATGACAATTCTTTTTAATTCGAATTTTTCTTGTCGTCATTTCAACAACGTTATAGCCAAATTTCACCTTATTACTACTTCAAACCTTTTAGCGATTTGAGATGCGCGAGGATAAAATCTGGGACCTTTTGATTAGGAGTCCAGTAACATGACCACGATACAAAAGCAATTGATCGTGCAGCATAGTTGTTAACTGGCTTATAAGCTATTCACCACAGACTCTCCCTCCAGTGAATCGGAGGTGAGACGAGCGACATGGCTGTTGAGTGGTGATGTATTAGCTGTTGATTCTAATACGCCTATACCCATTTGATTAGCGCCAAGCGTTATGGCGAGCGTGTGTGAGTGAGTGGTTGCTGTTGCTGCGTCAAGTGAGTCTAAAAACTTTGGTTGTGGGTAGATGGCGCCACAACAGCTGTGCGAAGGTTGAAGGATCACGTCCGGGTCACCAGTTTAGCGATTTGAGATGCGCGAGGATAGAACCTGGAACCTTGTGGTTCGCAGTCCAGTAACATGACCACGATACAAAAGCAATTGTGCTCGGGTAGCGTAGTCGTTAACTGGCTTATAAGCTATTCACCACAACCTAACTCTTTACATTTTGTTTTTCCATATGTCACGCAGCCTCTTTTATAAGTAGGCAATTTTTACACAGCTACATAAAACTGTTGTGTGATAAAGCTTTAAGACGAACTTCATCTATTTAGCTGATTACATTTTTGATTTCTTAAAGATTTTCGGACGGCAGACAGTTGACTTGTAGATGGATTTTATTAAAAAAAAAATAATACATATATGCAGCTTTGATTATAGACTATACAACAAATTTCAACCATTGAGTACTTTAGTAATCACTTACACAGAGAAATAATATTTAAACTGTATATCCTTTTTTATATCTAGGAGATATAGATTAAAAATATGAAAATAATGAAAATTTCGAGGTCGAATTTTATGACTTTAATAGCAACTTTTTTCGCACCAGGAAGAGAATCAACGGCAGTGGTCCCCCCAAAACTTTCTCGCATACTCTGTAATAAATGTGTCATGCCACATAAAGCCTTTAATGATACTGGACTTGAAACAGTTAAGAGATATTAACTTTTGGAGCGAATTTATTATTTTTATTGACTCTTAGCATTTTTCTATCGCGCCATGCTTGGCGAGTTTTTTGGCGATTAACTTCTGGAAAGCGGGTAATAGTTTTCGAAAATCTAATTTGTACTTCAAACACGTATCAACAAAAATTTGGCATATAACTGTATTTACATCCACAAAATCCAATAGCTAATTTGATATATTATTACGTCATTGCTTTTTTGGACTGCCGCGTTTGCATCTTTTTGAAAGCACAGATAGATAGACAGTCAACCCGTAGTTAATTTTGGCTCAAATCGCTCATTTTGGCTTTTGATAGAAATCTGCAAATTTGGTGTAAAGACCATATACAAAATTTTAACAGTGTATCTCAAATCGTTTTTAACTTTTCTTTATCAGAGACGGACGGGTATTTTCCAAAAGTGTTTTTCGGACTCAAGGAGATGCAAAACGTAGAAATTCGAAAAAAATCTCAAGTTCGAATGTTTTTGATGATTACTGTATACTGTATATACGAGAAAGTAATAAAAAGTAATGCAATTCTCCTTACTGTATATCATTAAATTAACAATGCAATCTTGAAGCTGGAGAAAAACATTTTTCCCCAGAAGAACCATCTTTTCAAAAACTAATTACCTTAATTTGCTGTTTCTATTTGAATAAATGGCTCACTCACAACAGATTTAGACTTAAATTGCGTTCAGATAGCATGACCACACCAGCAACAATCGCATTGCGTGCAGCAACGGATGGATGTCCTGCTCGGACAGCTACGAAAGAATAGGGTGAAAGTTGCTTTCTCTTTGTGAAACAGCGAGTGGACAGACGTTGCGTTAGAACATTGTAAACTTCGTGCCTTTCTTGCGGAAAAATAACTTCACCGGTTGAATAACCGCAGTAAGTTACTGTCTCATGGTCACGGGTGCGTGCTTACGGGAACTGGACGATGTTTTTTGCCGTGCCTGCTTTTGTCCACGCATGGTAGGTCACAAATCTGAATCATTATTAGAACTTGATTCAAAGACAAAGATTTGGAGTACCAAAAGATATGTTTCTTTCTTTCTTTTTTAACATGTGAAATATACAAAGAATATAATCATTGAAAAGTGATTTTGACAAATCCCCTTTCTTGAGAAGTTTTCGAATCAGAAATTAGAACTTGAGTCTGACTACCTGTTTATAAACAACAAAAAAAAAGTTTTCAGCTAAATACATGACACAAATAATTTGATCTTTGGACCTAATATTAATAATTGTACATTGCAGACACATTTATAACATTAATAATTTGGTCTTTAAATTAATGACATTAACAATTTAATCTTTACACTAAGTTTATAGATTTTTATCAAATTTTGGCCGAAATCCATTTGCAGAAATTTTGTTTATGTATCTGAGGACACTGTAGTTAATACCGATTAATATTTGTATTTCCAACCTCATCCCCATTAACAAACATTATCCAACCGTGGGAAAGTAAATTGTAGTTAATTTAGCGCGCGCACGCACACACACACACCATTTTGTATTCACAGTTTAATGACAAAAAATGTGGTGTGGGAAAAAGTTTTTTGCCTTCTCAGAAGATATTTTTATTGTGTATTTTTGACCTTAAGAAAAAATTAGCTTTTGAGTACGTTACAGCATGCGTTTACTTGCCTCATACATAATTAAAATTGTGGAACACATGTTTTTTTTTCATTCAAAACTACATTTTTTGGACATTTTTGATTTCAAGTTATCAAACAATTATGCTGCAGGTGACAAGTTTTCAGATAATGGCTAAGATCAAGATCACCGACAAAACTCGAAAGTTATTTAAGCTCATATATGTACAGATAAATCTTTATGGTAGAACGGGGGGGGGGGAATATTCTTATTTGCTACAACACTTTTAGCCATATCATTAAATAATGATAAGAAAGAAAAATGACACCTGTTGCTGAAAGCAAGCTTAAAATACCTGTTGACCTAGCTCCAACATATGGAAATAATTTATATTACTAGAGGGCTTTCAGAGGGAATTTGTCCATATTTATGTTCATTCGGAGGAAAACGTATATCAACCAGCTCGAATGCAAGGAGATATTCATTACCAAAACGCACCAATTTTCGAGCAAGTTTGACAACAGAATTCGCAACCACATTTTAATGTTTTATGAATACTTGTTTATTTTCAGTACCACGGGCTTACTTGGAAATTATGTCAAAATCATCAAGCTTTTATATTAGATGCCTAGATTTCGCCACTATTCATTCCCGTGTGTGCTTGGTGACCACGGTTCAAAATTACGAGGTCCGTCCCAAAATAGCCCTAGTGTTGCTTGAAACGGGACGTTAATATAACTAAACCAAACCAAGCACATGTTCATAATGACTTTATGATGTATATGAAATTCGGGAAGTAATAATTTTGGATATACTTTACCACTCCTCTAAACCAATTCATTTCTAGACACTTCCACTTTTATTGATAATATTAGGATCAAAGAAAACTGTACATGAAGGCCAATTGCGATAAAACACGCTTTTGATAATATGAAAACCAAACTAACTAATCCTTTAAAAAAACAATAGTTATTATGTAAATAACATCTTTCAAAATATTTTTAGATGGGCGGTGGTATTATAGTGATTTATTATTAAATACTAATTTTTAACTTTCCGATAAAGACAACAGATGGCAGCACAATATGTTCATGCATGAATGAGCATTAATGCTAAGAAAAATAAAGCAAATGTTCCATTTAAATGCTCAATGCCTAATAACTGATATCATATGTACTTAAAGTATAATATTTGCATAATTATTATCTCAATATTTTTATAAATTTTGAATTTCGTTTCTTCTTACAAAAGCGTCTCCCGCTCATGACAATGAATAATGTAATAAATAAACTTCATCACAGTGAATACTATCAGTTAAAAATTCTCATTGAAATATTTCTAATCTAATTGAATCAGAAATAAAAGTTTACAGAAACATACACATTACGAATTTCTAAGGATATACTGGGGCTATGGCATAAATAACGTAATTATTTTAAATCATAAAAGCATCTGTGCTGTAGCTTCGATTGTATTATGCTTTAAAAATTATTTAAGACGAAAGGAGATGGCGTTGATCTGATCTTGTCTGACGCGAACGGAAAAAGAATAAAACATTAATTTGTTTACAGTGTTCAATTTGTCGTCTTTCAATGGCTGATTACGAGTTTGTAATCATTTTTTAAAATTCATTTAATGTAAACGTTGGATTAGATTGTCAAAGAGTTTTCTGCTGACTGTGAAAGAATTAATCTTGCACTGCGATGTTTCAACCTTAATCTCACTATGATGAGTTTTAAATTTGTAAAATTGTGAGCTCGAAATGTCATTAGTAGTTTTAATAAATGATACATTTTGAAAGATCTGAAAGAATTCCAAAATTTAATGCTTGAAGCAATATTGACACTTGAATTTTTCGTTATGAATCGCTGTTTAAAAATGTTTGAAAATAGCAATTTATTTCGTTTTAAAATTTTGATGACGGCCTGAGAATAACAGATTTAGGTGACTCTACGAAAGCGTAGGATGACTTAACAGTATGTTGTCACATTCCAAAGAAGATAGAATTCAAAAGTGGAATTTTGATGAACCACAAAGTCTGAGAAAGGGGGGTGGAAGGGTCAAAGGTCTTAACGAAGTGTCGATAGTTGGTGAAGGAGGGGAAATTTCAGATGTCGTCCACGTCAACTGAACACTACTCAAAACTTCGATGTTTGTCCTCTTATAACTATACTGTTGTTTCAGAATGGGATGCAAGCGTAACAAATTTTTATTTTTTTTTCAGGTATGTACAGTATTTAATTGAAAAAAAAAATCCCAATTTCTATATGATTCTTAAACTAAAACAAACGTAAAGTATATTTTAGGTATTAGATCCAAAAAAGATTCTTTTTTTACAGTCTTTTATAAAACTTTCAAGTTCTTGAAATTGTAGTTTCTAATAAACTTTAAAATTTATAATAGAGAATTTTTGTATCTGTTTGTTGTCGTCGGCCAATAACAAACACAATAATAAAATTTTTTACTAATTAATCTTTTAATTTTTATTCTATATGTTAAACATCATTAACAAATTTTTTTTAGAAAAATTGCAAAATTCCATCAAACAAATAATAATAAATTTGGATATATAATAAAACTTAAAATATATTAAGAAAGTTAAAGTGATAAAAAGCTTTTTAAAACAAATATTTGGCGGTTAAAATTAAAATCTCTGAAAAGCCAGAAAACAATATGATAATGAAATAGAAAAATAAACCAAGAAGATGCTTTTTATTAATTAGAAATTAAAATATAATTTATTATGCTTATTTTAATTACGTCTTACCTAGAATATTATTATTGATGCCTTACGCTATTTTTATTCTAATTTTGAAATTTTACTTAAATAATAATTTTCAAGATTTTAGCGCATAAACAGCACCCTGAATTTTATTAATTTTCATTTTATTAATAATGTATTTTGTTGGCGAAACTTGATAAGCACAAAAATTGAAAAAAATAAACAAAGTTGTTTCTAGTCGTTTGCTACAGGTTTTTATTTAAAAAAACTGATAAATAATTTATTCCATCTATTTTTTCTGACATTGCTAATGTTATTTGCTTTTTTTAATTCTTTATCATGACAAGTTTATGATTATGTAAGGAATTCGATTGCCACCTTTTCATTAATTATGTTAAAACAAAATGTTGCCTTAAATTAATTTTTTTTATATAGAATGTTATAAAAATAGGTCAATTTAGGAGTCTTTTTCAAAACAACTGGAATTTTCAATAATAAATGAATTGCTTTATCGTTTGCCCATTTATGAAACATAAATTCCACGGAATGAATTAATCATTTTATGAGAGATTTGAAATGTTTTGAGAAACATGATTCATTTCCGATTAGAAATAACCGTTATTATCCAAGGTAGAAAAATAATCTACAATTATTTTTATAGCATAAATAAACACACACATCGTATAATTAACACACAAAAAAATGAGTGACCTTCTCCAACGAATGCAACAATGGTCCATGATGACGTGTTGTTTTTACATAACCTTCATGGGTGGAAAGTTCTACGAATTTACCGATTGCAGTAGTCCCATTTTGTTTTCTCCACTACTATGATATGCAAATATCTTCCGTAAAGCTTTTCATTCTTTTAGATGCATCAACCTGATCATCGGCTCAGACGAAATATTTTTGTCTTAATTTGCATTTTCGATTCAGTCTTTTACGAGTTTCGGAATAAATTGAGTACTCTGTCTGAAAATGTGTTTTTCTTAGAAGCTTACTTTAAGGATGCGATATTACTGAAAATTACGAAATCAGTAGTCTATTTCCTGTCTTTTGCAATCAGATCTATATGTATGTTAATACCGAAAATTGGTTCTAAAAATGAATTCATACTCTTTTCGGAGGAGGAAATAAGCACATTATAAGTTTCTGATCTGAGCAATTAAATTTCGTTCGAAATCAAAGAGTTTTTGAATGAATTGTATTGCAAACTTGTTCCAAAGTTTGTTGAAATTACAGAAAGTTTTAAATAATGAAATAAAAATTTGGGCATAGCAGAAAGGGCGCATTAATTACAAAAGTTTTGAGGGAAAACATGTTTTAATCTAAATGTCTAATTGAGCGTAATTCGATACGACTTTTATTCCTTTTATGGTTTCTGAGCTTAGCAATGGGCATGTAAATTCAGACATTATATATATTACAAAATGATATATCTTAATCTGATTTAAATCTTAAATAATTTCCTAATTTTTATCTTAATTTAACCCATACTAACTTCATTCTAAAATGTTCTCTTATTTCCTAATCCTTTTCCCATTTTATTTAATTAACTTAACAAGTACTCAGAAAAACTGAGGAATTCAGCAGCCTCTCACGCTCCGAGTGAAGGAATAAAAATCTTTTGTTTACCACCTTCTTTTAAAGATACTTATAATTTTCCTATCCTAAATCTACACGTGGCAGATAAATAGCTATCAGAATCTCATAGTATAAAATCCCGAAGGGAAAAATTTCGATTTCTTTTGTTCTTTTGCTCTTGTGTCTCGATGTAGACTGACTTATTTCTTACCACTTATTCTTTGTATATAATATGATTCCCGCGATGGAATAAATAGAATTTCAAAATTCGCCACTGTTAATTATATATATATTAGCAGTTGCGTGGCCAAAGAGAAGACACTTTTGAAATGTGCAAAACTTCATTTTATTCCATCCCGGAGGCATCATTTATGTACAAAAAGCGATGATGAAACTGACGCCCGCTCACAAGCGATACAAGAGCAGAAGAGCGAGAAATTTTTCCCTTCGATTATTTTACTATGAGATTTTGGTAGGGATTTCTTTGACAAGTGTAGACTTAGAAAAGGGAAATATAGATATCTTTAAAAGAATGTTGCAAACATTAAGGATTCTTATCCCTTCACTCGGTGCGTGAGAACCTGCTGATTGCAGTAGTTTTACAGAGCTCGTATTATATTAATTAAGTAAAAAAAAAGTGGAAATGGATCAGGAAATAAGAGAACGTTTTAGAATGTTAATATGGTCTAAATTAAGATAAAAATTAGGATATTAATTAGGATTTAAATTGGATTTTAAAATACCATTGCATTATATAAATATAATGGAAACGCATACTTGTATGCAGTTTTGTAATTAAATCAAGAGAAGACACTTTTAAAAATTTAAAAAAAAAAAGAAAAAAAAAAACCTTCGTTTTATTCCATCCCGTTAGGCATAATTTATATACAAGAAAGAAGCGACGAGGTACGTCAATCTACAGCACGACACAAGAGCGAAAGAGAAAGAAATAATTTTCCCAAATGATTTTATACTGTGAGATTCTGATAAAGATTCTTTGACAAGTTTCGATTTAGTAAAGAAAATTAGGAAACTTTTAAAAGAATATTGCAAACATTAAGGTTTTTATTCCTTCACTCGGAGCGTGTGAAAATGCCGATTTCAGCAGTTTTACAGTGTTTGTAGAATTATTTAAATAAAAAAGGTGGAATTGGATAAAAAAAATAAGAGAACATTTTAGAATAGAGTTAATATGGATTAAATTAAGATAAATATTTGGAAATTACTTTATATTATATATACATATTATATAGGTTAACCTTTTAAAGCTTAAAAAACTTTTCCTTCAAATGGCATATATAGCTATTAGAAATTTGTAAAGATAATTTTAGATTTCGAAACGTAATAAATAACAGAACTCGAACATGTATTGGATGCATCAGTATTTTTTCCCTAACGCTGGCGTCTTTTTTATCAAGACATAAGAATTCAAAGGCGAAGCGATGGCAGGTGAAAGGGATGGGACTGCCAAAAAACAAAACATCGACCACATAAAAGAAGAAGGAGGGGTTGGGGTTGGAGGGGACAAGGCGAAGAAGACAAGTTCGAAAACGAAGTGAAAAATAGCGCCCCAAGCATCGGATGCAATGGATACTGGAAATGGAAGATATAAAACAATGCGGATGGCGGAATTCAAAGATCTTTTGGAAGTCGAAAGAAAAGTGCTAAAACTTGAGATGAAGACTGACATCTCGTATTTCGAAGAAGGGGGTGTCCTCTCGATCGAATAGTAGCCTCTTTTTTATATGTTTCTTTTGTGGGAGCGGTATGAAAGGCGGAAGAAAAAAATGGGCAAATAATTTTTGCTTTGCTCCAGGGATGGAGTCGTATAGAAACATTGAGGCTGAATGGTAATGAGGCTCAAATAGTGGTAGAAATATGTTTAAGTCTTTTTTTTTCTTCTGTATTTTAGGTTAGATAATAGTTATTTGTTTATTTCATTGTTTCACTTCCCAAAAAGGTATAAGTCCAGAAATAACTCAAAACCGAAAGGAGTTTTTTTTAAAAAATTTTTTACAAATATTTACATAATTCATGCAAAATATGCGAGCAATCCACTTTAAACAATAACTAATATTGGAAAAAGCTAGACATAAGGTTATACTACCAAAAGGAACCAGCGGGTTTAGTTTAGATATATTAACGTCCTGTTTTAAAGCAACACTAGGGCTATTTGGGAAAGGACCTCTTAATTTTGAGCCACTGTCAGATGACGAGGACAGCATATGAGCTGGTACCTACCTCTCCGAAATTCCATACCACACCAGCGGGAGGACATATGGCCCCGATTGATTTAACGTACACAAGACCCACTAAGAACCAGTGTTAGTGGTCTCTTAAGATGCATATGTTTTCCCTAACGATTAAATTTAAAATTTAACATAGAACTACAATTACAGTCGCATATTCATATATCAAATTTGATATATTTAACTCATTGCGCTTTTGAATTATCGCGTTTACTTATTTCTGAAAGTACAGATCGACAGACAGTCAATTCGTGGTTGGATTTGGCTCAAAATTTGACAGGTGTCTATTCTATAGATGTTAACTCAATGTAAGCTCTCACTATACAATGTACATGTAAGCTCTCTTTGTTTTATAATTATCGTGTTAAATTATATTCGAGATAAATTATATTCGTATTGTAACATTCCCCGTGTCCCAGTACTGATGAGACATTCACAGTCAGTTTTGTCGTCGCTGTTAATAGCTAAACTCCTCGAGATAGCCAAATGGTGGATCTTTTCACCTGGGTGGTCTCGTATCTGTTCATTAGCAAATAGTGATAGACCACATGTGGGAATTCCTCGTCCAAGAGATATTGATGGTACCTTCAAAGAGAAAGGGGTGTCCAAACATCTGGATGCTAAATGTTTCTCATTGTGAAAGGGCTATGATAACTCCGTGTTCCAGAATAGTCAGTGATGAAAGGTGCATCACTAAAAGGACCTTCCTACGACTTACTGGCGCCGATGAGGGAGCATATAACTCAACCCCGATTGGCCGAAAGAGAGCTAAAATGACCAATGTTAATTAAGAGGCGGAGATTGTTGCCGAAATAAAGTGAGGAGATTTTTCTTTAGAGAGAAGAGAAGAAACGAATTGCAGACAAACTGTTGGACTACGCCCACAAGTTCGGAGTCCTAGAACTACCCCTGGAGTAGTCGTGTTGACTAACAACCTGTTAGTTCCCTATAGTGTTGCTTCTCCGTATTGATGGAGAACTGAGTTTCAAAATAAACTTTCGACTTCGACTGTTGTGTCTCCTACAATAGGTGTAAATAACTATTTATTTAACCAAGATTAGAACAAGTTATTTTTTGTATATATAGGGCTGTAAAATAAAGAACTGTCTGGAAATTCTGCTTCGTTATTTGATCAGTCTAGATCATGACATTACAGTATACGATAAAGTAAAAAAGTTCAAGTTAAAAATAATAATTTACCTTATCCTAAATTAGTTTGAGCATTTTTCAGAAATGGAACGCTTTGCCTTATTTTCATGAACTTTTATGAGAAAAAATATTTAGTTTAACGATTGTTTCGCATTACGAATAAGGTTCGAGAACGAATTTTGCTTGTTTAACGCGTTTCCAATGTATTTAAAACACTCGCATCTGTTTAATATATAGCTGCATGCAAACATAGATACAACATGTACATGAATCTTAATAAATTGAAAAACAGATTTTCATGAAATTACCAAAATAAAAAGAACTAGCTCAAAATAAGCCATTAATGTGTTGATTAAATAAAAAAAAATCCTATCGCCAATTTGGGAGGCAAAGATAAATTGCTTAACATCTAAGATACTATCTGGCAACAAAATTGTTGATGTTAGAAAAGATCAAAATTATGGCTTGAAAATCACTTTTCAGTCCCTAATTTCTAAGATATTGCAGTTAGGAAAATGTTTTAATACAAAACTTGTTCGTCCTAATGAGGCGCTTATTTTTCTAATTGGATTTATTTTTCTATTTTCAATATTAAAAAAGTTATAGCGAAATGAAAATTTCAACCCACCACCATTTCCACCCCCTTTGAGTCAGATGGGTCATTTACGAACTCGTTCAAGATTTTTACATTTCTAACAACATATTCCAAGCGAGTTAATATCCAAACAAAATTACTCTAGTTATTCTGTTCGCAAGATAACACGGACAAAGAAAATTTTAAACTTATATAAACTTTTGAACGAAGAGTGACTTTAGGTTCCAAGGACCATGAGAAGAACTGAAGCAATTTTCCAGAAGTCAAGTCATGAGAATCACTGCAATGTTGAAATGTGTAACTAAATTCACCAGCATATTAAAAATGAGGCCCCATATGTATTTCCATATCGCCCAAAGATCGCAAATTATTTAAATAAGCCATCGCTTGGAATTATTGTCCAACATTGGTAATCATCTAACATTAAACCGCCGAAGCAATATCCCTACATCTCAAAACGGAATCAAATAGTCATCATTTGAAGACTAATAACGGCTATTCCAAGTGTTCAGTCACACATGACTTGGGATCGTGCCATACTCGAATTCGGTGTAACATGCGAGCGCGAAACGTGTCGTACCCGCATTTCGGAATCAATCAAGAGTATGTAAACACACCGAACTGACGCGTCTTTCAATCTGTCTTGGACAAATACACACCTTCTGAATACACATCGGCTACACTGGATGTGTTTACAGCTATCTGCGCCGTTCCAAGTATAGGTATTAGATATGGTGGAATGGCATTACTTCTTTCGCATTAAATCCGTAATACCTGCTCATGAGCTTTCCAATGAAGAGGTAACAAGCAGGTTTGCGCAAGCATTTGTTTGCGAAAGCCGTGTTTTGTGGCGTAGGGTCATTTTTTTTTAAGCTTGAGCGCGTTTTCAGAAAATGCGCAATACAGGAAATGTCTGCAATCTTTGCGTGTTTTATTAGTTATTTTTGTATTTCTGTGAAATCATTAACTCATGAATTAGATTGCTTAATGGTTTTTATACTGATAGATGGTCCGATACAACAGAGACGGACGAAAATATCTGTTCAACGCAATACTAACTTCTTTAATACTATGACGCTTATAATCTACTATAATAATCTTTATTGTGCCGCTGGAGTTGCTGTAGAGGTCGCCAACGAATTATGTTTAGATAATTTTTGTCAATAGTTTTGTTGATCCGATTTCACGATTGGCAGCGTGTCATTTTTATTTTTAGATATTATTTTTCTAATTCAATAGAACTTCGGTATTCTTGAGTGATATTTGCTTCGAAAACTGTTTTCAGTAATTTATTATTATTTTTTTTATTGAAAACAGAATACACTAAAGTAATTAATTGAACTAAAAGAAATGTAGAAATATAGTCATAACACATTTAAGAAAATTTTATTGTACTGAAATAGTTCAGCTCCAAAATTTTCAGTACCAAATTACCCTTATATTTATGAGATGAGTATATGAATATTAATTTTCTCTTATCTTTTATGGCATTAAATTAATTAATTCAAGGTACATAATAAAATCTGGAGATTACATAACAAAGTTTTAAACTTTGTCAGGGAAAATGTGCATAAATTTATTTTTAGTACGTAATTTTGTAAATATATATAAGAAGCGCAACTGTTAAACATTTCTTCTTATTATTAGTGCATTTAATAAAATAATTTAAGACGGAAAAAAGAACGTTGTAAAATCTTATTTAATGCAATGGAACGAAAAAAAAATGCTTTAAATTCATTTTAATACTTGACTGTGCATATATGTGTAAGATATGTATGCTTGCAATTACTTTGTTCATATTTTCTTATATGTTTTATAAGATAATTTAGATGAGTTCCGCTCAGGCGTCGCCACCATCATCTAACCACAGTTCATAATTTCGAGATTCGTCTTGAAATAGCTTTAATTTTGTTTTAAAAAACGGGACGTTAATATTATTAAACTAAAATAACTATGGAGTTTATACGAGGAATAAAATAGAGAAATTAAAGCCCAGCGAAATTAAATGTGCAATTAGAAGATATATTATATGGACAGTTATATTTTACAAGTGATATACATGAAATTTAATTCATATTAAAGAAACATATTTCCATCGAACCAACTAGTCCCCAAGGGCGGTTAATTCAGAGAAAAGTTAATTCTAAGAAAAAATTTGGAGTTCATATAAAATTCTAATACGTTTTCATAACGAAATTATCTTTTTTTGAATATGAATAAAATAATATATTACATTCATGTTGAATTTTAATATTCTGAAATTTGCTGGAATTCCAAGTAATTAAAAAAAATCTATAAATTTAAGTAAATTCAGAAATAATCAAAAAAGAAACATGCATCTAATTTAAAATAAAGCCATCATTTCATACCATACCATTTAATAGAGAAAATACGGTAACCATACATTTGTATTTTCTGTATCAGCGCAGATACAATGTTCCACGGGAATATACACACACACTTTGAAAGAGCAAACATGGAGAGATATCTCATTTTCTAAAGCGATGATTAATACATCCAATGGATGACAATGCAGTTACGAATAAAGTTTATCAAAGTTTTTAATGCAACCTTGAATCATTTGAAAAACATTATTTCTGCCAATGACGGAGACACGCATGACTGGATGCTTGAATTGCCTCATATGCGAACGCCTCATCAGTCACTGTCAGAGTCGTAACGAACGGAGAGAGAATAAAAATCAATTCCTCGCATTTTTTCAACTCTCAATCAATCGAAAAACACTCAAATCATTGGGAGGAAAAAGGAAAAAAAAAAAAAGAACATTCAGTAGCAAATTGTCATTTCTTCGTAGATTATTACTTTTGCTAATAGTTCTCCTAACTACCGTCGTTGGAACGTAAACATGTCTTCAACTAAGGCCATAAAAAATGCATTAATTTTCGAACGGTACATCTTCCCAACAAGACATTCCCCCACCGACGTATCTTCTTATCATACAATAAAATCCCATTACAAAACTATCACACCATTTTGGAATAAAACCAGACGATGTCGGGAGGGTCTACCTCCCCTAGTGAACCTCCCTGGAACTTCATTAGGATCGGGCTCTGGTCTGTACCATCTTCGATGCTTATCTCCACGTTCGTTTACATGCCTTTCGCGTCAATAAAACCGCATCGAAAGAGGATGAAGAAGATGTTGAAGAGCAGGGATGGGGGACAGGGATCATTAGAGGCAAAAGCGAGTCTTATCAGCGTGACGTCGTCCATCAAGGAGGCGTGACAAGGACAGAAGGGATGGTTTCCGCTTTGCAGGACGATGATGTCTTTGGACGGTGCTGTAGAAAGAGATCTTCGCTCTCTGTTGGGATGTTGATTTAGAAATTCGTGTTAGAGAAATTAATCTAGGAAAAATGTCGGAGAAAAGATAAAAATTGCTGAGAACTGGATACAGATAAAAGTATTTGCCGCCATAACGCAGAACACGAATATGTCTTAATCGGTAAAGTTATTTTAGACGTTTTAGAATACCAGTATGTTAAATTAAATTTAGAAAAATAGCAAATCATTATTAGTTTGAACGAAGATAAACATTATATATATATATATATATATATATATATATATATATATATATATATATTAGCAGTTGCGTGGCCGAATAGAAAACACTTTCGAATTTTTAATTTCGATTTATTTCACCCGAGAAGCATATTATGTACAAGAACCGACGATGAAATTGATGTCCGTTCACATCGCGATACAAGTTCAAAAAAAAAACAAATTTTTTCCTTCGATCATTCTACTATGAGATTTTTACATGGATTTCTTTGCCATGTGTCGATTTAGGCAAAGGAATTTTAGGTACCTTTAATAGAATGTTGCAAGCATTAAAATTTTTTATCCCTTCACTTGGAGCGTGAGAAAATTCAGAAGTAAGTATTTTTATAGAGTGCATGTAGAATTAATTAAATAAAAAAGTGGGAATTGGATCAGGAAATAAAAGAACATTTTGAAATGAAGTTAATATGGGTTAAATTAAGATGACAATTTGAAATTTAATTATAATTTAAATTATGTTAAGAGATATCATTACACACACACATACGTAATTTAAAATATGTAATGATATTTTAAAATCTAAATTAAATCCTAATTAATTTCCAAAGTTTTATCTTAATTTAACCGATATTAACTTCATTCTAAAATGCTGTTTTATTTCCTGACCCAACACTACATTTTTTTTTGTTTAATTAATTCAACACGAGCTCTGTAAAACTACTGAAATTAGCAAGTTCCCACACTCCGAGTGAAAGGATAAAAAATCTGTCAATCTAAGAGAATTATTTTAAAAGATACCTATATTTTCCTTACCTAAATCGACACGTGTAAAGAAATCCCTATCAGAATCTCATGGTATATAATCATCGGGAAAATATCTCTTTCGCTCTTGTGTTGTGCTGTAGATTGACGTACCTCGTCGCTTCTTGCTTGTACTTAAACTATCTCTTCCGGGATGAAATAAAAGCGAAATTTAAAAATTCAGAGTCTTCTTTCTCTCTTCGGCCATGAAACTGCTTCATATTATATATATATATATATATATATATATACTATTAATAAAAGTGAATCATTTTAACATTTAAAAATAAAGTTTAAATAATTTTTAATTTAATAAGAAATATTCTATACAATTATTCTGAGTATATCTGTAATTATCTATAAAATATATTTCGAAATGCAAAATTAACAAACAATTTCAAACTAAACTTACTTATTATTAGCATTTCCATAATCATATGGTCAGTGATACATGCGTGAAAAATAACGTAACACAAGCTTGAAAAAAAAAATGAACTTCATAAAATCATGAACTGCGCCAAACATAAGCGCCAAGAAGTAAAATAAATGCAATTATTTGAACACCAAAATGAACAAATTTATATAAAAATTGCTGGTGATATTAAAAAATATTCGAGAATTACTATTCAAAAGAAGCATTAATCAATCTTAAGTATAACAAATTTTGTCTCATACTTGTATGATTCATATTTTTGTCTTAACGTATTTTTTGTCTTCTCTTTTCAGAAAAAAAAAACTATTTGTGTGTTTGTTGCATTCAGAAGAATTTATGCATATTTATTTAATTGTCAAACTTCAATAAATAATAAGTTTTCATATTGTTCATTAAATTTTTCTGAAAACAGTAATTAAGTTCTTGTAAACTGACAATATGCGTGCAACTTGCATATGTTAATGATGAGCTCAATTGGTCTCATGGTAAAAAATAAAAATCTAATTAGCCTACTTGCGATGATGCCATACGACAAGAGACAGAAAAATTATTAGCAGTATGATTAGATTGAGGTGAAATCTGATTGATTATGATGGCGTATTTAGCTTCAAAAGTTTATTCACGCTAGCATAGTAAAAATTTTATGCTAGCTAGAATGTTTTCTATCAATAGCTTGTTTGAGAACCCGTTTATCAATTTTAATTATTTTAGACACATTTTCATTACGTACATTTTATAAATTTCAAATAAATCCTCTGAAAAACTTTTATATAAACGAACAAACGATATTTTTAATACATCGTTTAATGTTTTTGAAATCAAACCTCTACAATTTTCAAATTTCTAACGCGTTTCTTAAAAATTACATACATTGGGTTTTCGAAGTTTTTTTTGTTTGTTTTTACGATTGATTATTTTCAACTTTTAAAATTTTATTTCGTTTTTAATGCATTGGAGCTTAAATATATTTAGTTTTTGAATCTTTTGCATACTTTTAATAGTTGCATGATTTTTAGCTAAAATGTTTTTAGATTGACTACACAAAAATATCTAATAAGCTTTATAATGTTTTTACCATTCACTATTTATAGCTTTTATTTTTTATGTATATATTTTGTAATTCCACTGGCACTGGAGGTTTTTTTTTGCATATTCCGCATTTTCTTTCAACAATTAGTTAGATAAATTAGAAATCTCACAAATCATTATTTGAAGAATTGGAACTAACGTTAAATGGTAAATATGATAGTTGGTCCTGTATACAGACAGAGCTTCACTTGCAGTTTACATTACGGATTACTTATACCCTTTATTGTAAAAAAAAGAAAAAAAAAGAAAATTTAACTGCTGACCCATGAATACACACTTTAAAGCTTAAATTTTAATATTACAATTTGTATGCGGAGAAAGACAGGTGCCAAAATATAATTTTTCTGTCAGCAATAATCTAATTATGCAAACGATTATTTCTTATTCGTGCATGTCAGTAAAAATGATGATGATGACGAGCTGCTGCAGACAAATTTCATTCATGTTTATTTTGCATTTTTTTTTTAAGTTTACTTTTTATTCAAACAAATCAGCCCTTTTTTTCCTTGCAATAAAAATATTGTTTAATGCATGTAAAAAATATACAAAAAATATGCAGTATTTCACATTTAGAATCAAAAATTATTCTTTTTTGTTACAGTTGTGAAATATGCAAACGATATTTTTTTTCTCGCAGAAAGTAATTTTAATGATTTTTAGATTCAGACTATATTTGTTTCTTTTTAATATTTATTTACAATGTTACATTTGAATAACAATTTGTTTCTTTTACTAATAATCTTGAAACATTTTTAAAGAATTCTAGAAACATTTAACAAACCTATGAAGAAGAATGCATAAATTTGGCAGGAGAAATTGCCGCAAGTTAATTATATTTTGGATATTTTTTGCAAAACTCAGACACTTTCTTTCTGTTGTTCGAATGGCGTTTTAACATGATATCATAATAACTCATAATAAATGATGTTTCTATGCAATTTCTGACCGAAGTTCATTTAACACGCTCAGCCCATAGAGGCAAGCAAGACATGCAAGTTTGTTACGCGATTCCCTAAGACAGACACGATATATTGTGATTAATCATATTCAAATGATAACAACGCTAGCACAAATGCATTAAAACCACCCCCTTATCGTTAATGTAACCCAGTCTCTTCATCTTGATGATAATTTATTTTAATGTTAGTCATGAGCCTTGTCATCGAAACAACACGAGATATGGCGAAGACAAACACTATCCAACCCAACGACATCGCGTTAAAGTAATGACTTTTCCTGCCTGCATAAAACCACCATATTTCATATTCAAATGATTTTAGATATTTCTCTTTTTACAATGTCAACCCACCAGTCACCCTTATAAATCCATCCACCACCAACCCTCTCCCGTTGCACGGTCAACGGCAGGGTTGAGTTGTTCGCTGCCCTCTTCGCCAAAAGTTTAGATATTGAATTTAAATATTCATGGATTTTTCCTGGATAGAAACTGTAATTTCGATTTTGGCGATGGATGGATATATATCCTTGGTAAAACTATCGCAAGATGAATGAACTGGTTCGCGCCAAATAACTCACGCGAAGTCTCGCGGGGACACGAGAAGTTGTTCCGAGTTTATTATTTTTAAGGGATATATATGTGTAGAGCGTGAGAGAGGTGGGGAGGGGAGAGATTTTTGACGGGGTGGGGTTGGGGGTGGAGAGAGCGAAATTTATAGACATGTTCTCGGCAATTTGCTGGGGAAAATGCATGTTATCGAGAGAGAGGGAGGCGATATCTTCGAGAAATCAACTCAGAAATGCAATTTCGCGTTTTTATTGCTACTCGTAATCGGGACATTCTCCTCAAATGATCGGAACTTTGCGCTTTTTTTATTCGCTTATTGTTTTTTTTTTCTTTCTCCCCCCCCCCCTTTTTTTTTTCTTCCAGAAAATGTGTTATTTTAACGTTTACCAAGAACTTCCCAATTGCGTGAGTTCGAACGCCAGTCGTTATACCAATTTGAGACCGGTACAATGAAATAAGAGATGTTAATCTTGGATAGAATGGGCTGTTTTTTTTTTTTTTTTTTTTAATGTGTTTCGACTGGTAACATCTCTGAGTGATTCTGTTGGTTGTTAAGTTAAGTTTATTCTTTCTAGCCATGGTGGAGATTAATTCAAAAAAGAACTTTTCTAATGATTTAATTAAAAAACACATGGACTCAATGCGGTTCAGTATCAATGGATGGATATTTGTTAAACATGTTTCATAGTAAAAAAAAAAAAAAAATTTTAAAGTTTTTCATGCTTTACTGATTAATTGAACATTCTGTCAAAAATTTAAAAAAAAAAATATGATGAAAGTAAAGTTATTAATTAGGTCGAAAAATCCGTCTAACCTCAACATTGCCAGAGTTTATTTGATTATATACAATTTCTCCATTCTAATAGTGACTCAATAGATAATTTCTAAATTTGCTAAAAATAGGCATATATTTATAATAATTTACAATAAGAAATATCCCACGGGGGGCACTTCGTAATTGAGGACGGGAAGCTTCCGGCATAGTGGTTGGTTCTCGCCACCCACGTGAGTACACGGAAAGGTGGTGGTCTGGTTCCTCCTATCGATGACGGTTCGTACTTCTTTAGAGAAGGATTGTACCGAAGCCGATGATGGCTCTTTCGACTCAACCACAGTTTCCGGCAGTATTGCTGTTGCGGCGGTCCGGTCATTCACGTTTTTCCGTGTGCCTTCCGGAGTGTCAGAGTAGTCAGTTTGTGGATGTGGTTACAATAAGAAAAAGGCTCGAATGGAAGTAAATAATTATACTGTCTTCTAGTCGTAAAAATTATACTACCACTTTTTTGGGAAGTAAGTTTTACATCAAATTCATCAATCTTTGTACGAACTTACGAGGATTGGCATATGTTCTGACAAATTTTTCAATAAGACAGATGCTTCAGTTCATTATTTCAAACAAAATGGTGTGTCCTGACTTGTTACTTAATCATTAACTCCCCAAATTAATTAATTAATCAACAGAAATTTATCTAATAAGATAAATGAGTCACTTTTCTTAACCCTTTAAAGGGCCATTTTTTTCTAGTCATATTATGTTAAAATATTTTTAGGTTTGAAATTAGAATAAGAAAAGGGATTCATTTAGCTTATTAGATAAATTTAATTTGATTAATTAATTAATTTGGTTAATTATTAATTAAGTAACAAATCAATACATATCATTTTGTGTGAGATAAAGAACTGAAGCATCTAAGTTTCTGACTTACTAAAAAAAATTGTCAGATCTTATGCCAACCTACATAATTTCATACAAAGATTGATAAATTTGGTGGGAAGCATATTTCCCACGACCCTAGAAAGGGTTAAGTCAATCACAATCACAAAAATATTTTAATATGCCATGACTAGAAAAAAATGGCCTTTTAAAGGGTTAATAAAATATTCTTGACGTATTAATAACTTAAATAAAGATATTTCACCTTTCAATGAGTGAAACTGATCGAGTTATAAAGAGTTGAACATCACTATTTTTAGACGAATTTGATAAATTAATGCACATTCAAAATAATTTTATTCCGCATATACATTAAAATTGTATAGACATAATTTCTTTATCTCAATGAATTTTCAATAATAGAAAACGCTATAGCTAAAAGCCAAAATATGTTTTCTGTAAATTTGATTAATTTTTTTCGTTCAATAACTTTTAAGCATAATTAGATAATTTCATCATTTCACAACTAAGTTTTTGTAGGCTTCTAAATGATAAAACCACAAGCTCAGAAAAGAGACGTGGAAACATTCCGCAGTAGCAGACAGCTGTGGAGACGCGTAGAACTGCAGACGATTCTTTGTCGTATTCTACTGTTGCTGCTTTGTATTTCCTAATTATGTAGAAGACAATTGTTTTTCTTTATCGGCAGAGATCCACTAATTTTCCATCACCGTCCATTCTAAAAGAGGGCTCCGCCGATCGATTTTTGGACTTTCGCTATCAATTAGACAGCCACTCCCGACAGACAAAATTAATTTAACCCCTTCGAATCGTTTATCACGGCAGCAGACAATGCGTTTCAGAGAGTCGCTTTTTAAGTAAGTCTGTGGCATCTGACACTGTGAATTGTCTGGTGAAATGAAAATCCTTTTCAGAAACCTCTTAGAATAGCCGGTTCAGAAATGATAGAGAAAAATGATGAAAGGGTGAAATGTGATCTAAGGGGACGATGAAAACCGGCATTTTTGTGAATTATTTATTAAAGTTTATGAAATTATTTAAGCATAGATATTATATTATAAATATGTCAAATATCTTTAAAAAACTTTGAAAAAAAAATTTTTTTTAATAAATTAAAATATGTATAATTTTTTTTAAAAAAAATTTTTGACGGAAGAATGCAATATGGTTTTACGGGGATGAAGAACTCCGACATTTTTGTAAATTATTTACTTAGATTTAAGAAATTATTTAAGCATATGTATTAAATTATAAATATGTCAAATCTAAAAACCCTTTAATATGAAATATAATATTTTTTTTAAATTTAAAATATGTATAATTTTTTTTAAAAAAAATTCAAAGTTTAACAGGCAATTTAATTTTTAATTTTAACTGAAGGGTGCAATTTGATTTTACGAGGGTTGATAGTCGCCGGCATTTTAGTGAATTATTTGCAAAGGGTTATGAAATTATTTAAGCATATGTATTAAATTATAAATGTCAAATATCCCTAAACATCCATTAAAACTAAATATATTATTTTTGAAAAAGATTTTAAATATATTATTTTTTAAAAATATTTTAAATATATTATTTTTTAAAAATATTTTAAATATATTATTTTTTAAAAATATTTTAAATATATTATTTTTTAAAAAGATTTTAAATATATTATTTTTTAAAAAGATTTTAAATATATATATATATTTTTTAAAAATTCTAAATATTCCATGCGATTTAATTTAAATTTTTTTCTATTCATTTTTCCTTACAGCCATATATAAATTTATCTCGATCAAAACTGTGTATAACTTTATAATTCCAATGAAATGTTAATTTTTTTATAAATATTTTTATGAATACATACGAAATTTTTATAGAATATGTGTTTCTGAACTAAAATTGACATTTAACTATCTAAAAAAAACCCCTTGAAACAAAAAATGCATAGCAATTTTTAAAAATATTTATAACTTAAATTTATATTATCTATCTTATTTCATTTCATCAAAAATTAAGACAACTGAGCATTTAATGATATTTCAATCTCATTAGAACATAGTTTTAAGAAAAGTCATTAAAATCGACTTTTATTAGACCTATCAAACATTCATATTATGGAACAATACATTTTAAAATTCTATTTTAGTTGGATATAAACATATATATTGGTGACAAAACAATAAAATGAAAATTCGCATTCGTGTCATTTTTTACATACATTACACTCCCGAGTATTCAATCTCATTAAAACATAGTTTTAAGAAAAGTCATTAAAATCGACTTTTATTAGACCTATCAAACATTCATATTATGGAACAATACATTTTAAAATTCTATTTTAGTTGGATATAAACATATATATTGGTAACAAAACAATAAAATGAAAATTCGCATTCGTGGTCATTTTTTACATACATTACACTCCCGAGTATTCGGCTTAACGTGGCGGAAGAGCAGGCCGGGTAACAAAAAAGCCGGATAGGCTGGATTCTGTGATCTCATTTTTTTGCCTACCAATACCAGAATACAGAGTTTTCATACCAAAACTCACTCACAATACGTATTTTTTCACTTCTTATTGAGAACTAAGTCATCCATTTATCGCAAGCCACGTAGAATGTGAAGGCAGCCGCGTCGGTAACGTAACGAGTTAAAATAGAAGGCTCTGTACAGGTAGTTTATACATGTTAATATACTGCACCGCACGCTTCAAGAATTTATTAAAGAAAAGGTAAGTTAAAGGGTATAAATAGTTCACATTTCAACATAAATTCTGTAATACCTAATTTAAATGCAGGAAATATAAGCAAAACATTAATGTAAATCATAGATCTAGTTCTTAAGAAATTTGACACAAAATGATTACACAAATATAATCAGGAGCAGCGTCAGTAAATGAGGTCCCTTACACACGGAGAAACAATGAACAAGGAGCAGAAGGCTGCTCTTTTCCTGTCACAACTTGGATTTTACACACGACACGTTGGAGGATCGCTGCAGACGTCCGATTTCAATGCCTCGCCAATGTTGGTTTGGCGTCATCATTTAATTACGATTACGAAACTAAGCCGGATAGTCGCGAACCAGATATTTTGTTTCAAATCATATAAACTTTGTTTTCTTCAATTCATTTAATACTTTTCATTATTTTGACAATGTGCTTTACAATATAAAAAATATGTGAATTTTAGATTAAATTAGATTAATATTTACATTTACGCTTAAATAATTTCTAAAAAATAATGTTTTTATTTCTTTCTAAGTCACAAACTTTCAGCCCAAAGCTATGTGCGCAGTATTTTCCCATTCAATGAGCGGAATGAACTGCGATAGGAGTTATGAATGTAGATGATTGTTTTAAAAATAGTATACTAATTGGATAAAAAAAATAACTGCTCTCACTATTCTTTTAATGGTTGAGTTTACTGATTATTGAACATTGGTCCGTGAAAAATCATTATTAAATTTACTATTACAATATTCTCTTAAGAATTCTCCATTCTTTCTTAATGATGAATAATAATTAGTCGATTGGAAAATACTGAGACGATATCCGACATTAAACAAAAACTGTGATTTTTAAGTTACAAGTTAATAATAGCATTTAAAATATGGGAATTAATTTTACTTTTTTTTATATTAATCATCCAATAATCTTAGAATCAGCTGAAGGAGGTTATCGATTAAGTTATTATAACGGAACAAATCTCAGAAAAGAAGACTAACTAATCTAAACAAACAGCCTCCTTACAATTATTGAAAACCGATACCTCATTATGAAACGGTAATTGCCTAATTGTGTCTGATCCTGAGAAGTCAATGAAATCTTATTGGGAAAAAATATCTTAATTATAAGATTAAACGGGCTCTCAGTTTTGCTCCATTGCTTTTAGAGGTTCATTAAAATTATCTTAATTTTTTTCTTCAATATCTACTCTAATTGGAGTAGTTTTTTTTTTTATGATATGAAAATACAATTTCAAGTTTTGACTATTAATTTGCCAAAAGCAAAATAATTAATATTTTAGTTCTATCCAATTGTTGCAATGTAAATTTTCTAATTAATTTCTTTAATTTTATTTTTAGTTTTATATTTGTCCCGCGGGGGACACCTCGTAATTGAGGATAAGAAGCTTCCAGCATGGTGGGTGGTTCTCGCCACCTTGGTGAGTACACGAAAAAGTGGGGATATGGTTCCTCCCTTCGATGACGGGGTGTACTTCTTAAAGGAAGTGAAGTACCGTGGGTGGTTCTCGCCACCTTGGTGAGTACACGAAAAAGTGGGGATATGGTTCCTCCCATCGATGACGGGGTGTACTTCTTAAAGGAAGTGAAGTACTATGACGGCCTTTAGGATTCAAACACAGTTCCTGCCAGTGTTGCAGTGGTCTGGAAATCCAGATTTTTCCGTGTGCTTGCAGGCGGTCGGAGTAGCCAGTTTGTTGTTGTTGCGGTTTAGTTTTATATTTGGTTTCAGCTTATATACTTTTAACCTTGGCTTTAATTAATGAGGTAATAATAGAGTTAAGCACAAATGGCCATTTAAAAAATTAGTGAATTTTAAATGATATAATACCGATTTGCTTAATCGATATTAAGATACTAAGTAAGATTTTGGAATTTAATTTCTTGAAATACAAAAAGATGAGCCAAAATCCTTTATGTTTTTATAAAATGAAATATATCAAAGTTATTTTAAACCCTACAATAAACCATACAATCTTTTTTTTAAAATTTTATAAAACTTTAATATAAAATTCTTGAAGTTCCGCAATTTTATTCAAATATAAAACTATGAGCTAAAATTTGCAAATTATTACAAAAATATACATTTCTAATCCATAGATGTCATCTTGATACATATATGAATATATTGAAATACCATATAAATTTCCTTCCTTTGTTTTCCTAATCCAATCTTTTAAAACAAATATATCAAATCTCTATAAAGTAGAGAAACACCGAGTTAAATTTAATCGGGGGAGCAGACCTATCATAAGCTGAAAAAGAGACGAAACTCCCTACCAAAAATAAATTTTAAAAAACTGAATGTCTATTTTTATAAAACATAAACTTTATTTTATTTTTATATATAAAATAATGACATAAGTAGCACAAAAATTGTTCTTATTAATTATTGTCGAATGATTACAATCAAATATAAGCAGTCAAATATTTCAGATTACTTTACTGTCCATTTTTACAACTGTATTTAATTTAATGTCTCGCTTAACTATTTAATGAAGATGCAAAATATTATTAAAAAAGTTTGGAGAGATCTTGCCGTGTTATCGAAACTTCCATTTAGTCAGATTAAAGAAACTGTAAAAGAAATCAAGATGACAGAAATAGGCGTCAATCAAAAAGTTTGATTGAGCGCGAAAATAGGCTTACATTCTTCGCTTTGTTTTGACTATGGAAATTGATATTTATATCTTTATATAAACTTTTTTCCCACAAATATAAACTTTATATTATCTTAAAAGTCATGGGATTCCTTTATTTAATGATACCAATACTATTTCAATATAATTTTTTTTTCTCTAATGTGAATAATTTTTTTTTATTTAAGTTTACACGCATGCCGTAACAATATTTATAATGCCTTACTTTTGTCAGTGCTCGGAGTTGATACCCAAACAAAGCAATTTTTTAAGGCAATTTTAATATGAATTTTCACTTATTTTTATTTTATAGTAAATACAATTTTTAATTTGTACCATAGACTAAGTCAATTGTGGTTTTTAGTTATATAACAAGGTGAAATTAAAAAAAAAATGCATTCCTTATTTTAAGTTTAACAACCGAGAAAATCAATAATCTAGAAGAATTAGGTGGTCGCCAAAGGCGGCTAGTTTTAGAAAATAAATCAATAAAAAATCTTTTTCGTCTATTATATGAAATATAATAGATGAAGTCTTCATATTCATATAATAGACTTCATATAAATTCAGAAGTTTCATATAATAGACTTCATATAATTTCAGAAGTTTCATATAATAGACTTCATATAATTTCAGAAGTTTCATATAATAGACATCATATAATTTTAGAAGTTTCATATAATAGACTTCATCTGTTATATGAAATATAATAGAATAGATGGTGTTGCGAATATATTACAGAAAATTCATTCATTTTAATGTTATGCTTTTCCAACTATTTTAGATATTTTCAACGTTTCTATTTATTCACGATAAGTGGAAATCAATTTATCATATGATTTGCCTGCATTATTTTCATTTGGGAAATTGCATTACGGGAAATTAATTTGTGTGAAGTTATACAATTTTAAACTTTCAAGAAAATCAGAATAATAAAGAAGAGAGAGTTTAAAATGCAGTTGGAAATAATAAATGACAGTCTGGATTTTAAGTGAAGAAAACTTAATATCATTAAGCGATAAAATTTGACAACTTTTATCGCAACAATAAAAAGATTTTTATAATTTCTACAATGAACGAAAAAAATAATCAAATAATCTGGTTAGAAATACAGCAAAGCAAAATTTAAGTGAAATATTATTTCAAAGAAAAAAAAACTTGAATTCTCGATTTAAGTACCAAATTAATGATAATCAAATGCAGTATAATTATGAAATGGAAATAATTAGTAAGATTCTAAAGCGTTTGAAAAATATTCTTTCATGAGAAAAAAAATCGAAGTGAAAAGTATAATTATATTTCTCTCACACTGAAAACTGATTTTTGATATCAAATTATGTGTTTCGCTGCTATTTTATTATTTTTAAGAGTGATTTAAAAACGCATTCTTTTCTTTTGACAAAATGCTTAATCAGACGAAATGTTTTTATATTTGAATATAATAGCGCAAGACTTAAAAGGGTAATTGCCTTATTAGTTGATATAATCGCAGTGAAATAAAAATATTTCCAAGTCTGTTATTAATAAAAATTAACTAATTAATACAGCAACTAATTATGTAACTCCTTGTAAAATCTTTATAAACATTTATCTTAGTCATCGATATTTGTGAAAAAAATTTTGAACTACTTATAACTAAAGTCACTATTTATCTAATATTAAAGCTCTCTGTTGATGTCTCTATAGTGTAAGCAGCATCATATGCTAGAATATTAAAATATAATCAGTGTTAACATTCGACGAAAGTCAATTTACACTTTATAAACTATTTTTTAAACATAAAGATAGTATTTTATATGATTTTATTGCTTATATAATCTTTGAATGTAAAAATATTTTTATTTATTTACTGTTTGTAACTTTATTTAGTAAAAATAGAGATATCAGTTGTATCAAATGACTTCTAAATTTTGTAGCATTTGAAAAAATTACAGACTGAATCAAACGATTTTGCTAAAAACTAAATTTTCTTATTGGTTAATAACATTGTTTAAATAATGATACAAAATCTAATTAAGTTTTGCGAGAATAAAATTGGAGAAAAATAAAAAAATGACTTAAAACATTTTAAATATTTTTTTTCAACAAGGGGGTGGGGGTGGAGGGTAATATTAAAGATTAAATATTTTTTTCCAGAAAACTAGTTTAAATTATTAAAAAATTCAACAATCTAATTAATTATGAAAATTCACTAAAATCTTTCTTGTATTTCATAGTATAAATTTTGTCTTCTTAAAAAAGTCAATCTATTTAAGTGTTCAGGTTTCTATTGCGTAAAAACTATTTATAAATTATAACTTTTACTAATATAAATTACTATTGAGAAGATCATACAGTTACAAGGAAAACAAAGAATAAAGTTTTTCAAACGATTTTTTTAAAAAAAGGAAATATCAAAATATCATAATTTTGAAACAAGCATCTGCTTAAACAAGTTGACAGTAGAATAGTGAATACATGATTATAGTGGCATATTTAAATCTTTTTGGATTTGCAAAATATTTGCGTTTTTTCTTTCTTTAAAGAATGCTATAATATTATTCATCGTTGAAATAATGGCAATAAAATACAAAATTAACCATTAAATGGCAATAATTAGTAATTGTAGTCTTTAATATATGGAGAAAATCTGAAGTTAATAGACTAATATATTATTAGACTTGGTGCTTTTTTTTCCTGCAGAATACTGTAATATCATTCAGCTTTAAAATAATGATGATAAAATAAAAAAAATTATAACTATTAAATGACAATAATTAGTAATCGCAATGTTTAATATATTTAGAAAATCCGAAGTTAATAGACTAATGTGCTGCTAGTTTATAGACTTATAACTGAATAGTTAATAGACTAATATGTTAAGACTTTCTTCTTTCTTCCCTAAAGAATACTATAATATTATTCAGCGTTGAAATAATGACAAATGATACAAATTAACTATTAAATGGCAATAATTAGTAATCATACTACTTAATATACGGAAAAAATCTCAAGTTAGTAGACTAATGTGTCTCAATTTCTCAGCACGGTTAAATTTCTTTAGCAAGCAGCTCGCTAAGATATTGCTCCCGTTACAATGTCGTTTACCCTTAATTTCTATTCATTCCTTTTCATTTTAACGATAATTTTTGTTTTACTCTTTTTACTTAGTAATAATATCTCATTCTCTGAACATCCAACATATTTTTCTTTTTTTTTGTTACTTATATATTAATATATTTAATTAGAAGATTTAATTAGAATTCAAAATAAAATGGCAAAATTTTCAAAATTATATAATTTTTTTTTCTCCGATGAAAGACCTTCCAATTTTCATCAAGGTAGATTTTCGCCGAGGGAAAAAAAAAATCAATTTTAATAATTTGCAAAAAGTACCAATTACTTCGAAGTAATTTAAACATTCGTACAGAATTAACAACTCATCTGGTACTGACATGCTATAATCATTATAAATACTAATCATTTTGTATAAAATTCCTCATTTTAATGATGAATGATACGAAAGAAAATTAGAAGCATTCGGAAATCAATCATTCCTTCAACTGTGCTTGCTTCGTGTTCGACAGACATGATTGATGATGATCGAAGCTGACGAACTATTGCCACTCCAGAAAACGGTAATTACAGGAATGGAACAATACTGGCAAGAAAACGGCTAAATCTGCGAATCGTTTGGCCTTAAAAACAGTGAGTCATCGCTCTGTTTGCTAAGACGGTGCGTAGCTGTAACATGTCAAGTAGGTAAAAGATCGGGATCATGTGTAACAAGCGACAGCTGGAATCCAGAATAATATGGGGTAACAGCCGCACGTGCTGCTGATACGAGGGAGCGTAATATTGATTGGCTCCGTGAATAAGAAAATGGGATTGGCTTAATGTTCGGGTTTTATTGAGTAAGCAGATGTTAACCGTAGTCAGTTGTTTAATTTTGTTTAAAGGATAAAATAATCATAAGAGAATTTTTTTTTAAATTCTTTTCAGCTGCGGAAAATGACAGTTTAATATATTTACTGAATGTAAAAGGGAAATGAGTAAATTTAATAAAATCAGTTCTTAAAATTAGAGCTTTATTAGATTTCTAAAGGGAATGTCAAAATTAAAGCAAGATTTGAATTTGCCATCATTCGTGCAGTAAAGCGTTGGTTTTTAAAAATATCTAATTAAAAAAACATTTGACAGCTGATAGTAGAGAGTTTGAAAAAATAGTTAGAATAATAATGAAATACGATAGAATAACGTATTTTTATTGTTGAATAATATTTCAAAAACAATGAAAGTCTGACAGCCACAGTTCGAAAATTTGAAAACTGGCCCCCTAGATCGTATGATTTAACACCATTGGATTTCTTTTTATGTGATTATTTGAAGTAAAAGTCCACAAATATGTGTGCATTGATGGTGGAAATTCAACGCTGCATCATCAACGAAATGCCATGTATTTATGTAAAATGATCATGGAAAATTTCGACAAAAAAAGTGCGTATGTGCCAGCAAAGCCATGGAGTCCACTTATTCTATGTGTTATTCCATATATAAACCTATCTTGTATACTTTACAATTTAATAAAAATATAACAATTTAAAGAAAAAAACTGTTTTATTTTCTATTTAATTCAAATTTTGTGTTAACACGTTGTTCTATCACGTACCATTTTTACTAACCCTAAACTATGGTTTTTTTTAATAGGGTTGCCAACACTTTACTGCACGAATGGTGGCAAATTCAAGTCTTGCGTTAATTTTGGGACACCCTTTATTAATAAGCCACCAATTTGTAAGCTGAAAATTTCATGATAATATATTTTATTCTATATACTAACTAGATCAAACAAGGAATTTAATAAATTGTTATGATAAATAATCATAGTTTCTTTTTAACTTTAAACTTATAATAACAGATTAGGTATTTATTTAATGGCCTTCGGTATACTACAACAACATTACGCTAAAAGTAGAGTTTGTACACGCACGCACGTACATACAGACAGACAGACACATATGATCATTGCAAATAAGAGCTATAGCAAATGAACAGAATGTTTTAAACATACAAACTATTTCTGAATTGAATACACACTTATATAATATTTATCATAAAGTCGACTTGCTAACATATTCAAACACGGCGGAATATTAATTATTTGTATCAAGTCGAATTTGATATGCAAATATTTATAACATTAAAACACCGTAAAGCGAGATAAATTGAAATTCGATTGCAAACTTGATACTTAGACGTGCAGTTTGCTTCAATAGTCAATAACTAATACTTCAAACATTCTCCTTTAACTATTTTAACTTTATCGAGTATTACTGGTTTGTGAAATGTATCTAGTTCATGCTATTTTTGGATGCACTGCTTTGAAATTAAATGTGATATTTCGAAATGAAGGAATTAATTGGCAGGCAGAAATCGCAAACATAATCTTGTGATTTTATGGCATCTGAATTTTTCAAACTCATAACTGGTTCCATAAAATTTAATATTTAAGCTGATAACATTAACTTTACTTTACTAAATATGAAAACGAATTTTTAGGTCATTTGTTTATTGTTATCAAATGCAGAAAGATGGAATGAGTATCCTTTTATGAAATTTATTCGTATTATTTATATAGCATTCTATTTTTCTATTAATAAAGAAAAATATGTGTATTTGCGTTCTATAGGATAAGTATTTTTCATACAGCAACTAAATTTGGTAAATATATTATCTGGAAGGTGGAAATATGCACTTCTGAATGACTTTAAAAAAGTTCATTTAATTAAAAATTCCTCCAGATTTTGAATTCTTTATATTATTCCTATATATTATTGTACAAAAATATTTTTTATATCGTTTTAAAATGAAAAAAATATATATTATTTTAATGATGTCAATATTATTTATGATCAATTTTTTTCATCGTAATTTTGATGAAATTAAATATTTATTTTTATACAAAATTCGCAACATAATTTTTCATTGTTACAATTAAGTTGAAACCGTTTTTATAGTTTCATCAAACACTGAATCGTATATTTTTCTGTCATTATTAAAAGCCAATAAAAGAAAATTCTGTTTCATACTTTTATATTTTTTTGCAATATTGCGATCAATTTTTACTTTATAAATTAATTTCTTTTAATTGTTTTTTGAAATCTACAAATGCATTCCTTTAAGATATTAACTGTACTGTAAATCGAATCCAGTATGTTGTAAGTACTATATTTGTTAAAATTTATCCGTTTATAATCAAATTTGTATTCTGCTGAAATGCTGCTAGCCGCAACAGTTAGAAGTCAGCTGCGAATGAAGTTATAGCAATGCGTAAGACAACCTGCAACTATATTTCAGAGCAATTCAAATTATAATTCAGAATTTTACGCGATTTTCGTCAACTCCGTTACGAATGTTCTTTCATATAAAAAACAGAAAAAGAAATGTAACGAAGTAAAAACGTTACTTAAATCTATGTCTTCGTTTGAAGTTTAAAAATACTTTGTTGACATAATAAATATAAAATTATGTATGAAAGAATTATTGTAATTAAAATCAAACACAGCGAATGTGAATATATAACACAGTGAATCAGCTGAAGGAAAGTAATAAATTCGTATAATTTCTTCCTTTAAAAAATAACCCATTTCCCTATATACTAGTTTGAAACACACTATAACACAGATATAATGATTTTATATATTATTATTCAACTTATATAACTTTATAATAAATTTTCAGACAGCGTTTTAAGACATTTCTGCATTATTTATGAAGTTATTAAAACCCATTACTCTTCTCTGAGATAATCTTATTAAAATTGTGATGATAATGTTCCATATTCTAGAATGTAATACATAATTCATATACGAACTCAAACTATAGCTTTTATATCAATCTATTTACATTTAGTAAACTTATTTTCTTCAAAATATTTTCTTACTTATCAAAAAGATAATTAATTCTCATATATCAATGCAGAGAAGGAAAATATAATTATAATATTATCAGTTATAATATTCTGACCTCTTCTTTAACTATTTAATATTGCTTCAAAAAAGTTTTCGGTTATAATTAATTTTCCGAGTTAAGGTTTTCAAAGTTAGATTTTTAGAAGAATTTTTTGTTTAATTAACTTGCGAATTAAAAAAATTAATAATAACAAGGAAATTCAGAAATTTATAATGATATGTTGGAAGAAGAGAAAATATTATTCATTTTAAAAATGCATTTTATTATCTATCGTCTGCTGAAAAACAAAAATAATTGCTTGCATAAAAAAAATATTATTGTTAATACAGACATTTAATATTACTACAGTTAATATTATTGTTAATCAAAATAAGTTTAATAAATTACGAATAGTGATCCAATTGAAACAATAACGTGTTTCATAACACATGATTTGCATCTAATTGTTCGATACAGATAAAACAAGTTGGATTAACAAATTCAACTTTCAGCTTTATATCATTTTTCAATTATCAATTTTTCTTAACTAACAATTATGCATTTGATCAATTTTTACAAATTTCTTGTTATTTAAGTTTTTATAAATAACAATTCACTTACTGTATTATTCATTATTTAAATTTTTTTAAAAACGAAAAGAAATGAAATAAGAAAGAAGTTTCAATATAAAGTAATTCATATAAATTTCATATCTAAATGTTCATTATTATAAAAACATACCGGAACATCCAAGGTAAATAATCTCATATATTTTCCATATTGAAGACTTACCTGCAAAAGAAAAAAAAAGAACAATTAATAATTTTAAAAGACATGTTTAATATAGAATAAACATTAAAGATAATAGATTCATAAATAACGAAGCGATGAAAAACACAACGAAATTTGACATTCCAAAAGTAAAAAAGTAAAATTAGGCTTCTAAAAATTTAATTATGCATTTGTTTAAGTATTAATGTTTTAAAAATGCGAATAAAATGCCGAAACAGTTGTGATGCCAGGGGTTTTAATAATAAGAATATTTATAAATTTTAATCTATTAAAATTAGGAGGAGACGGTAAAATATAGGAGCACGAATTTTATTGTTTACCCACGTATATTTTATTCACTCGTCTTTCAAGAATTTTATAAGATCCTTTTTCTACACATAGCTTAAGGAAGAAGCGAAAATTCATTAATAAAAGGAATGTCTCAGTAAAATATACTTTTTACATGATTAAACGTAAGTACATGCCAGATAAAAGCATCAATGATAAATTAACCCCTTGACTTAAGAATTTATTTGGAGCTGCGGTGGCCTGGTAGTAAGCTCTCGGCTTCGAAACCGGAGGGTTACAGGCTCGAGCCCCGATTTCTCGAAGAATTGTGTAAGCTTTCTCTAGTGCACGTTAAATCCGTAGAGGCCAAACGTTCTCCAGCTGGTATGGTGTGGAAATTTGGAAAGGTTAATGACAACTGAAGTGTCATCCTCGTCATCTGACCGTGGTTCAAAATTACGAGATACGTCACATAATAGTTCTAATGTTGCTTTAAAATGGGACTAATGGAAAGATGAAACATCCTTTTTGGGGCATTTAATGATATTTTAGTTCTCATAATAATAATTAGTTAGTTAGTTATATTAACGTCCCGTTTGAAGCAACATTTGGGCTATTTTGGGACGGACCTCGTAATTTTGAACCGCGGTCAGATGACGAAGACGACACCTGAGCTGGCACCCTCCTCTCTACACCACACCACACTAACGGGAGGACGTTTGGTCAGGACGGATTTAACGTGCAACAGACCCCCTTACACGACGGTTCTTCGGTGGAATCGGGTCTCGAAACTAAAACCCTCCGGTTCCGAAGTCGAGACCTTACCACCAGGCCACCGCGGCCCTCTGATAATAATAATATAAAGGACTTTAAAAACATTGAAGTGTTTTTAAGGGATTCTTACATTTTAAATTACTGAATTTCATTTAATTGCAGATTTAAAGCCGAAAATTCATAAATTCGACGTGCGTGTTGCACGCCACATACAGGCGAAGGTGTTAAATGTGTGTGTGGGTTTCTTTAATAAAGAAGTGGCACAAAATGAAAGGTAGATTTTGAAAAATCGAAATTTTATTACTTCTAGGCCTATTGACAAGTGCATGGGGTGGGGGAGAACTGACTAAATTAGAACAACTTTTCTAAATCTCTTCTTGAGTTAAAAGAACACATCACACGTGAGAGTTAAAATTCAATTCATGTCTCTTAACAGAAGTCGTCTGCTTTTAAAAGATCGAGCAATTCACCTTTTAATTTACTCCCAGGAATATTTCTTGGTACTCCTCAATTTGGCATCGTTTTCTTAGCAAGTGAACTAATTAGGGAATCCTGAATCATTTTAATTGCACAGGGGTGTGGGCGTTGCTTCGAACAACAGGACTCTTCGGATATAAATTCAGTGCAGTGGGTTTTCGCTTTTTAGCATTGCTTGACAGACACCCCACTTGGACGAAACACGAAACCTCAAATTAGCATTTTAAATTGAGGGTGTTTCATTTAACTGCTGTCGTTTAAGAGCATGTTCGAACAACAACAGTTTCGAAGGTACTTTTAAGTATCGTGGATTAAATTGCAGATTGGAAGGAAGAATTATACTTCACGGAGCGAAATTTATTTCGGGGAAAGTTACAAACAAGTGTTACTTTTATAGCTATGATAATGAAACCAGCTATGTCAAATACTACATGATCATTAAAATGAGTAAGCAACTCAAACAATATTACTTATATTGTTATGTTTCACTTGCTTTAAAATGGTAAAACGATGCATGAAGTATTACAATGTAAATAGGGTTGCCATGGGAACATGCTGAAAAATTGCTCAAAAAATGATTCTATTTATCCATTGCTATCATGAAAGTTTCTTAAAATTTCGTAAAGTAATTACTAAACTACCGAATGGTTATTATATCAATTTAGATTTCTTTAAAATAATTTTTGATAGAATAATGGGCGAGCGAGAACAGATACTGGCGTGATCACGGGCAGCAAGATACGTATAGATGTCTTAGAAATATCGAAAACAAAATACTTCAATTTATTTTATAAAATAAATAAAATCAGGATGGGAAAATGTTCCAATTGTCGTCACATGAAACAACTAGTGATTAATATTTCTACTTGAGATATTTATTAAAACACATTTTTTTGATGCAATCAGTCGTGTACTGAATAGCCAATCAGCATGTAGTTCCGTATTGTGTTAGAAGTCGAATTCAGCTCAACTATATAATCAGTGGCGAGTAGCAGACGTTTGAGAGGTGTGAATAGTTGAGTGAAGTCTGTCTTCTACGGGATTCTCCCTGAGAATTTGAACTGCTACGGTTGTTTACCATTGATTTATTGCTTGTGTACTTTTGTTTAGTGTAAGTGCTGTTTTTGTGAATGCTTCGGCTATATTTTATCATCTACGTGTTCGTGTTGAATAAAGCGTCATTATTTGTTATAGTATCTTGTTGACCTATTACAACGTATACCCACTTCACCAGAATCTTGATTTTTGGATTCTGAAATTTGACCGTAACAATATTAAGAACACCACTATCCCAAACTTTGTCTTGTTGACATTTTAGAGTAGTTTCACTCTTAAAATGCTTTGCCATTGTCAGAAGAAAACATACATTGGAGTTGCTTAGAATTCAGCAAAACGGACTGGAAAGGAGGGTTCTATTTTTCACTGGAATTTGCAAAACTGTGCCTCAAATCTTTAATGAATGGTAATAAATCCCTCTCGCTGAAAAAAAATAACAAAAACTGAAATAAACAGTGGAAATTCCTTTTGAATGTCAGAATATCTGGGATGCTTGACAAGCATTGAGTACTGTAACAGAAGAAGTACAATGTGACAAATAACTACAGGATACAACTAAGGATGATAACAAAGCATATCTACGCTTTATAAAATAAATTTTACAACAAACTTTTTCAACAATCTACAAAAACTCATTAGATTTAATTGAAAAACAGAATAAAATCTCTAGTTTTTGTTTATTTAAATCATATTGGTATTAGATAATCGATGAGGTGAAAATTTTAAACGGTTTGACAATAGATGTTTCTTTTCTATAATATAGAAATGATAACAAATGTGAAGGATAAAATGCCAGTTTGAGGAAATAAGAGTGTCACGTCTAGTATTCCGTTTTAACGGTTTCAGCGATACGTAGAATCCATGCTGGTGGTCAAGGAAGCTAGAGGAAATTCCGCTTATTGTAGGGTATACCTAATATATTGGTCACTTTATGCTATTTATCACAGCATTAGCTAATAAAACAAACCTTCTAAAATATTCATATACTTTTGTCTAAAATCAAGTTTAAGTATCAGACTACTGGAACATTTTATTGAAATACATTATTATTTATGTCATTACAGAACCATTTCTAAAAGCAAGTCCAATTAATATATTTAAGGAAACACGAAAGTTCAAATATTCTAACAATAGTAATTCCCTTTGGGTAAGATGCAAATTATTTTCGAAGCTGCGGATAATGGAATGGAATTGCGTTTATTATTTTCCTAGCAAGAAATTCATTTCTTCTGAAAGAAATATCTTGCAGGAATTCAACCTTGTTGAGAAGACTTTTGTTATTCCAGAGACGCATTAATATTTACAATTCAAAACATTCACTTTCTCCAAATGGAAATTTAAAATCTGATATACAACCTCCAGCAATTGTTTTAAGCGAGAAAAAAAGTGATAAGTAGATTTATTCTAGTATCGATATGTGAAACGTTTTAATAATATACGATAATTGCATGTTTAGAAAGTATTTCATTATAAATTTCTAATTCTTTGATGCGAAATACTTAAATTTAATACATTTAAATAGCTTCACAATTATTTTCATGTTTGATTTAATTTTTTTTTCTTTAAAAACATGTTTTAATATCTTTAACCATGTAATGTGAAACATTGTGATCATTTACAAAGTGGAAAATGAAACTTTGTCTTTCTATATTATGGAAATTCAATTCAAAACATCTTTTCAAAGTTTATCAATTTATTAAATGTGAAATCTTTGATTTCACAGAATAATCGGTGTTAAAGATTTATACTTTCATATTTCTAACATGGAATATTTATTTCATTTCCGTAGAAATATTCTTCATTATGAAAGAATATTTATTTTTTTAAGCTGCCATTTAATTATGAAGGATACATTTCAGTACGGTTTGTTTGCTTTTACATGATTTTTCTTTTTGAAATCAGAATATTTATTTATAGCATACAATACTTAGCTTTTTATTAATTGAATCGACTTAAATCCGCTAGTAAACAATAAATCATTTTTCCCATTAAAGAATATTAAATCTTCACAATTTGAGTAAATGAATTACTTCAAAGAATCATTTGTTATCTTTATTATAGATAAGGAAAAACAATTTTTGTTGTTATTTTGGCAAAATTCTTACTATATTTATAATTTATGAAAGCAATTAGAAATAAATGTTTTCCGTTTAAATTCCAATTACCTAATAAGCATTAGTTCTGATAAAATACAACTAATATCTAAACATTTGGAAGAAAATTAGATTTTAATTATTTATTACGTCATTAGAAAATATTTATGTCCTCTGCGAGCAAATGCTTGTTTAATTTTATTCTCAATTTAAAATATTCCGCACAATTAAGTTTGTAGAGAAATCTAATTATTTCCATAATACGCACATATCACTAATAAAATATTTTCCTTTTAAAATATTCTTTTCAATATTTATTTATTTATTCTAAAGAATAAACACAGTTTCAATAAGCATTGTTTCTTTATTTTTTTATTTTGCTTGATTCTTAATGAAAGTTTAAGTTTTACTTCAACTTTAGCTGTAAACAGTAATTACAGTTGCAAAAACAAAAGCTTTATTTTTATCGTCTGCGTTAATTGGTAAGTTGACTTACATCACAGAAAGCGTACTAATTGGAAAAAGCCCTGTTCTTTCGATATTAAGAGAGACGAATAAATTTTCGAAAAGTAAAAATAATAATAATTTAAAAAAAAATCCCATTTTCTGCCTTTCAGAGAAAACTGCCTACTGCATCTTTTAATCTCTAAAGTAGCTCCGGACACCGACATAAAAAATTAAAATTTTTAATTAAGCAAAAACCTTTTTCATTGCTTTGTTTTGACCCCTTTCTATTAATCTCTTGAGAACAAATATGAGAAGACTGAAATTTGTCTTTCTCTCCCTCTCTCTCTCTAGACTTTTTTTTAATTCCTTGGGGGTTTTGATATAATTTTTTTTGCTGCTCATAAAACAGATGGAGAAATTCTAACGCATAATTTTAGAAGAAGCAATCAACATCATTCACTTGACTCAAGAAGAATTTCTTTTAACCTCCAAACTCTTTTATAAGCAAAATAATCTAATTAAAGCATGAAATGATTCTCGAACAATGTATTAGAATGTGCAAAGCTCCGTGTTTGGATAATGAAAGTAAATATTCATAACTTTTTTTAGCCATTCATATAATTAGAAAAACCACAATTTGTGGAAAAAAACCGAGTAAAGAAATGGAAAAACCTAAAACAACGGAATAAATCAACTCTTATATTTTTAAATAGTGAAAAAAATAAATATGGAACATAAAATTATTCATATTGTAGAAATAAAATAATTTTCTCCAAAAATATTTACTCAACTCAGTTTAAACAAAGTGTTAAGATGCAAATTTACATAAATTTCCAAATTCATTTGTTGAACTGTCAGTTTTCAGCCTCTTATTACATGGAAATTTATCTCAAATGTGTATTATAATACTACCGCTAAAAGGTGCTGTAGCCTGGAATCGACTTTGAATATGAAGTTCATAATTATTTCATATAATCTCCACGTGAGTGTTTCCATATTTCTGGGGGAGATTCCATTTTATTTTATAAGAACGAAACTACAAGAAGGCAGCAATAAAAAGTGTCACTAAAGGCGCGCGTACATTGAAAGAAGTTCGGATAAATTCATAACTAAAGTTATTGTCTATCAGTTTTTTAATTTTTTTATTTAGTGACATTTTTACAATCATTTGGTTTTAACCTTTGTTTGTTTACTGTTCTGTGCTCCATTTATTATTTTAAAATGATTTGTAGTCGTGAGAAACTGTATTTTAAAAGTGTTTTTTTTTTAAATTATAGGAGAGGTATATACATTCGAAAAATACTTAAATTACTTAATTTATCGCTTACTGCAATAAAATATGTGACGAAAAACTTTAAAGAAGAAAATCAAATCGGAAACAAAAAAAAGTTGTGCAGCATAGTTAACTGTATTAAAAGGATAATTACATGTAAATGTGTAATAAATTTAAAAAATCTAAGAAAAATTCACATTTGAGCACTGTAAAGATTTCTACAGTTTACCAAAATATTTTTACTGCAATTTCTTTTTCCTGAAAATGTTCTTTGATTACTCAGATAAGCTAAATTCTGTAAACGTTTAGGCAAGAGAAAATTTTTTGTTGGTACAAAAAAAAGATTACTCTAAAAAGATTACTAATTCTTTTTACTGTTGTCAAAAATAAAGCGTAAATTCAAAATTTAATTCAAAAGATTGCCAGATGACGCAAATTTATTACAATAATTGTTTCTAAAAATGCTGCTAAATTTTTTGTTGTTGCCAGAAGCACAAAAAGTAATTATACGAAAAATTTATTTCAAAGTGCTTATCATCATTTCATGCAATACACATCGCTTTTTAATAATTTGGTTTTTTCACAAGTTCGTTTTACTTTTATATAAAATGAAAAAGTATAATAAATTTACAAGAAAAAAAAATTCAAATAAATGAATATGAAATAATCTATTACTACCTTTAGTAACCATTTCTGTCTCTTTCTAGACAGAAATATAGTGTTTTCGAAGTTTTTTGAAATATCGTTTGATCAACAGGCCGTTCAACTAATAAAAATAAAAAGACCACCCTATCACTCACTTTTCACTCCCTGGGGTTGAACGGGTGACATTTCTCACTTTTTTTTATTATTATTCTTTCACAAATACGTCTTCTTTCGGTTTTATTACCACCTGACCGTACTTTCTTTTTCATTTTCACCCCACATAGGTTACGTGATAGGGTAGAGAGAAAGCATAGAATAGAAAAATGCTGTCGAGAGTCCCTATTTTTTTACATTCTTATTTTTATTGTCCTTTTTTCCCTTGCCCGAAGCATTCCACCTCCTACATCTGCCGAAAAAAAGTTAGAAGTATTGATACATTCTGATAGTGTCCAGGTGTTTCAGGATTTATTGTTATGGCTCTGTTAGTACGTTTTGGAGCCGTTTATAACGAACTGAAAGCATTTATCGTCTGCCATTTTTTATACATTTTTTTTCAAAGTCTGAAGCTGTATTTAATTCCTTAACCCTTCCCAAATTCGTCTATTTTTATTGAGAAAGTTAAAAAAAAAAACTCAAAGTGTTTAAGCTTTTTATGTAATGGAAAGGCGAAAGCATTTCACTTTTCCAGAACTAACAAGAAATGATTTATTTTATATTGAAAATGCTTTTACTGAAAAATGGTTCGAATATTATATAAAGAATCTTTATATTAAAGTGGTTTAAATATTAACTTTTATAGTTTTATTGAAAAGAGTTTTTGAATTATGTAGGCTATTATAATGAATTAAAGCCATAATGTTTTCGAACGAATATAAAATATATAATTATGTAAAGGATTAAAGCATATATAATATATTGGTCAACAGTATTTCTGCTAGATTGTTTCTTAACTCTTTGAATTTTTAAGTAATAGAAAATGGAAGATGATTTGTTTAGTGAAATTTCATTTTATTATATTCTTTACTGCATTCAATGCTCATTTTATTCTAAATCATAATAATTATTTTAAATTTGTAACTCGAAAAAATATTTGCGTTTTAAAAAATTAAATACCTAAGTATTATTAATAATAAATATTCATCAAATATCTATCCCTTGACGACTGAATTTATTTAAATTCTTAATTACTGTCTATTTTCAGCTATGGAAACCCTTTTAGCTTTTGCGCATGCGCCAAGGAATATTGATTTCATCAAAATAGGAATTAGATGAAAGATAAAAGAAAAGATAGCATTTCAATCAAAAATGCAGTAAACCTATATAAAAAGATTTAGTCGATGTAACATCAACGAATAGGCTGCAAAATTGAAGTAGTTATAAAAACAACAAAGATACAATTAAAAATAATAATTATAAGCATAAAAATGAATTGAAACATATCTAATGGAACATAAGTGGCGACCTAATAAAATACACTCATCTTGTTCCATGTTATCTATCTGTGGAGTAAATAATCTAAAAGTAACAATCTGGGATTATCGGAAAGAACAGTAAATGCTTTGGACTTGAACCCCTTGCCTGCCGCGGGCATATATATACATCTCCCTAAATCAATGTGTTAACTGCCCCTGGCGTATATATACGTCTCGCTTGCAACTATATACGTATATATACTTGGCACTGGGGACCGAATCTCGCAAGTTATCCTTGGCAGGTAAGGGGTTAATTCTAATAACTTCAATTTATACAAAAATGGAAAGAGGATCCGAGTACCAAGTGATTTTTCTTTTAAATCAATTGCAATTTTAACTTACATACAAATTTAGATATCAAGCGTTTTACGCAGAGAAATGACATGTAATTTCAATACACTGAGTTAGCACAAATTAGCATTGTTTACCATTAAATAATAACTATTATGATTTGTTAATAATTAGTTTATTAGGGTAGTATATTTTCTGTTTAACTATATTATCTGTTTTGTAATCAATGCAGATGAATTAGTCAGTTCTATAAACGCCTGCCCAATTTTAAATAACCTATAAACATTAGCTTATACGATCATTAAAACTCGTGTTAACACAAGAACACGGTAGATTTTAATCCAGTTAAAGTCATTAATTGAACGATTTGATTTTCGCGAATTGAATTAAAAACTTACGCTTGATAAAATTTCATTCCAATTAACGAATATCCTTGCATCAGTGCTCTAGGTGGAATATTCCATTCCATTTAACAAGATTGTTTGTGAAGCTTAATTACAAACATTACCCCTTTTCTAATATATTAGTTATACGGAATAAAATGAACAGAGTAAACTGGATTTTAATGCTCCATCTCTCCCGATTTGCTTCTATAAATTCCAAGACGAATATGTTTCTTTTCATATGGTAAGAATCATTATTTCGTGGAATTTTTCGAACGAAATATGATATAGAATTTTAGAAAATAATGTTTTAAAAGTAATTTCAAGTGATATGTATCTCTGCATAACAAATGCCAACAAATTTATATATTTCTTTTCAAATTTTTATTAAAAAAATCCAAGCATAAACATTTTTCACAAATAATTTTCATAATCATACAATAAACTATTGTGTGTCTGATATCATATTTGAATAATTTTGCTATTTTTTCTTATAAAAGATTCCATCATTGGAACTAACATTATAGATTGTAAAAACTATGGATTAAGTTTTTAACAAGTAGGTAAAGCTGCCAATAAATTTTTTTTGAAAATGTTATGCTAAAAATCATAGTTAATATCAAAAGTAAGCAAAGATGATAAATTTTTAAATTGTGTCCCTTTTTAATTGCGTATTTTTGCTTTAAGACGAAATTTAATTATTTTCATTTTAATTTAAATAAAACTCTAGCGGGGGGATGTTTGGTTGATGACATCAGATTTCGCATGCACTAGACTCGCATGTTCGATGAATATTGAATAGAATCAGGTTTCGAATAAGAGCCTTTCAATCTCGAAGCCACTGGGTCACCGGGTGTTAAAGCTCTTCGAGAACTTGCATTTCATAGTTGTCGCGATGTCTCTTTTGTAGCAAAATTTTAGCGACTGATGAATCTTAAGTAGAAATTCCTTTCTTTCAGTTTGAATTAATAAACCAGGACAGCAATGGCCTAGTGGTCAAATTTCAAATTTTCCATCAAAGAAACGCTAAATAAACGGATCTGATGGTCAAACGTCGCGGTTAAAATTCCCCCATTTGATATGGTTCGGAAGTTTGATAGGGAGATGCTGACTCGAATGTCGCCCTCGTTATCAGACTGTGGTTCAAAATGATGAAATCCGACCCAAAATGATGAAAAAGGAACTTTAATATAAAAAAAAACCAAATCAATATGCCGGAATAAGTCTGTCTTTTATGAGAAAATGATCAGCTTTCGTCATCATCTTCTGTGACTATAGATGTCTCTATTAACACACGATAATGAGCATTATCTCTACGATGCTGTTCGATATTCCGAATGCGAATAATACCGCGAAGATGATGCGACTATGTGTGAGTCATTTGTTCTAATAGGGTGACATAAAAGAAAATCTATTTTTTTCATTAATTTAGTGATTTATTTTTAGAAGTTACTTAGGAAATAATTACTTGTCTAATTTGGATTATAAAATCATAATGAATCCATAATTTGGATCAGATGTACTAGAAATATTTGTCCGGATTTTGATACTCTCATTAAACCAATAATCCCCGCACTGTATAACAAAGATTTTTTTTTCTTAAAAGAATTCAACCAACAAAGTATAACATACACGAATCCCAAAGCGTGTCACACAACAGACAGTCGATAATTAAAAACTAACACCTAATCCGCCAATAAGTCGCCTTTCAGCCAAGTCCGTCCGAGTTGCGGTCTGGTGATCTTGGCGCTATAAATCGTTAGACAACAAGCTTCCACACTTTTCATCGCAATAGAAACAACTCTAAGGGTTAACTGAAGCGTTTAAGCAAAGAGCGGGACTACTTTGAAGCCCTATCGACCTGGCATTTTGCCTGGGTTTAGTGGAAATTGCAGAGGCTGTTATTTATTTTTCTCGCCCCTGCGGTAGTATACAGCGCAGTTTGGTGAATTCGAGCTTGTCATCGCTTCCAAGTTGGATAAGAGATGTTATTATTTTATTTATGATAGATGGAGTTTTGCAGGAAACCGCGCGGAGTCAAAAAGTGGTTGGGAGAATGAAGAGTTGAACTTAAAAGAGATATATTTTGAAACAAAGAGCAATAATTAAAAGAGTTTTGAATGCAGAGTAGAGTTAGAATTCGGGAAAGTTGGCATCTAAACGTGATTTAGTTTCGAATTAAGCTCGTTTCTTTTTTCTTGTGCAAGGACAAAAAAATACCCTTAAAACATTTTTGGTGAGATTTTGCTGAATCTTTATGTTACATATTTCAATGAATCCAAAAATATTTTCGCAACTATTTATGTCTGTGTGTGACCACGATAATCAATAAATATTACAAATTAGAATGACGAAATTCGATAAGAAATTTGCAAGTCAAAAATCTATGGTGCCTTGAGGATCATGTCTGTCTGGGAACACGATAATCAATAAATATTGCAAATTAGAATGACGAAATTCGATAAGAAATTTACAAGCCAAAAGTCTATGGTGCCTTGAGGATCATGTCTGTCTGTAACCACGATAATCAATAAATATTACAAATTAGAATGATGAAATTCGATAAGAAATTTACAAGCCGAAAGTCTATGGTGCCTTGAGGATCATGTCTGTCTGTAACCATGATAATCAATAAATATTACAAATTAGAATGATGAAATTCGGTAAGAAATTTGCAAGCCGAAAGTCTATGGTGCCTTGAGGATCATGTCTGTCTGTAACCATGATAATCAATAAATATTACAAATTAGAATGATGAAATTCGATAAGAAATTTACAAGCCGAAAGTCTATGGTGCCTTGAGGATCATGTCTGTCTGTAACCATGATAATCAATAAATATTACAAATTAGAATGATGAAATTCGATAAGAAATTTACAAGCCGAAAGTCTATGGTGCCTTGAGGATCATGTCTGTCTGTAACCATGATAATCAATAAATATTACAAATAAGAATGATGAAATTCGATAAGAAATTTACAAGCCGAAAGTCTATGGTGCCTTGAGGATCATGTCTGTCTGTAACCATGATAATCAATAAATATTACAAATTAGAATGATGAAATTCGATAAGAAATTTACAAGCCGAAAGTCTATGGTGCCTTGAGGATCATGTCTGTCTGTAACCACGATAATCAATAAATATTACAAATTAGAATGATGAAATTCGATAAGAAATTTGCAAGCCGAAAGTCTATGGTGCCTTGAGGATCATGTCTGTCTGTAACCATGATAATCAATAAATATTACAAATTAGAATGATGAAATTCGATAAGAAATTTACAAGCCGAAAGTCTATGGTGCCTTGAGGATCATGTCTGTCTGTAACCATGATAATCAATAAATATTACAAATAAGAATGATGAAATTCGATAAGAAATTTGCAAGCCGAAAGTCTATGGTGCCTTGAGGATCATGTCTGTCTGTAACCACGATAATCAATAAATATTACAAATTAGAATGATGAAATTCGATAAGAAATTTGCAAGCCGAAAGTCTATGGTGCCTTGAGGATCATGTCTGTCTGTAACCATGATAATCAATAAATATTACAAATAAGAATGATGAAATTCGATAAGAAATTTACAAGCCGAAAGTCTATGGTGCCTTGAGGATCATGTCTGTCTGTAACCATGATAATCAATAAATATTACAAATTAGAATGATGAAATTCGATAAGAAATTTGCAAGCCGAAAGTCTATGGTGCCTTGAGGATCATGTCTGTCTGTAACCATGATAATCAATAAATATTACAAATTAGAATGATGAAATTCGATAAGAAATTTACAAGCCGAAAGTCTATGGTGCCTTGAGGATCATGTCTGACTGTAACCACGATAATCAATAAATATTACAAATTAGAATGATGAAATTCGATAAGAAATTTGCAAGCCGAAAGTCTATGGTGCCTTGAGGATCATGTCTGTCTGTAACCATGATAATCAATAAATATTACAAATTAGAATGATGAAATTCGATAAGAAATTTACAAGCCGAAAGTCTATGGTGCCTTGAGGATCATGTCTGACTGTAACCACGATAATCAATAAATATTACAAATTAGAATGATGAAATTCGATAAGAAATTTGCAAGCCGAAAGTCTATGGTGCCTTGAGGATCATGTCTGTCTGTAACCATGATAATCAATAAATATTACAAATTAGAATGATGAAATTCGATAAGAAATTTACAAGCCGAAAGTCTATGGTGCCTTGAGGATCATGTCTGTCTGTAACCATGATAATCAATAAATATTACAAATAAGAATGATGAAATTCGATAAGAAATTTGCAAGCCGAAAGTCTATGGTGCCTTGAGGATCATGTCTGTCTGTAACCACGATAATCAATAAATATTACAAATTAGAATGATGAAATTCGATAAGAAATTTGCAAGCCGAAAGTCTATGGTGCCTTGAGGATCATGTCTGTCTGTAACCATGATAATCAATAAATATTACAAATAAGAATGATGAAATTCGATAAGAAATTTACAAGCCGAAAGTCTATGGTGCCTTGAGGATCATGTCTGTCTGTAACCATGATAATCAATAAATATTACAAATTAGAATGATGAAATTTGATAAGAAATTTACAAGCCGAAAGTCTATGGTGCCTTGAGGATCATGTCTGTCTGTAACCACGATAATCAATAAATATTACAAACTAGAATGATGAAATTCGATAAGAAATTTGCAAGCCGAAAGTCTATGGTGCCTTGAGGATCATGTCTGTCTGTAACCATGATAATCAATAAATATTACAAATTAGAATGATGAAATTCGATAAGAAATTTACAAGCCGAAAGTCTATGGTGCCTTGAGGATCATGTCTGTCTGTAACCATGATAATCAATAAATATTTCAAATAAAAATGATGAAATTCGATAAGAAATTTGCAAGCCGAAAGTCTATGGTGCCTTGAGGATCATGTCTGTCTGTAACCATGATAATCAATAAATATTACAAATTAGAATGATGAAATTCGATAAGAAATTTACAAGCCGAAAGTCTAGGGTGCCTTGAGGATCATGTCTGTCTGTAACCATGATAATCAATAAATATTACAAATTAGAATGATGAAATTCGATAAGAAATTTACAAGCCGAAAGTCTATGGTGCCTTGAGGATCATGTCTGTCTGTAACCATGATAATCAATAAATATTACAAATAAGAATGATGAAATTCGATAAGAAATTTGCAAGCCGAAAGTCTATGGTGCCTTGAGGATCATGTCTGTCTGTAACCACGATAATCAATAAATATTACAAATTAGAATGATGAAATTCGATAAGAAATTTGCAAGCCGAAAGTCTATGGTGCCTTGAGGATCATGTCTGTCTGTAACCATGATAATCAATAAATATTACAAATAAGAATGATGAAATTCGATAAGAAATTTACAAGCCGAAAGTCTATGGTGCCTTGAGGATCATGTCTGTCTGTAACCATGATAATCAATAAATATTACAAATTAGAATGATGAAATTCGATAAGAAATTTACAAGCCGAAAGTCTATGGTGCCTTGAGGATCATGTCTGTCTGTAACCACGATAATCAATAAATATTACAAACTAGAATGATGAAATTCGATAAGAAATTTGCAAGCCGAAAGTCTATGGTGCCTTGAGGATCATGTCTGTCTGTAACCATGATAATCAATAAATATTACAAATTAGAATGATGAAATTCGATAAGAAATTTACAAGCCGAAAGTCTATGGTGCCTTGAGGATCATGTCTGTCTGTAACCATGATAATCAATAAATATTACAAATAAGAATGATGAAATTCGATAAGAAATTTGCAAGCCGAAAGTCTATGGTGCCTTGAGGATCATGTCTGTCTGTAACCATGATAATCAATAAATATTACAAATTAGAATGATGAAATTCGATAAGAAATTTACAAGCCGAAAGTCTATGGTGCCTTGAGGATCATGTCTGTCTGTAACCATGATAATCAATAAATATTACAAATTAGAATGATGAAATTCGATAAGAAATTTACAAGCCGAAAGTCTATGGTGCCTTGAGGATCATGTCTGTCTGTAACCATGATAATCAATAAATATTACAAATTAGAATGATGAAATTCGATAAGAAATTTACAAGCCGAAAGTCTATGGTGCCTTGAGGATCATGTCTGTCTGTAACCACGATAATCAATAAATATTACAAATTAGAATGACGAAATTCGATGAGAAATTTGCAAGCCAAAAATCTATGGTGCCTTGAGGATCGCATAGCTTAATGGTAAAGTCTCAGCTTTATGCTGACTAATTGCGATTATTATTTATATGACATATTAGTTAGACTCATATGTCTCTGCTTAAAATCACTACACTTCATAAACTGCATTAGGCCATATATACTCAATACCATATAAATTAAAATGTAAAAACCAACTCATAATAATGCCTCATTGAAAAGTAAGAAGTCGACTCTCCATGACAAAATTTTCATAGCTCTGGACTTATAATCAAGAGATCGCGAGTACGAATCTCGCTAGCAACAATGCGATGTAGAGTTTGTGTAAATATCTAATTCTTTGATTTTATGTTTCCCTTTATTTCTTATTCCAGAAAATTCTGGACATTTCTTTAGTTTACCAGACAAGTGTTCTGGACTTTTCTTACTGTCTCCAGAAAAGTATTCTGGAACTTTCCCTGCTTATATAAAAACAGAAGATTTGTCAGTCACTTGGTTCTCAGTTCAGAGTTGAGTTAATAAATTGGTTTAGCTCTACTTGTGTGTGTCTTTGAGTTCTATACTAAAGTATCTACGTGACAATATTGCACCATTGAAAATTTACACTATGTCATGAATTCTCAATTCCATACGCACTCGAATATTAATGTCAGTTTCACCGAGTTTCAGTAATATTATACCATAGGAAAACTATATTACGTCAGGTACATTCAGCTCCATGTACATTTAATTGTAAGTGTTAGTTCCAGTAACATTACAACATCGGAAAGCATATCTATGTCATATACACTCAATATCATACATATTCAACTATAAATGTCACTTCTATGGAGTTTCAGCAACATTACCCCAAAGGAAAATTACACCACGCTATATACACTTAATCCCATACACACTCAATAATGATTGTCAGTTTCAGTAACCATACAATCAGACCATCGTAAAATTGCATTATATTATAAAAACTCAAACCAACACACATTCAAATGTCAGTTCCGCTGAGTTTTAACAACACAGCATCATCGGAAAACGGCACTACGTCATATACACTGAATCCCATACAAATTCGATGGTAAATTCCGTACACATTACTAATTCTGTGGAGTTTTAGTAACACTACGTCATTAGAAAATTACATTGCATCACAAATATTCAAATCCATACACAATCAATTGTAAATTCAATTTCAGTAACATTTCAGCATGGTAAAACCACACTAAATCATAAATACTCAATCCCATATGCCTATGACTGCAAAAGTCAGTCCCAGGAACACTTTTTGCAGATAAAAATTTAATTACTTTGCGCTTATTTTGACCACAGTAATCCAAAGCGAAACGTTATTTGATTTATGCTTTCTGTTTCCCTCGAAGACTCTCCGCCACCCACTTTTCAATATGATACATTCAATCATTTACCGTAGAAATTTATAAGTTCCAATGCGTTGAATAACGCCGCTAGAATCACAATCCCACTCAAACCATATATATACTTTTATAAATCTCTACTGTTGTTTCCTTGTGTTGTTAGTTAGTCTCGTAGTAAGGGAATGAAATTTGCATATATTTTAAATGGATGTCACTTCAAAGATCCTATTAAGCGACAAAAATGACAATTCTAGAAAAATATAAGATTTGTAAGAGATTCGGAGATTCTTCTAGAAAATTCTACACTCTGTCCGCAAGCAGTATAAGCGAAGAAGCTTGTATAAGTATTGATTTTCTATTTGGAATATGCTGATCGCTGTTGTGCCGTTGAAATTATTTATATAACGATTGTTGTTAACTTCTTGCTGCGTTTTGATATCAGAATTTAAGTTTATCTTGTGGAATAAATCCGTTTTCATGATTGCTGGACTTCTTGCATTGCATACTACCAGAGTGATTTCGATAACAATACGTAATTCTAGAAAAATAAATATCATTCAATATGAATTATAAAATTATTGCTAATTAGAAAACTCTTCTAGATATACTAATCTAAAAAAATACTTTCTTTAAATTTTCATGAAAATTTGACGATGGAAAATGATAAATAGTATTAGATATTAATTTATGAAAACTGCTTTTTTTATTTTAAACTTTTTAACTGCTTTTTTTATTCTTATCATTCCTTCAGAAATAAAAACGAAAACTCTTCCAATAAGTACATATTTAAAATTTATGAAGGAAAAAAAAAAAAAACTAGCCTTGAAACTTAATTTGTCACTTTTTAAGAAACAAAATTAGTTATAAAAAAAACGGTATTTGTAAAAGGTATTCTACTGCAAAAGAAACAACAGATTTTCAAAGTTTGAAAATTAATGATTTCCTTGAAAAATAATCAATATCAGGTTCTTTTATCCGAAATTGTTTCAAATTAATGATTAAAATGAATGTGTTTATCGTTTGCATCAGTTAAAGATTTATTTTTCATAAAATCTAGTGGAAAAAAACCGAAACAATTATTATTAATGTATACAAACTATATTTTAATACAATATTTATAATATAACAAATAATATAGTCAAATTAATTTTGAAATATAAAGAAAGTATAATAATAAAATGTAGAAAAAATATTTTCATGCATATTAATTCAAACAATATTTTAATATATTATTTATAAACAAACAAATAACCAATCAAATTTCAGTTTAAAAAATAAGAAAGCACATTAATATTAATTTATGAGGAATAATTGCTTTAACACTTAAAAAATATTTTGTAATTTTTTGTTATTTTCGTTAAAATTAAATATTTTCTCAGTATATCTTTAGACAATACGCTATGCATTTTTTCTTTTACATTTACATAAATTTTGAGTGTGTTTATGGTTGCCTAAATGTTTTAAAATTCATTAATTTCCATTAATTTATTTAAATGTATAACAAATTTCGAAACTGGAAGAAAAGTAATGACAATTATGCATTTAAACATTATTTACGATAACGACATTATAATAAAAAAAAATTGTAAACAAATTAAATTCGTATCATTAGAAGGATAATTTTTGGTATTTTAATAAGAAATCAAACAGTGTTAAAGAACAAATATTTTTACCATAATATTTATTGAATTTATAGTACGAAATTTTGCATGATTTTTAATTATTAAAATTCTAAATGATAAAAAAATATTTCACTGCGCACATTCCCATCCTTCAAAGTATATTTATGCCAAATATGGTAGTTGTAAGCCGAACGATCTGGTTTATACTGTTCCAAAAGATACAATTAGACGAATATTCTGCTTATTCCTTAGTATGCTAATTAGTTGACAAGAAATATGAAAATTATTCATATGAGATTCAGATTAAAACTTCATTTCTTTCTTCTTTTTAAAAAAAATTAATATAGGAGTTCCAAAAACAAGACTGATCTCGACGAAGGTTTGATGAATACTCTTTTTTTTAAAGCTTAAGTTCGGAAAAAATTTTAGTTTTATTTTATTTCTCTCCGTTGAAACTAACGGTCCAAATGGATACGATATCTCAAAAACGAAATGAGACAGAAAAATTTCGTTTTGTTTTTGACCTTGATATCAAGAATTTAGTATAGATCTATTAATCTAGCATAGAATAGAATTAGCATCAAAATTTTCACAAAATTCATCAATTGGAAGTCTGTCTGATAGGCCATCTGAATACATATAAGCAGGTAGGTATATCAAATTAGAATGAGTAAATGAAAGGTATATCAAATTAGAATGAGTAAACGAAAGGTATATCAAATTAGAATGAGTAAACGAAAGGTATATCAAATTAGAATGAGTAAATGAAAGGTATATCAATTTAGAATGAGTAAACGAAAGGTATATCAATTTAGAATGAGTAAACGAAAGGTATATCAAATTAGAATGAGTAAACGAAAGGTATATCAAATTAGAATGAGTAAATGAAAGGTATATCAAATTAGAATGAGTAAACGAAAGGTATATCAAATTAGAATGAGTAAACGAAAGGTATATCAAATTAGAATGAGTAAACGAAAGGTATATCAAATTAGAATGAGTAAACGAAAGGTATATCAAATTAGAATGAGTAAATGAAAGGTATATCAAATTAGAATGAGTAAATGAAAGGTATATCAATTTAGAATAACTTCATTACGAAAAATTTACATTGGACTTAATTTTTTAAACGGATGTATTACCTGAATTGGAAAGAAATTAGTTATCTGATTTGCTAAACTCTATTATTGCTAAACTTATTTGCTAATTGATTTATTGCTAAAACTCTAGATTTGTACTAAATTTGTGATACTATAGATAAAATGGAATGAATCCATAGACGTATAGAAAATTTCTGGCTCAAAAGATCAATTGGGAAAAGTTCATAGATCTATACGAAATTCAAGAAGCAATAAATCATATGGAAGAAATCTACTGATCTATATGAAATTTTTAAAACAATACATAATTAGAAGAAGTCCGTAGATCTATGTGAAATTTGTAAAGGAATAAGTTAAATGGAAGGTGTCCTCATATCTACATGAAATTTGTGACGCGGTAGATCAAATGGAAGAAGTCTATAAATCTATAAGAAATATATGGCATAGTAAATCAATCGAAATTAATAGATCTATGCGGAATTTGTGATAGTTCATTGATCTATACGAAAGTTGTGGCACTATGGAGAAGCCCATAAATCTATACAAGAAGTGTGGTACAACAAGTTAAATGGAAAAAAAATCTACAGTCTTATACAAAACGATTGGCCTAAGAGATTAACTAGAAGTTTACAGATTTATGTGAAATTTGTGACGCTATGTGTCACTTAAAAGACCATAAATCTATAAGGACAATAGAAGACCTTAAATCTTAGATGCAATAGGTCAATTCATAGAAATATGAAATGCATAGCTGGTTTTTACACGACATACTATACTATATGATACAGTTAAACACAGAACGACTTTAATGTTTAAGTAAACAAGAAATATGAGGACAGAATTGCTGGTTTTGATACAATAATAAGTATTTTTGACAGCAAAATATCAAATATCTAATTTAGTCAAAAATATTTCATCAAATTTAAACAAATATAATTTTTGACTATTTTGTGATGGTTATATAATAATCTTCGATGTACTGGCAAAGTAAAATAAATTCTATTTACGATTTTAGTAATCATATTCTACTTAAAAGATCCGTCAAAGTATTGTTAAGAACATATGTATTAGAAAATTACGAAAGAAAGAAGAGAAGCATTACCAAATTAATCTTAAGATTAATTTGGTAATGCTTCTTTGTATAGCCAGTCTTCTTCAATCGCGTTCCAGTAAGGCGTTAAAGATTCAGGTATAATTAAAATGTTTAAATGATAAAAGTATAATTTTATTACTTTAATCAATAAATCTATACTTATACAAAGCTCAATGGGTGTGTGTGTGTGTGTTGGCTCTCTACATGCCAGACCGTTTGGCCTACAGCTACCAAATTTGGTACATGTATACCTTGGAGGTCGGGAATGTGCACCTGGGGCCCCTTTTTTTGAATTATTAATCAGAATTTTAATTATTAATAAAAAACTAACTTTCCCGCCAAAAAAATCTTCCATTTTCCCCACCGCCAAATGAGTAAGGCTTCAGTTTTTTCCCCCAATCTAATGAGGCTAGGGTTAACATTTTTCGGCCGATTATTTCAAACCATTCTGTTTATTTTCTTAATGTTTTATGCATTTAAAATTAAACATTGCTAATGAATCGGTCTTTCAGATTCATTCTGAAGTACTTTTGAGTTAAAATAACACAGAATAAAGGAAATTAAAAATGTATAATCTGCATAGCGTTACCCCAACTGGCGTAGAAAAATTCACGCATTTGCGTTACCGTAAGTGGCGAAGAAAATTCACGCATGCGCATTATGTTCTGATTGTTGCCATGACAACCAACGGATGATTTAAATTATTTTTAGGTTAATTGCATGCTTTTGTAATTAAATTGTATTTATGTTAGTTATATATTTTTTTGTACATGCTTATAATTTTAAGTACACCGTTTTTTAAGTGGTTTTTTTAAACCGGTTTTCGACCGATTATTTTAAACGATTCATTTTATTTTCTTAGTGTTTAATGCATTTAAAATGAAACATTGTTAATGAATCGATCTGTTCATGATGAATCTGAGCAAATTTTGTTGACAAATTCTTGAGATATTTTATAAATTAAGAAATATATTCTTTAGGACCCATAAAGTTTAAACTCTCAGTGACTCTGTTATCAGTAATTATATTATAAAAAAAATGTTTTGTTTCAGTAAAAAATATTATTATATTAATTGCAGATTAATTCTTTCCACTTTAATTTAAAGCATAAATTCTACGGGAGCTAACAGAAAATTAGAAAGATATATATTACGTTATGACTAAAGGCCTTTATAATATTATGAGTGAATTATATGACTATCAATATTTGAAGTTTTAAAATATTTTGATGAAAAATGTATTAAAGTAGGAATTGCGTAAAATATTTAATTATTAAAATTTAAACGAACATTAAGATTGGCGCACCGGCTGGTCGCCAAAGGCGGCTAGTATATAATAAAAAATTACAAATTCTAAATTTTTAAGCTTTACCCAGATTTTATGAGTCATATTTAGCACAATATTCTTGTCCCATAAGTTTTTTTAACGAAAAAGACTCCATTTTTTTGAGACTAAAATTAGTCGTGTCATGAAGCATTCAATTTTAGCATTTTAGGCCAATCAGTAGTTGTTCCGAGAAAGTCTCCAACATGGCTGACGAATCCTTTTTGAAGAATCCATTATAATCGTCTAAAGTAGTGATGCTAAAAACTATATAACTCGGCCTGTTTTTGTCATCAAAGAGTTAAGTTTTGTTTAAAATATTAGCGTGTTGAAAATCTTTTATTTACCATGAATAATAGTCGAAAAACTAGAATTAGAGCTAGATGAAAAATCAGAATTTTTTTTTTGTTTAGATATTAATTAGTCGAATACAATTTGAATGAATTTATATATTTGTAATATAAATATATTAGATACATAAATTATATAAATAAGTTAAATAATTTTATTTGATTGAATAATCGCCAGTAAGAAATAGAACAGACATATCTTTTCAGAATAAAAATATTCGAAAATATTTCTGAACAAAAAATTCAAAAACAATTAAAGATACATGAAATATTTTAATCTATATTCAACATCCTTTTCTCCACTGAATCTTATTTCTTCTAAAGACAAGAGGAAAGTAAACATCTGATATTTAAAACTTCCGAACAATAAAGCAGTCTGAAAAGTCCATGCGATTCCGGAATAAGAAACAAAGTAATATCGTTTAGATTTTTCTATGATTCTAAAACAAATAAAATTCCATTTCAATGCAAATAGCATACAAATATTATATCAATAAATCCACTCTCTGCGTTTCCCTGGGGAGGATTTCATATTCTAACAAACCAATATTAACGTGAAGAATAATATATTTTGTTTCAGCCTCAATACCATACAGAGAAACACTAGCCTTCTATTCAATTCAGTGATACAATAGGACTGTTTATTTGTATGGGATATGATGAAAAAAACACAAGTGTATTAAGGGTAACATTACGAACATAGGATTTTTCTGGTTTCGGTATTCATTAGTTTCTTCAGACGTCTGTATTATAGAAGTCACGAAATAGACAGTTTAATGCTGACGGGAAACCTTGTGGATTACAGGTTTCTTTCTTTTGATGTATGAGTTCTTGCAAAGTGTTATATTATTAAAGACACTAAACAGTTATATAATGTGTTAATTATTTATTTTAGTTAAATTATTTTTCCGCCTTCAAGCTGTAGAAGGTCCATTTTGGTACAGGTCCCAGAATTTTAAACCTATGTTGGTGTTAAGGACGTTATGAGCAGATTATTCCATTATGCTAGTTATAAAAATATTCTATTTTTAAGTACATGATGGTTGTAATGGAACAAACTATGTAACCAAGGAGGAGATACCATCAATCTGCTTAGGCTTTCAGGTTTAATTGAATGATCATCATCGCGACAACACATGCAAAAATTGAGAGTGAAAATATGCTTGAAACATCAACCATGTTCATTGCTCACTGTCCAATCTTTTCTATAGAATATATATTCCATCATTAGATTGGAAGCAACTGAATCCCACATCACTACTTTTCCAGTCAAGGAAGTGAAATTCTCCTCAATAAAATCCCGTTCCCGTGGCCCGCGAGCACTTTGAGTCCGGCGCATTTTGTCCTTTTTCCCTTCATTTATGGTTTACCGGGGCGCTTTGATGTTTGTTCATTTTATCGACAGTTTGCGGAAAGCTCCTGACAGACCAGAGTGGTTCTACAATGAGATAGAAGGCAGATTTACGATCATATCCGTAAAGGCAACGAGCCCTGGGAACGGGATTTTATATATCAACCTTTCATCGTGAAGGTTTGGGGAGGAGGGAGGGGAATGGTAAGACACTCATGGCCTAACGTGTAACTTGGTTAGGCTTCAATTTGTTAACTTCCCACTAAGCCAGTTCTATACGATGCTTCGTGGGTCTCCCATTGTTAAAAGTCACGAGATAGTAGCATCCTATGACAGCACATTTATCCACGAACTTCCAAAGTAAAGCTTCGAACATTCATTTTAGAAGATTTTCAGTCAGTTGCCCGTCTTTTTTATCCAATTCAAAAGAAGTTTTCAAGCCATTATTTTGTATTGATGTTCGGCTACACATCTCGAGTCATTCTGACGCAGATTAATAAAGTTTTTTTGTCTCATCATTATGAATTAAGAGATTAGAACATTGCAAAACCCTTTGAGGCAACAAGAACTACAATTCCTTCCCTCCATCAACTGGTCCAATCAAAGTGTCAAATGTTTGCTTAAGTCAAATTGAATCAAACATTCATCATACCTGTAGCAGAAACAAATGGCAATTTAACTGGGGAACCATTTGCTTCAATGATTTGGATCCAACTTTTAAATCAAGGTTCGACGCATTGTATATATCATAATAGTAATATCTAGTATCTCTGTGGTGAGGTTTAATCTTTTAACAATTAAACGCTTTTCTTTGTCAATAAATGATAAGCATCAGATTGTCTGAAACCGCCAAAGCATTCATTGTATGGCAAACTTTTTACTAAGCGATAAGTCGTCAAATATGCCAATCGCCAAAATTTCAATTGTAACCTTACTATGCAGAAACTGAATACTCCTGATTGGAAAATTTGTCTTTTGTCATTACCCAGGATGGCATTTATATGCCAAGCAATTTAATGGTTGGCGAAATGTCCCGAGTTCAACGAAAAAAGCCGTACTGTAAATAAGCTTAACGATTAATGGAGGGCAAAAGATTGTTGGCACTTTAGAGGCGAGTTTATTCATCCGCTTTGGAATGGTCATGGATTCACGGCTTACGGAAGTAAATTCATGATTTCCATACCACACCAGTGCTTTGATTTTCTACTAATGACATATTAATCGTACAATTCATACATGGCCGGTCTTCAGAGGATGATTCAGTCCTCAGGCTGAAATTATGCAAACATATAGGTGTTGACAGAGTGCTTAGTTTAATTCAGCCTGATTAGCGATCCTTTTTATAGTATGCGAGAACTACTTCGAAACTAATCCGATAATTTTGAATACTCGCTTGATAGTGAAGAGGATTCTGGAGTTGACTGTCCAATCTTCAAAGTTTGAAATCCATTAGTATTCCAACAGCATTACATCATTCTCAACCCATACGTTAGATTCTTGGTGTAGTTAAGTTAAATTTATGTCTCTCGATACAGCGGGAAGGTTGTTTCCGGACAGACCGAGTCAATTTTATATGTGGGTAGTTAACGAGTCCGAAATCTGAGTCAGCATTATCTCTCAGAATTTCCACACAGCATCAGCAAGAAGATATTTTGTGACAAGATAATTTTTTGCAAATCAATATTGCGTACACGATGGATATTCAGGGGAATATTTTGCTTCAAAGTCATCGAAAAAAAATTGAAATATGCTATCGAAGATTTCAAGTTATCATGCGAGAACATAATTTTTTTAAAGTCACGTGGTATCAATCCGACAGAACAACAGTATTTTCTCACACGACACAATCACCAACATTTAAAAAAGCGATGGTTTTTGACCATCTCAAAAACAATCGAGTTCTAAATTTTTTTTTCTCATGAAAATCCCATTTCAACCGGTTTTAAAAATTCACGTGGTTATCCGATTACGCATGCGTCGATATTTAGAAAGCAATGGCTTTTTTTTTTCTAATATCGTTCTTTTTCCAAAACTTTCTTTGCCAGCTAGAAAAATTGAAAGTTTATATATATAACTTTCGATATATTTTCTTACTCTTTCGCATTCCCATTTTCTTCTCTGAGCTTCGGCGGGCGATAACTTCATACGATCCTACCCTTTATTGGCCAGACAGGAGAATAGGGTACATGGCGGAAATTAGTGCCAAGCTGTAACTTTTTTTGTTGGCGATAAGTCATCAGATGTTTTTTATCATTTTCTAATAATCCTAAAGGCGAAGAATGGATGCCTTTAAAGCGATAAATCGCCAGTTTTCTTCCCGTGCTTTTTGAGACTTCAAAAATGCCAAACCAAAACAACATGCTCTCACATGATAAAAAAATTAAATTTTGATTAATTAATAATTTAATAAGAATCTAATTATAATTTTGAAGAAACATTTCTAATTAAACCATTATTACACAAGAAATAAGATAGAATGTAATGCTATAGCTACCAGATTTGGTAGGTCTAGGATTACAGTCTATCTTATTTTTCATTTCTTTCACACTACCACATTTCTTTCTAAATAAGATGGTTTTTGCTTCATGCATTTGCTATTCTAAAAACATTATCATATTAAAATCCTCCATAAACCATTGATAATAAGAAAGAAACTGAAAACGTCACTATCATATTTGATATTATCAGAAAGCTTCATCTAACTGAAATCAGTAAATAAATTAATGATTTTCCAGTGGATTCTCAATCCCTCTCAACCCATAATGGCGCATTTGTTCTGCGTAAATGTTGTGAAATTGCACTCAGTGTTCAATTGTACGAATGCCCATCCATTCATTAGCCTATAAACTGGGATGGGATTTCTCGGTAAGTACTGCTTCGGCTGTTCTTGGTGCATTTATTCAGGAATTCTTAACGAGTTTCTCGTGTTGGCGTAGCGTGCATAATTACTGTTATTTAAGAGCCTTTAAGATAAGGTTCCTTAGTGTCCAGAGGGGTGTGGTGCACGACAGGAATAAAGTCCTGGCTTCTAGTGTCTATGGATTGTGATATTTAACATGTCGACATCGATAACTACGAATATCATTATTTTGGGGTATATTTCGGCCCAACAAGAAGCCTAATTCAGCGTGGTTAAATATTGATATAAATGTGAAATTCCGTCGAACCACATATTGGGTTTCAGAAGAACTCGCGAAAGAATTTGTTTAATCATATTTTTCATTTGTCCCTCCTATTGGGTCTTAGAATATACCTAATATTACAGGAGAGTACCATGGAATATTGGATGTGTATATAAACCCAATATTTCGAGCGAATTATAATTAGTTAGGTCGTGAATATATGTGATGGTAACAAACAGAACGATTGCCTAAACAAAGAACAACCATGAAACTGGCGAACTTGGCGACTTTTGAAAAATTACTAAATTAGCCAAGTTCAAACTTTTCTAACATTGTTACCTTCTCGTATGTGTAGTATAGAAATAGGATAGTAATTGCCAAAAAAATTTGAACTCGAGATTTTGGCGAGAGACTTTCTCGAGTTTGAAAAACATATTTTGGGGAAAATGTCCATCTGTCTGTCTGTAACAAATATTATTCAAAACCGCTTTGAAACAGACGGGTAAAATTCCGTATATGGTCTTTACAACAAATTCATAGATTTCTGTCAAATTTCCAGCAAAATCAATTCAGAGTCCTTCTATCCGCCCGCCAGTTCGATTATATATTGATACTACAACTACAAAACGAAGAGAGCTAGATAGAAAAAAAAAATCGTTAAACGGATTAAACATTAGTAGTGTAAAAATCTATCAAATTTTGAGCCAAATTCAATAAGGGGTTGACCGCTTGTCATTCTGTACTTTCAAAAACATGAAAACGCTATAACTCAAAACCTCAATGATTTAAATATATCAAATTTGGTATAGGATTTTGTGACTATAAGTGTAGTTTTGTTCCAAATTTTTACTTCAATCTGTTAGGAAAAACACGTCTAAAATACAAATTCAATTTTTGGATATTATTAATTGCATGCCTGGGATTAGTCGCCAAAAACCTCGCCAAGGATGACACGATGGATTCACTAAGATGCCAAATTCAGGCCAAAAGTTAATATTTCGTAACTATTGTACACAAATATCATGAAAGGCGTTCTAATTTTAGCTTGTGTCAAAACAAAATCACACTATATAATAAACGAAAGTCCGAGGAAATCAATCTACAGGATTCAAATGTTCCTCGGTGTACATAAGATATCTGATGATATTGTTATCGTAACAGTGACAGTTCTTTAAATTGATCTTTTAAAATTGTATTTCTTCTTCTGAATTATCATTAGATCCGCTAAACGTAATGAAAGTTTTTCATTTGTTTATCTAACAGATTTATTTAATCCTTGATAAAAAAAAAAGTCTTGGTTTTTTTTTAAAGATATGAATCATCGGACGTGATTTCTTAATTTAATTTTCTATTGATTTTAAGCATTGTAAGACAATTATCTTCACCATAATAGCAAGATAATTTTTCATCCTGTACAGTTTTTAAATGCTCCTGCTCTGCGCACATGCTAAATCATAAGTGATATCGGAAATGAAAGCTGCAAAAACTTTAAATAACCAAAACCATACACCTGCTAGAGTTGAAAAAAAAGTCAAAGTGTCCCAACGTGTTTTCATAATTACATAGAAAGCAGATGGTAAACTATCGCTTTAAAGAACAACAGTTTATTAAGTAGGTTTACACTCAGGCAGTTACAAACCATCCAGTAAGACCACGCATGCGCAGAAACTGTACAATAATAAGTATTTGTCTCGTCGAAACCAGAACTTGCTATTATCTGTTGTCTCGGCGCATGCGTGACTTACTGGAATCTTATAACTGGTTGAATGTAAACCCATCATTATAAAAAACGAATTATGATTTTAGATATAAGAAGTGATATTTAAAAAAGAATTTATAACAAAGAATGTTCATAATGCTCTTTTCATTCCTTTAAAAGTTTAAAAAAAAGTTTTGTAAAAAAAAAAAAAAAAAAAAAAAAAAAGATGAACCATTGTTTGAAGTTTTTATTTTTAAATTCGATTGCAGCATAAACTAGGTAACCAATTCCAAAGCTTAGATAAGGAGATGTAGACGGAACTTCAAATCTCACAATCGAATGCTTATTTCAATAGAAAAATCAAAAAAATTGATTTAATGCTCCTTTCGTCTGAGAGATCATCGACCTTGAAATGCCCAGCGATAAAGAAAGGACAATTGCTCATCTTTATCTCCGAAACAATAATCCTATCAAATTACATACTTCTTTGTCTCAAATTACATAATCGAAAAAAAAAAAAAAAAGAGAAGAAAAAGAGATCGATATGAAATATTAAAAATGCATTATGTTGTAGTAACAAAAACTTATATGTATGAAGCATTTTATAGATATAACCTGTTTTCTAGCAAAATTATACGATGATGGTTTCTCTTTTCTGGAGTTATTAAAAACTGTATTACACTCCTTGACGTTTTCGTCTTCTACATAATATAGAAAAAGTATAGTAATCGTCAAAAAATTCGAATTCGAGTTTCTAACGAACCTCCACGTTTTAGACCTCCCTGTGTTCAAAAAGCACATTTTTGAAACATGTCTATCTGTCTTTTGTGACAAAGATAACCCAAAAACGCTTTGTGCAAGATGGTTGAAATTTGGTTTACTCTTTTTGAACCAAATTTACAGATTTTTGTAGAATTTTGAGTAAATTTCTATTCAGAGGAAAACCGAATGTTCGAATATAAGTTAGCGCGATAATTACAAAACGAAGAGAGCTAGATGGATAAAATTCGGTGACTGTCAATCGATCTATACTCTCCGAAATATGTTACCTTGTTAATTCAAAAACGCAATGACTTAAAAATATGAAATCTGGTACAAGAACTACAATCGCAATTTTGTGGCAAACCGTGGTTTCAATTTGGCGAAAAAAAATCCAAATATGTATTCTGTTTTCTGGTGCTTATGTAATAACTGCATTTCCAGCAATTAATCGCCAGAAAATGAAGAAAATCCGCCAAAAAATGCAAACTTATATGCCCTTTCGTAATTATCGTTCGCCAATGGTATGCGACTAATAATACACAGGTACATTTCTTTATTTGAAAATATACGAGTTTAGTTTGTTGTGTAAATGGTTTGAAACCATGTGCACTATTAATTTTGCTGACCTTTGAAAAGCATAAAAGCAAAATAAAAAACGCATTTATTTTTTAAAAAACTGAATTTTTTTTTTGCAGAATAAAATAAAGTGAATTTAAACCCGAAGTTTTTTTATTTCAATCAACATATCCTTTACACATATTTCTATTATAAAATTATAAAAATTAGAAGAAATAAAATGGATTAATTACGAAAGTGAAAAAAATTTTGGAAAAAAAATTAGTAAAAATAAAAATTGTGAGACACAAAAATTAGAAAACAATTCATTTTAAACCTATATAAACTGAAATACATATTCAGCTAAAAATGTCTGTGATAAATAACAACCGTAGCTTCTCTTTTTTTTTTATCTCTTATCATAATAACAAAATAAAATTGATTGGTAGTAGGCGTTCTAGAAATATGCGAAGAACCTCAAATAATGAAATATTTTTACAAGCCAGCGGCTTATCAAAACAGCTGCCTACCGGATGTTTACGGAAAAATGGAAACCAGCTTTGATTTCATATTGATGAAATTTTACACTTCGATTGATATTAATAGCTATTCGCCTTTGGGGATCAGCTGTTTCGCTGGGAATATTACTTAGATTGAATTTCAGTTAAATCGTTTATTTATAATTTCATAATCTTTATTCCGTTAAATTGCCAGACATTAAAGTCGTCTTAATGAATATATACTGTTCGTTAACACATGTATTCATTCTTACATGTGTTGTATTCATTGAGTTCTTGAAGTTTTCTAATGGAGGCCAATCTTATGACATAAAAGTGTTATTAAAAATGTAACTGGTTAGTTTATCCATCTTCTAAACTTCACAGTATTGTAACTTCACATTTATATTCGTTTTGTAAATTACGTAGATAAACAGAATACTTCTACTTAAACTTTCAACAATAAAAGAAAAATTTGAAATGATAAGGCATGCGTACATACAATAGATAAACAATTTCATAAACAAAGTGCGTAGCATTTGAATATATATTTACATATGCCAAACTGACATTTACTCAAGCCAATTTAAAATGTAAATTTTTAATTCGTTAAATTGTAATTTTATTTTTTGATTGTTGAATATTACTTATTTTAATGTCTAAGATTTTATCATTATTTTTAGTCAAAGATTTCATTACATTGAAGAATTCATAATTGTATATATATTTCCTAAGCGACTCGAACTGGTAGAATTCTTCACCAATTGCAATATTTTATTGTATATTTCATAAATAGAAAAGTAAAACTAACTCACCTTGAATTCTTAGATTGAATTTTGCTCCTTTTATTAAATGAAGCCCTATGTGCCCTATCGTATTAAGATTAGTCCTAAAGTCGTAGAATTAGTCCTAATCCTAATACCGTGCTAATGTTTATATGTTTATTTGGCTAATATTTTTTACAATTCATAAAAGAAATATGGCATTTTTTTTAATAATGAAAGATTTTTTACTTTCTCGTATATGAAGTATAGAGAAAGTTTAATAATCGCAAAAAATTCCAATTCGAGATTTTGATGAATCTTTACGTTTTAGACCTTCCTGGGTTCGAAAAACTCATTTTTGGGAAATGCCCGTCTATCTATGATAAAGATAACTGAAAAAAGTTTTGGGCTACATGAATGAAATTTGGTATACAGATGCCAAACTAAATTTCTAGATTTCTAACAAATATTGAGTATACTCCGTCAGAGAAAATCTGTCTGTCCGGCTGTTCGAATATAAGTTAGCGCTACAACTACAAAACGAAGAGAGTTAAATAAGTAAAATTCGGTACATAGTGTTAACACCTGCCAAATGGTGAGAGAAATACAACAAAGGGTTGACCGTCTGTCGGATTGTACTTTCAGAAACAGATAAACTCAAAAGCCAATAATTTAAATATAACAAATTTTGTGCATGATTTTTTGACCATGAGTATAGTTTCATGTCAAATTTTTTATTCAATCCATTGGGAAGAACACGTCTGAAATCCAAATTTTGTTTTTGGATACTTTTTACATGTTAGGGATTAATCGCCAAAAAAATTTGCCAAGGATCATGCGATAGTTTCAGTAAAAATGCTAAATTCAAGCCAAAGGTGAATATTTATTATCTATTCAACGCGAATACCATGAAAGGCGTTCTATGAAATAGCATATTTATAAGAGAATATGCGAGAAAGTTTTGGGGTGACCACTTCCGCTAATTTATTTTAATATTTTGCATATTTATCGCCGAAAGCCAAAAAATATAATTACTCAAAACAAAATATCTATTCAAAAAGTAAATAATATGAATATTAAGGACCTAATTTAGTTTAATATTTAATAATGAAATATATAAAATTAATTAAAAAAATGTTAAAGGCAACTATTCTTTTTCTTGTATTAAAAATTCTACAGATATATTAATATACGCTATCAATATCATTTAGCATCTACAAAAAATTTTAAATCAAGCATTTCTCTTTGATATGAATACAGAGAAAGGCTTCCGAGAATGCATTTAAAAGTGACCGAAGTAAATTATTCCTCCGCGTTTCACATATTCTTTCCAAGAATTATATCTTCATTCCAAGAAAAAGCAAATGCTCTTTTTCACAATATGAGTGGTTATTCAAAAAGCATTTTCTCAGAAGTTTTTAAATTCGCAAAAAGGAATAAGTTAAGAGGAAGTCCGTTTAATATTTTTTCTACAGAATTTAAAAGTGAATACTAATTAATTCATAAATTCTCTTTTCAATATAATATGAAGTTAAAGAGGTCTTAATATTAATGAAACATAATATTTAAATTAATAATGACTCATTGAGTGAAGTAATTATAAATAAGTTCTTTTACGAAAAGAATTATTTTTGTATCAGAAAAAAACTTATCGTTTTCTCAAAAAAAAAAAAAAAAGTATCAATTTTTAAAACTCTTAGTAATGGGATTTTTTTTTATATAAAACTCTTGGAAGCTGAAACGCTCTATTTAATATTTATCGATATATCGCAATGCTTAAGATAATTATAACACTTCACTTCGGTCATTAACGATTTGTGATAAGAGGCATTATCTTTTTTTTCACATTTAAATATTTCTTTTCTTTACTTAACATTGAATATGTTTTTAAATTTTTTTATAAAAACTAATCAGGATAAGTTGAACGTCTCTTATTTATTTTATGTATTTTTGATTCGTTGTGTTATTTAAATTTTCGATAATTATTAATACACTGAAGTATAGAATATCGTTAAAAAGATTCGTAATGTTATATATCGTTATGTAAAGTAGAATATCATTATGTTATGTAGAATATGTTATATCGTTATGTTATGTAGAATATCGTTTTTGATTCGTTTTGATCGTTTTATAGAATATCGTTTTTGATTCGTTTTGATCGTTTTATAGAATATCGTTTTTGATTCGTTTTGATCGTTTTATAGAATATCGTTTTTGATTCGTTTTGATCGTTTTATAGAATATCGTTAAAAAGATTCGTTATGTTATATATCGTTATGTAATTTAGAATATCGTTATGTTATGTAGAATATGTTATATCGTTATGTTATGTAGAATATCGTTTTTGATTCGTTATGTTATTTAAATTTTCGAGAATTATTAATACACTGAAGTATAGAATATCGTTAAAAAGGGCAGTTCAAATAATTAACTGTTTTTTTTCTCTTGAGTTACAAAATGATGGAGATTAATCAGACAATAAATAACAATAAAGACAAGAAAAGAAATACGGTGAAAATCAACATATGATTGAAATTCACTTTAGTTATTGTATAATATCTACTTTCTAAGCTGTTAGAAATAATATAAGCTTCCAAGCAGAAAAACATGCACAAATAACTTGAAGAATTATATTTTAAAAATCAATAAATGTATTGTAGAAAAAAAAGTAAAAATAGCTTTCGTTTTCCTTATTTAAATTAATTTAAGATAATTTTAATAATTTCGTTATCGAATATCCACTGATAAAAGGCCCCTTAAGAAAGTGGTGGCTGTTGTTTCTCCTAAAATAATTAAATTTTATCCGCAGAAAAGTGAATTTTGTTTTGTTTAAATTGTCAATATATCAAGAATATTTTAGTAAATATGACAAATAAGACTAGTAAACAAATATGATAGATTTAGTAATGACTAGTTTAGAAAACACGAAAAAAAAACAGATTTTGAAATTTTTTTCAGTGGTTCATTTAATGGTTCAAACGATATCAAACATATTTCTTGAATTAAATTGAAAAAAAAATTGTATCTCAAACACAATATAAATTAGACGCAACGTGACGATTAGTGTGGACATATTGTATTTAAATTTGGATATTTTTGAAAATGTGCTAATTCAGAAAATAGATATAATCATTAAAGATTTTATGACATCACATGAATTACGAAAAAGTTATCCAAATTCCGTCTTTGGATTATACTGTAATAAATCCAATCGGCTCTTACTAAATATTGACGTTCTATTCTGCACGTGCACATAGAAAACAAAGTACAGCGTATACCAGAACACAAGAAGCACACAAAAACGGCACTTTCTGTAAATAGCAGCACATAAGCACTAAATCGGTAGTAAACAACAATCGCAGCACAAAGCACTCAGAGATGAGTCGTAGGAGAGACTTCGCACAATTTCTCTCGATTTGTCTGTAACTCTCAAATGACTAAATCCACCTATGTAACTAATATTGTTTATCTGTAACAGAGAGCAGAAGCTTCTAGAAAGATATCGCATCTTCACTTCTAATCATTATATCGCAATAATTCCCACAGTTTCTAGAACATTTTTGTCACCAAATTTATCCCCTAATCGTCAAATTGCGACTAGAAAAGTCGTCAAATTTTGTAGTCATGGCGGAGAGTCTTTGATCTATTATCTATTCAGAATGCATTAGAGTTATCTGTAGAATTATCTTCGTTACCGTGGAAGTAACTGTACATGTAAGCATTATTACAAATTCGTAATAACATTATCTTGAAGAATGCATTAGACGAATGGCGGATTTCAAACTAGGCATGTTCGGTATTTCCAGAATTCAAAAATTGTTATTAACATAGTAATTAAATAAAGTCGTAAAAAATACAAATAAAAAATTCTAAAAATTAGAGTCGGAAAATATAAGAATGTATGAATCCTGAATCGAAAAAACATATCTTACGAGTTAAAAAACACGAGATTAGAATCAGGACATTGCCAATTGTAATTAATCAGGTAACAGTTCATTTCATTCCTTTATTTTAATGCATTATTTAATATATAGTGTCATATGGTAAAAAATGACAGAGAATAAATATGGATACCACGTAATCATAATCTATACTTATAATAAAGCTCAATGTGTGTGTGTGTGTGTTGGCGCTCTACAAGCCAGGTCATTTGACATTACAGCTATCAAATTTGGTACATGTATACCTTAGAAGTCGGGAATGTGCACCTGAGGACCCTTTTTGAAATTTTAATTAGAATTTTAATTATTAATTAAAAACTAACTTTCCCGCCAAAAAAAATCTTCCATTTTCCCCACCGCCAAATGAGTAAGGCTTTAGTTTTTTTTTCTCCCAACAGTAATGAGGCTAGGGTTAACATTTTTCGGGGGATTATTTCAAACGATTCTGTTTATTTTCTTAATGTTTTATGCATTTAAAATGAAACATTGTTAATTAATCCATGTTTCAGATTCATTCTGAAGTACTTTTGAATTAAAATAACACAGAATAAAGGAAATTAAAAATGTATAATCTGCATAGCGTTACCCCAACTGGCGTAGAAAAATTCACGCATTTGCGTTACCGTAAGCGGCGAAGAAAATTCACGCATGCGCATTATGTTCTGATTGTTGCCATGACAACCAACGGATGATTTAAATTATTTTTAGGTTAGTTGCATGCTTTTGTAAGTAAATTGTATTTATGTTAGTTATATATTTTTTGTATATGCTTACAGTTTTAAGTGCATCGTTTTTTAAGTAGTATTTTTAACTTGTTTTCAATGATTTAAATTATTTTTAGGTTAATTGCATGCTTTTGTAATTAAATTGTATTTATGCTAATTATATATTTTTTTTGTATATGCTTATAATTTTAAGTACATCATTTTTTAGGTAGTTTTTTTAAACCTGTTTCCGACCGATTATTTTAAACGATTCATTTTATTTTCTTAGTGTTTGATGCATTTAAAATGAAACATTGTTAATGAATCGATCTTTTCATGATGAATCTGAGAAATTTTTGTTGACAAATTCTTGAGATATTACATAGGTTAAGAAAGATATTCTTTAGTGACCATAAAGTTCAAACGCTCAGTGACTCTATTATCAGTAATCATATTATTAAAAAAAAATGCTTTGTTTCAGTAAAAAATATTATTATATTAATTGCAGATTAATCATTTACACTTTAATTTAAAGCATAATTTCTACGAGGGGTAACAGAAAATTAGAGAGATACATACCACGATACATACCACGCCTTTATAAGTTTTAAAATATTTTGCTGAAGAATCTATTAAATTTGGAATTGCGTAAAATATTTAATGGTACTACTGGATTTTAACCCCCTGCTTGGTGCAATTTTTAAAAATCACCAACAAGGGCCTTGCGAAATGTTCAAAAGCAAAGGAGCAGATGTTCAATTATAGTGCATAGTAAAGATTGCCAGCTTTGCCGCGTTATCTCAACTTGGCGAAGAAGGGGGTTAAACTCCGGTTCAACCTATTTAATTATTAAAATTTAAACGAACATTAAGATTGGCGAACCGGCTGGTCGCCAAAGGCGGCTAGTAAATAATAAAATATTCGTTTTAAGTAAATTAATGAAATAATAATCAACTTATAACGAATTAAAAACGTTAATTAAATTAAAAATGTGTTAAAATGTTGAAATTAAATTTGATCAAAAAAGGGGTGGTTTTCATAATATGCAAGTTCCAAAGGCGCACAAAGCTTAAATCTGCCTCTGCATCACTTTCTTTTCAAATCCATCCATTGACACTTCTTGTACATTGTTCCATGTTTTTTGCTAATAATTAAGTGTTAAAACAACCCGGAAATAACTTTGTTGCGAATTTTATAATCAATTTATTGTTTTTCAAAAACACAATAATCAATTCTCATTGCAGCGCGTGCAACAAATTCACGATCACCGATGCCTGACGAATGCGTTTGCGCACACGATGTCAATAAGCCATAAATTGTTCACCTGCGCCTCATCGAAGACGACACACTATTGTCTTTGCTCTCAATAACCGCACGGTTGTGCGCTTCAATAACTACAGTCGACAGTAGAGCGTCGTTTTATTAGACTTTTTTTTTTATCGACAGGATTTTTTTTCTCTCTCTCTTTTTGGCCTTCGCCCACACACAATAAACAAATAAAAACTTACAAATAAAATTTGAAAAAGTATTGTCTCAGAATCTATCCTGTTTTACGGTCCGTTGTTACCATTGGTTCTTTGCGAAAGAAGGGGGAGGGGGGTTATTGTACCGTAAAAAGGGGAAAGAAAATCGTTGTATGTGGATATATCTCTGTGCGTTTGTTTCAAAATCTTGTTAACGCGTTTGTTTTATGGGAATTTTCATTGGATATTTCAGGTAGTAAAAGCGATTGAAGTTTCCTTTTTTATTTCCAGAATGGCAACGGTAATATTTGGAATACTGTCATTATTTTTTTTTAATGTTTTCAAAGGCTTTTTCATTCGATAACAACAGTAAGGCTGGAATCGACTTAGCTATAGCGTATTATTGCTTTAAGTATCTGATATTTTCTCGAAATATTCTCAGAAATTAAAATATTTTTTATTAGGATTTGATATATTTGAGTTTAATTGAAGAATAAAATGAAGAAATAGTTATTGTATTTCTTTCTTTCAGGATAATAGGGAATCAATATGTTTTCTTTTCAAGTAGCCTTGTCACTATTTGCAAATAATATGAAACTGTGTATGTGGAAGATGGTATTTATAAGATGCTGGTTAAAACAAACGTCAACAAACACAATCTTCCGAAAAAAACACAAATAAACAAATGTAAATAAGAAATGCAGATAAAAATAATCATTATAGAAATTTGGCTCGTAAATCGTATGAAAACCAGCTGGATGGTCTCCCTGAAACATTCTCTCCCTTCTGTCGCATAAAATTGTGGATCTTGGATAAGGCCGCGTATTACTTACAGGATATTGGTGAAAGATAGATACGAAATATTGATCTTTTGCTTCAATCTAGTACTTTTACAAAATCTATCTCGAAAATATATATTTTGGACATTTTTTTGATGGCTGATTGATACCAAAATTTGAAACAAAACTGTAATTGTAGTCACAAGATCACATTGCATTTCATTGTATTTTCGAGTTATTGCATTCACATGCAGGAAATTAGTGAAACGATTGACAAATAGTCAATCGTTTCACGAATTAACTTCAAAATTTGATAAGTATCTATATTTTAGACGCTAAACCAGTGTACCAAATTTTATCTGACTATCTTATCAATATGTTTTGTAGTTAATTGTCTGGCTGGCTTTTCGAGTTCACTTGTACACGAAAATCTAGCCAGAAATACATAGATTTCTTGTTCAAATTGTCTGGCTGGCTATTCGAGTTCACTTGTACTCGAAAATCTAGCCAGAAATCCATAGATTTCTTGTTCAAATTGTCTGGCTGGCTATTCGAGTTCACTTGTACTCGAAAAAATCTAGCCAGAAATCCATAGATTTCTTGTTCAAATTGTCTGGCTGGCTATTCGAGTTCACTTGTACTCGAAAATCTAGCCAGAAATCCATAGATTTCTTGTTCAAATTGTCTGGCTGGCTATTCGAGTTCACTTGTACTCGAAAATCTAGCCAGAAATCCATAGATTTCTTGTTCAAATTGTCTGGCTGGCTATTCGAGTTCACTTGTACTCGAAAATCTAGCCAGAAATCCATAGATTTCTTGTTCAAATTGTCTGGCTGGCTATTCGAGTTCACTTGTACTCGAAAATCTAGCCAGAAATACATAGATTTCTTGTTCAAATTGTCTGGCTGGCTATTCGAGTTCACTTGTACTCGAAAATCTAGCCAGAAATCCATAGATTTCTTGTTCAAATTGTCTGGCTGGCTATTCGAGTTCACTTGTACTCGAAAATCTAGCCAGAAATCCATAGATTTCTTGTTCAAATTATTTCGTTCAAATTTTAATATAAAAATTTAAATATGGCCGTTTTTTTACACCAAACTTCAGCCATCGTTCTCAAAACGATCATCAATTATCGTACTCACGGACATAATGCCAAAAATGTGTGTTTTTTTTAACTCAAGGAGGTCTCAAACGTGGAGATGCGTCGAATTCTTGAGTTCGTATTTTTTGAAGATAATCATTAGTTCTTCTATATTTCGCATGAGAAAGTAAAAAAGTAAAAAAATAATTCTGTAAATAGAAAATAGTATTATTGTAATAAAATCGAATATAATAGAATATTAGTCCATCCAAAGAAATTATATTATATAAAAAACATGCCCCTCCAAGGTGAATGGACAGTAGTAAGTGTTTGGATAAGAGAAAACTGATAGTTATCACTAATATACATATTGCAACTATAACTGTCTGAAAGATGGGAATATAACCAAGTAGGTAAGATATAATCATAAATAACTGCACATTTCAATTATCTATTAAATTGACAATATAATGATTAATTGATTTATAGATATAAATTGTATAATGAGACTGTTGGTGTTGCAAGAAATTGATTGCTTGTGTTTGAATGATTTTATTAATGAATATATTAATAGGTTAAATTATTTTATATTACTAACATATTATTTTCAGAAAAAATACAAGAAGGCTTATCTTGGATATTGGACTAACCGCAGCTGTTTTAGACAATAGATGACATCTATAATACTATGAAACCAAAAAAAATGAACCTAATAGTTACTTAACAGCTTTAAGCCAGCTGATGCTTGGGGAAAATGAAGACTCACTTTTGTAATTATTTCTGCACTCGATATTTTCATTTCATGAATATAAACAGTAATAAGAATATTTTCTTCTGCAAATGTATAAAAATATTCGAGTTATAGTATTCTTGGACAACTGAATTGATCAGAATCAAGCGTTTTTAAAACAAATTAATATCTCGATTTATTTAAATATAAATTCATTCAAAAATTTCTTCTTGAAAACTCTTCTAAAATTATACATTATTAATTATTTATAATCTTTAAATACCATATCTCTAATATAACGAAGTAAGTAAGCAAAAAGTAATATAGTGAAAGAAAGTTATTTTATTAAATAACTATGCATAAAATAAACATATATGTTTTAGGATACATATTTACCAAATAGTGGGAAATAATTTTAATGATAATTTGGCGGGCAAAATAAACATCGTAAAGGTTGTGGTGGTGGGAGAAATATGTGTCGTAATTAGGGTTGTGTGTATTTTGTTGCGACTCTTATTATTTGGACGTTTTAGAAAAATAATTTTATTTACATTTTAACTAAAGAAATTAAACGTCTGAATTTTACTACGGCTTCACCGAGTCAGTGCGTGAGAGAGTTCCGAAGAGAAGGAGAGATAATAGCTTTTTTTAGAAGCATACCCGGATGATGAGCGGTGCGGCAATTACGTCACACACAACCTCGACGGAGCCTGTAGTTTACAGATATCTGATATGATTTTTATGATTTATGATAGATATATATAATTTATAAGAGGTATATATAATTTATGGTAGACATTCACTACGTATTGTATGGAAATTGGATTTTTAATTAAATTCTTAATAAATTTTACTTTTTAATGAAGGTTTTGAAATTTTCGTTTTATGATGTTCACAGTAATTTAATTTCTGTATTGTACTGTTTTCAGCATTTTATATCTTTACGAATTTTTTTTTTTTACCTTTATATTTTTGACATAATTTTTTTAGACCTTTCAGCACATTCATAAAAGTTGATTTAAAAGCATTTTAATACTTATTCTTTACTTTTTTTTAGTTTTAATATGCTTTATAATTCATTAACATAATTGTAATGAAATTTTTTAGTCAATTTTTCTAAAACTCGCTTCTAGATGTCTCCTTTAATATCTAACGATGAAAAGCTGTTAGAAATTAAATAAAATGTTTAATGAAAATCGACCGCTCTATTGGCATTCAATTCTGAAAGAAATACAATATTGTGTTGTCGTTCAACGTATACAATTATAAAGAATTTCAGAAATCTAAAACAATAAAAGGCAAGTAAAAAATCGGTTACAAAATTCCACCAGTAGAAACAAGATAGAAGCAAAATGAAAGTTAACTAAAACTAGAAGCAATATTAATTATCTGGATTAGTCTCCTTAGAACTTTTCCTCTAAAAAGGATATACCCTCCTTTCTCTAGTATAAAATTATCGAACTTGGCTGATACATTGAACACCATGAGTTTTCAGATTTTTATTTTCAGAGTTTCAAACATATGTGTTACGAGTTTCATAGTATAATAAAGAGAATCGAATATGCATTTTGAACATTCATATTACGATCAATAGAAATTGAAATTTTGGACAGAATTACAATTATAGTAACAAGATCATATACCAAATTTCATTTATTTAGTATGTTGTATTTTTGAGTATTCTCGCTTACAAAAGAACAGATCGACAGATAGTTAATTTTTTGACGGATTTGGATCAAAATATGTTGCGCATTTAAATTTTAGATTTAAATTGTGTAATACATTTTATTCCTTTGATTTTTTACATTGTGTAGTCATCTTGTTTAAAACTAACAGTCGGCCAGACAGTTTTCCTGTGAATAGAGCTCGTTCAAAATTTTATAGAACTATACAAATTTGGAATAAAAACCACATATAAAATGTCATTATTATAGATCAAAGTGTTTTTAAATTGTCGTGTCCACAGTCAAATATATTTTCAAAGAATTTGTTTTTCGAACTCGGAAATATCTGAAAAGAAGAGATTTACCAAAATGGATGATTAAAATACTTTATTTCTGCATACTTCATATACGAGAAAATAAAAAAAAAGCAATTGATAAATAATTAATTGCCTCCTTTCTTGCAAAAGAAACATATTAAACCATGTTGCTGATTCTTTTCTAAATAAAAATGATATTTCAAAAACTACAATTATTAATTTTTTTCTTTTATGGCAAATGCAAATCGGAGCGAAAAAGGGAAATATCACATTATATCTCCAAATCATTAAAAGCGTTAAATCATTACTATTCTTTTCCGTTTTGAAATTCTAGCATCTGTTTATTTGCAAACGATATTTTATACCGGAGGAAAAAAATAACATCGATATCATTGACGAAAAACTGCAAGTAAGTTACCTCAACAACTTCCGAATTTTACTTGATTATTTCCGTATCATCATATATTTGCTGGCGGCAGAAGAGTCCCGCCATTTTTTTTTTTATATTCTCTACACATTCTATTTTTTTTATCACCTTTATTTAGAATTTTTTTTTTTATTTCAGTCTTCACTTCAGTTTGGTGCGAGAGATCGCAGACGAAATCTAATTATTACAACTGAGAGAAGGAAGAAACAACGCAACTCAGTGTCGACTTTAAAAATTGGATTTAGGGAATTTTTAAGTGAATAAATATGCGAGATTCTTGAGTAAGATTCGCTGCTGTTTTGTGAATTGATTTTCCGAGTTGTGTATTTTGTTTAAAAGAGAACATTTCTCTGTTTTATATTTATCGTTGCAATAAATGAAAATACAGAGCTGTTATTTGGAATTATATTCATTTCCAACTGACTGTGCATTGTTGAAATATTTATGCTAAAATGTTGCTTTTTTTCACTCTTTTTCTCAAATAGAATTATTATTATTAATAAAATTAACAGTTATCTTTTCAAAAATGCTTATGACTTTTAAAATTATAGAGAATTATATTATATCTTAGAATTATTATCTAAATAATAACAATTTTGTTTATAAAATAACATGTATGAATTAATAATTTTTGAAATGTTCTCAATTTGATATAAATAAAATCATTTTGCTTATGAATTTATATTTCATATTTCCTCCAAAATAGCTGGAAAGAATGCAAGCAAATTTTGCCAATTAATGAAATTAAAGGAAAAAAAAAATACTTTACTTTTCCTTAACCGAATTGTTGCCATTTCTCAGCGAACAAATTACCGTCTTATTAATATTTTATGTAATTTTAACATCCCATATTTTATCTTTTCAATGATGCTATTTTCGTTTACGGGCATTTTCCTCTTTAATTTTTATTAATTTTTCTAAATTTAATAATTGGATAAATGCATGCAGATGATTTTAAAATAAGCCTTTTTACAGATACTTAATTGCTAGGCAAAGATGAGACTTTAAACAACTGTACCGTTATTTTTTTATACGTTTCTTGTTTTATTTTAAAAATATTTTTAACAACTTTTTTATCGTTTTTAAAAGAATTCTAAATTTTATCTAATTATATTTAAAAACCACTGTTGTTAGAATCTCATGCCATTTTTTTATTTGCTTATCTTAATGATTTAATAAATAAGTAATATTTCAACTCAATTGTCTAAATCATTCATTAAAATTTTTCTTTGAATTTGACATTTGAAAAAAATTTAAAATACTCATAAAATATTAATAATTAATGTTGAAAAATTGATTTGATTGATAATTAAATAAACGATTGATTTTAAATAAACGTCTGATTTAATTCTCTTTTTCATTTTAATTATAAAACGCTTCTAACAAAAAAAGTTTATCTGTGCTGTAATATGAATAGCTCGTTTCGCTCACCAGTCTCCAACAATGAGGCTGCGATTCTTACGTGATCACTATGTGATTCGTTCGCTCCTCATATAGTTATGCATCTCTGCTAGTAATAAGAAAATATAAATGCATCCATTATTGAAAATAAATCTAAATTATTTCAAATTGAATGAATTGCTAATATTAAGTTTTCATCAATTATTAAATACTAAATCATCAATTTCTAAAATTAGAATTTTTTGGTAGCAAAGAGTTAAATGTTAAAGAACAAACATATGTATATCCAAGATGTTAAAAAATCAATATCAAATTTACTTCTTTTACATTAATCGACTTAATAGTAAAAATATTGAAATAATTTTATTAATATTCGCCGTTTTTGGCAATTAATTTAGTCATGCCAATCAACTTTGATTAATCGCATCTTATAACAAAAAAATGCCACATTATTTTTTATCTTATTATTTTAAATTATATTTATCAATAATGATAAAGCATTTTGAGTGGTTGGCTGTACTTCAAAATAGGAAAATTAATTGGAGTCGAAAATTGGCGATGTTTTTGAAGTTCGGAAACTTCGTTCAGCGCATAAAAACCTTTTAAACCTTTAGTTTTATTCATTTTAATTGCATCTTCTTATGAATGATTCTTTAACATTTTCGTGTGCCCTAGTTCTCGTATTCGACGATTTTGATTTGTAGTTGAAAATATTTGATTTAAACTCATTTATTTGTATTATCTAACTTAGAAAAAAAAAAAGTTGGCTTAGATTTTTTTCTAGGCAAACATATAAACAATCTGAACATGCGAACTGCTTCCAAATGGCGACTATAAACGATTATATGGCCCGATCTTGCATCCACATAAGTATTATATAATTATAAAATAATATTTACATTAAAAATATGCTACAAAAGTATATTAAACACCAACAAATTTAGGTACATTAGCTAGTTGAAAAGAAAAAGTAGAGAAATGCTGTCAGTTCATGTTAACATGACTCAAATGACATACACAATGAAATTTTAAAATCATTTGGCGCAATTTCGAGCAGAAAAATAAATTTTATATCACACCATTGCGTGTAACAAATAAAAGGGAGATATTCGCGTCGTACATTTTCTTTTGTTACGTGATTCTGAAGACAAGTCAACTGATTGCATTGGAAATAAAATTATGAAACATTTGAATTGCATTTGACGTTGAAACCTAATGCATTTTCTTGATAATGTCAGATAGATTCGTGTAAACAAATCACACAATGCTGTTTGCGGTTACATTGCAACAGGTGTAAAGTGCGGCAGGTGCATTGAAATATACGCTGGAAGATGCCTTGAATTTTTAGAGGTTCCATTTCTAATTTTTAAAAAAATTTACTTATACTTTGCTTTTATTGATAAAACTTTTGTCAAAAGTTTTCAACTTCACACTGTTTATTTTTTACATGTAATAAGTTTTTTATTCTTTTATTTAGTGGTTTCAATAGATTTATGAGAATTTATTTTGCTGTATAACTTTAGATAAACAATTTTTAAATGTGAAAATTGAAAGAAAGGAAGTTTTCAAAATGCCAATAGATTTAAATATTTATTAGATTTCTGCAGAACATGGTACTGAATTAAATAGTGAAACTAAAAATTCTTGCCTCATTTTAGCTATGAGGTTGGACCAGAGTGCACACTGATAGGAGAAATCTCCCAAAAATATTTCAAATATTGGAAATTAAATCTTTCCGTCAAATATTTGGCGAGAATTCCAACAAGCTCAATAACGGATAACGACACTTTATTTCACAACAAAACTCAAAATATAAATAGAAAAACACAGCAAAAGAATGCATAATCAGTTACAGAACTTAATAGTATTGCAAACAAACAGTAAATGGTTATTAAAACTGAACGCTCAAAAGCGCTCAGAGCAATGCTCGAAAACTCGCATCGCATTCAAAACTTCATAGAGACGATTTACAAACTTGTGAATATTAACATTTTTACAGAATTTCATAATAGGGTATAGAAATTTCAGAAAAAATCCTAGATCTCCACTAAACATAGATATCGCCTTAATTCTTGTATTTTCGAGAACTTGCTTATTTCTAGTCATTGCGGCCAAATTCGTCGTCAAATCACCAAATTCGTCGCCAAGATAGGACGATTTTGATATCCATTCCAGATATCTATCAATCTATCTTTCTAACTATAAGACCAAACACCGCCAAAAAAAAAAAAAAAAAAAAAAATATTACAGTTTTGTAATAATATTTGAAACCTGTAATTTTATTTATGAATTGTTTGGTTATTTAAAAATGACAGCGTGGTTAACTTTTTTTCGGAACTCGGAAAACTTCAACCCGTTTATTTCATCTCAATTTGCAGTGCCTTCAAGTCTAACCAGAATTATTTTGGTCCAACTTATTCTAACCCAATGAAAGATTTTCCACCCTAATATTCAAGCAGAGCTTAATGAAGCGGCTAAACCCTTAACGAAAACTTATCGAACCAATCCGGTGAGAATCCATCAAACTGTTCATTATTTCCAGAGCTGAAAGTAACTAAAAAAACAAAAAAAAATCAAGACAATCTAGGAGGAGATAATCTTCCTGGCTGAAAAGGGTAAAGAAATGGACACGTCACCCCATCGATTTGGCTAAAAATAAACACTCCATACATTTGTAGATTGAAAGAGGGAAATTCTTCGGTAGATGAAGTACAGCTGACTTTTTTCCCACGCTTTACGACGCTAGAAGAGGTAAACCTCTTATTCTGCAACACAACTGCGTCTCTGAGCTAATAATTACTCTCTTAAAAGGCCTTCGGAACACCGTTTTTTTTTTTTTAACTCGGATGTTGGATTTTTTTCAATTTAAATTGAGTAATATACCGGATAAGTATAATTGCTTCATATTCCGGAATAATTAGTAACGTTCTTGTGTTTTCTTTTTTCCTTCTTTAGAGTACCGTTTTAAAAATGAAGCCGGAACAAAATACTTTAATTGAGGATTTGAAGACATAATTCTGAGTTATGCCATTTTTTTTCTTGGTTGAGTATATTATTGTTGTTATTCAATCGAGTGGAAATTGTTGGAATTAGAGTAGTAATAAATGATGATGGGAAATGCTTGAATAAATCAATTTCAATTCGTGAATTTTCCGAAGTTAATTACATAAAGAGAAACTGTCGAAGTTATAATCTTATGCATTGGTAAAAACGATAAAATAAAGATTAAATTATTATATTGTAATGCAGAAATTTTTTTCATATATCATATTATAAATTTATATCAATCTTTAATTTTATTGAAAACTTACAAAATTTTCTGATGGGCATTTTCCTGTTATATAACATACTATGTACTATTCTACTACTTAGTTATATTTAGAAAGATGTTGAACGATAGTAAAAAACTGTGAATATGATGAAAAATAAAACGTCGAAATCAGATAATGTAGAATCATTTGAAGAGATAATTCTGAGTCATGCCCCTTTTTTTCTTGTTGGAGTGGATTATTGTTGTTATTACATCGAGTGGAAATTGTTCGAATTAGAGTTGTAGTAAATGATGATGGGAAATGCTTGAATAAATCAATTTCATTTCGAAAATTTTTCTAAGTTAATTACATAAAAAGAAATAGTCGAAATTTTAATTTTATGCATTGATAAGAACGACAATTAGAGTTGTAGTAAATGATGATGGGAAAGGATTGAATAAATTATTGTGAATGTTTTAATTTTATTAAAAAAGGACAAAATTTTCTAATGAGCGTCTTCCTGTTACATATATGTTATTTGGTTACATTTCTAGAAAGTTTGAAAGATCGTAAAGAAACTGTGAAGAAGAAAGATAGAGCCTTAGTCAGACAATTTAAAATCCTCTCTCCGTTGTTGCATATAAAGAACGACTTTTTAAAAAGTGTCAAGAAAATTCTTGACCATGAAAGTTCTTACTTCGCAAACATAGAGAAAACTCGCCTATAAGTAGAAAAAACAACTTTCAACTGGAATATTTTATGGTCTTTATATCATACAGTTAAAATGTTTATGGATTCTTGAAATGAGTCAAAATCGTGAAAATCCTTTATCTTTGAAATCAAGAATTATGTGGACAACCAAAATAACTAAAAAGTGGGAAATTTTATGGTTACCAAATCAGTAATATTATGAATGATCTATTTTTGTGGGTTCTACGAACGAATCAAAATAGCAGATCTTATTTATTTTCTATCAAAAGCTTAGAAGACAATTGAAATAACTTGAAACTAGAAATTATTTTTTACGGTCGTCCACTCAGGGAGTTCGTATTTTCCTGGATTCTGTGCATGAGTCAAAACCGCAGTTTTTATTTTCTTTGTTAACAGGAACTTTGTTTACAACCAAAAGAATTTAGAATTGAGATTTTTTATGGTCGCTAAATCAATTCATTAAATGACTCATTATCATGGATTCTTTTAATGAATTAAAACCATGGATCTCATTTGACATTGCTATCAAGAACTTTGCGGGCAGCTACAAGAAATTTAAATTGGGATTTTTTAAATCTCATAATCAAACAGTTAATGAACGGCCCTTCCTATGAATTAGTTAAAACCCTGGATCTCATTTGTCTTTGCCATAATGAACTTTGTGGACAACCACAAAAATTTTGAACTACGATTTGTTATAGTCACCCAAAAAGGCAATTAATAAACGATCCGTTATCATGGATTCTCTGACTGAATTAAAATCGCAGATTTCGTTTGTCCTTATTATCAAGAATTTTATTGGCAACCACAAGACTGAATATCATTTTGATTTAGTTACCAGCCATCTTGAAAGCTTCAGAATCTTTGGCTGTAGTAGGAGTCTATTCTTTACTCTCATAGCCATTTAGATAGTTTCCCTGAAATTCTTGCCAGTACTAATGAATGATTATGAAAGAAAATAGGCGAATCATTTCACCGATGTCTCCACAATAAAATGAAAAATCGGCCGAACTCTTAAGGCTGTAATATGAGCACTTCCTTTCTCTCACAGTCATTTAGACTATTTTCCCGAAATTCTTGGAGGTACTAATAAACGACCATGAACGAACGCAGGTAACCGATTTCACCAGTTTAAACGATGTTTCCTTAAAAAAATGGAAACTCGATGCAGCTCCTAAGGCTGTCAAAACATTATTATAGGTATTTTTTGAAAAAAGAAAAGGGCCTTAGTGAGAATAAACAACTATTGATCATTAAATTTCATATGAAATAAAAAGACCGAAATCAACACAGTTAATGAACAATATGCCATGATTTCTTTCCTAATACAGAAAGTACAGAGAAGGTTTTGAGGTTTGTTTCAACAACGGTGGGAGATTGGACGGCAAGAGACCATCGTTGACATATCTAGACACCATTAGTTCTCAAACGGTATAAAAATTAGTAATATCAGAAATATAGTAAGGACTGGAGAGCTGCTCCATTACTTTTACCATTTATTTTAAATATATAGATCACCAAGCTAGAAAGCGACATCTGAATAAAAAGTTAAATAATTTCGTATACCATTGTATTAATTAATATTAATGAAAATTAAAATTTAATATTTGTTTAGTAAATAAAATTTAATCATAGAAATTATTTTCACCGTATTTTTAACAACCATGTATAGTAAATTTACACATCAGTAGTTGAAAAATGGAACAAATCATGCCCTATAGGCAATTCTTAATTTATGATTAAGAATTTAATCTATTCTAATTCTTAATCTATTCTAATTTAATTTAATTCCAAAACATCAGAGAACATTTAAACATGAGACTATTTTATTTTTTGAAAAAGAATATTTTTTTAAAAAGTTAATTTTTAAAGCACATATTTAAAACTGCACAAAATACTATGTTATTATCTATTAATGGAAATACCAGGGGGCGTAGCAGAGAAAAAAAAAGTAATGATGACACAAAATTAAAACTAAGCAAGAAATACGCATATTTCATTACTTAAGTACTTCCAAATACTCCATAAGGACTTTTTTTCCCACATGATATGAGTTCGGTCATTGCTCGGCAAGTATCATTAATTACGCTTAAGATGAAGCTTTAAGTTTTTAGTACTTCTATTTTTAATCTCACAAAAAACCAGCAGAAGACTTTTAGTCCTTCAGTTAATTCTATCCGAAGGTCTATAATTTTTAATCCTTCTATAATCTGTAAGAATTTATCGCTGGTCCAACACATTGCCTTTGTTCCACTTTTTTCCATTAATAGTTCTGTGCTGGTTTTCCGCCAGTCTTCTGCCATTTTATAAGAGGGCGTCAATTTTAGGAGTCCAAACTACTCTGGGAGAATAATTTTTAAAAACTTCCTCTTTAAATCGCCGCCTCCCTCTGCTTTCTAGCGTATTTGCATGATAAAGGTATTTACCAGCGCTCGAAAAAGTTCCAGAATTTTCCGGACTATTAAATAATTCACTATTTATGATAGCGAATACATTTTCTCGATAATGAAGGCGCCCGACTTTTCTCCCTTCCCTTCATTCGAGGCGCTATAAACTATAAAAATATTTTATATCTTTGGTCTTTATTTTCTTATGATTTTGGCCCTCTTTACTCATTTTTTTCGTTTACTCCCAAGTTTGGCTTTGTTTTACATGAGGCTTAAGTTGGCCATGAATTTAGGCGGGCGCTAAAAATGTTTTGGATGGGTTGTTTGAGTTTTTAGCTGGAGTACTTAGAAGTTGATGGTATCTTGCGAGGTATCTGAGATACGTGGTTGCTCGTATAATCTGCGGTTTCAGCACTTCTTTGCAATTTATCGAAAAGATTCACGCTTTATCTTCGTGAGCTTTCTGCGTGAACGAAAGAAAGTTTGGAATTTTCCGCTCATAATCACGATCGAAAGATGAAAACTTGGGTAAAGAATATTTAGGTATGCAGACATCTTTTATAAACTACAGGATTAGTTCGAACTGATTTAACTTGATTTTATGGCATAAACTTTACCAAGTTACTTCAAGATGGATAGTTAGTTGAGATGCAATATCATTTGGAAAGTCCAATAGGAAAGGCAGAAGATATTCTATTGATGACGGCCATACTTTTGGAAAAATATTATAAAACACTTGGTAAATAAGTAAAAGTTTTAATTGAAATTGCCAATATTTTCAAAATAACTTTTTTAATTCTTAAAAACAAATCTTATAAATTTAGGAAGGACAGAAAATAAGCTACTAATACTGCAGATACTTTTGGGAAAAAAATTATAAGACATTTAGCAAACAAGTAAGAGTTTTAATTGACATTTCTAATATTTACAAAATAATTTTTAAAAATTCTTATATATAAATTTTGTAAATGTAGGAAAGGCAACAGATATGCTATTGAGGTTATCCATAATTTTTTGAAAAAGAAAATAATCGTTTGATTAATGAGTAAGATTTTTAATTGAAACTTCAAATATTTACAAAATAATTTTAAAAAAACATTAAAAATAACCATTTTGAAAGATAAAAATCGAAGTGAAATAATTTGTGGACATGCAAACGTTTTTGATAAACTACAGGGTTACATTTAATTTATTGAAATGGATTTTGTAGGATAAATATTACGTGCTTATTGTTTCGTATGGCTAGTTGATGAGTATGCAATATAAACTGAAATGTCGAATGGGCAGACACTGGCCATAATTTTTTTGAAAATGTTTATAAATTTACTTTAATCATTTCGTAAGTGAGTAAAGAGCTTTTCATTAAAGCTTTCAATATTTCTAGATAATTTTGAAAAAATTATTAAGAATTGACATCAGTATAACAAAAGGCTACTGGTATTTGATATAATTACGTACCGGCTAATTGATGGACATGCAATGTAAGCTGAATGGACCGATTGGAAGAACAGAAATATAGTTCTGACATAGGCCATGACATTTTAAAAAAGTTTATAAATTTTGATTACTCATTTAGCGAGTTCTAAAGAGCTTCTAATTAAAGATTTCTATATTTGCTAGATAATTTTAGAAACATTATTAAGAATTGGCATCAATCCACCAAAAAGATATTGGTCATTGATACAATTATATACTGGCTAATTGAATTGTATGCAATATAAATTGAAATATCCAATGGGAAGGAAAGAAATATATTTTCAACACTAGCCATAATTTTTTGAAAAAGTTTATAAGTTTACTTTACTCATTTATTAAAGGAGTAAAAAGTTTCTAATTAACGATTTTAATATTTCTAGATACTTTTGGAAAAATTAAGAAATGTCATCAATACACCATAAAGATACTGGTAATTGATGCAATTAAGTACTAACTAATTGATGGACATGCAATATAAGCTGAAAGGCCGGATGAGAAAGAAATATATTTTTGTAACTGACCATAACTTTTTGAAATGAGTAAAGAGCTTCTAATTAAAGCTTTCAATATTTACTAGATAATTTTGAAAAATTATAAAGTATTGGCATCAGTATAGCAGAAAGATACCGGTACTTGATGTAATTACGTACTGGCTAATTGATGGAAATACAATATAAGCTGAAAGGACGATAGGAAGGACATAAATATATTTCTGACACTGGCCGTAATATTTTGAAACAGTTTATAAATTTACTTTACTCATTTATTGAGAAAGTAAAGAACTTCTAACTAAAACTTTAAATATTTATTAGATAATTTTGGAAGATTATTAAGAATTGGCAATCAATACACCTAAAAAATACTGGTAATAGTTGTAATTATTTACTGGCCAATTGATGGGTACGTAACATAACCTGAAGGGCTCATAGGAAGGGCAGAAATATATTTCTGCTACTGGTCATAATTTTTTGAAAAGTTTATAAGTTTACTTTACTCTTAATAAAACTAAAAAAGTAGGAACAAATTGTTCGAAATTCTTAAGTTAACTGAAATTAAATCAGTGTTTTCGGATTATTACTGCAAAACTGACTGCTGATTTTATTGAAATATAAATATCTAGAGCAACAATTAATTAATTTTGTCAAAAGTTAAAAATACTTATTAGCAAATTCTCATGTAATAAAATAAAATATTTCTCTAATTGAAAAAGACTTTTAAGCACACTGATGCACAGTCATCGTGATATCAGCATCATGAAACCAAAGGATTAACAACCTTGTTCATATGTTTTAAGGACGTGCTCATAAGACAGGAAAAAAAATTGCTTTCGCGAACGCAAGCATAAAGAGGAAATGAGTTGTGCCTTAAAAAAGAGTCATTTCCTTTCTGATTCGCTCTTCATCAAAGTCATGAGTCAAGACACAGAATGCAAACATAGTTACAGAACATGAGTTTTGATTTCTTAGATGAAATCAGAAATGAAAGATTATAATTTTTATGGATAATGTTTTGAAAAATTCTGATTAAATGAAAGTATTGCAAATATTTTGCGGATAATGTAGATTTTGTTTGTTATTGAATATGTATAGTTGTTTGTTTGTTATTGAATATATATAGTTGTTTGTTTGTTATTGAATATATATAGTTGTTTGTTTGTTATTGGCCTAATATTATATTAAAAGATCCGTTCTTACAAAAGCGATAGAGTCAGCTGACTCTAAAAGTTGACACATATATCAGTGACAGTGAAATATCATTAAAAAAAAAGAAACGCCACGATTAATTTCAAATAATATAAATCGACTCTGTCTATGCTCGGAATAAATATTGTCACGTAGATACTCTAGTGTGGAACTCAATGACACACACACAAGAAGTAGAGCCAAACCAATTTATTAACTCAACTCAGAACTCAGAACACAGTGACTGACAGATCTGCTTTTATACTAGCAGAGAAAGTCCCAGAATACTTTTCTGGAGACAGTAAGAAAAGTCCAGAACACTTGTCTGGTAAACTAAAGAAATGCACAGTATCTTTTGGAACATGAAATAAAGTGAAACATAAAATCAAGGAATTAAATATTTACACAAACTGTAAATCGCATTGTCTCTAGCGGGATTCGAACTTCCGATCTCTTGATTATGAGACCACTGCTATGACCATTCGGCCATGGAGAGTCGACTGCTCCTTTTCAATGCGGCAATATTTAAAGGGTTGCAAATCCATTTTAAGATTATTATAGTACAAAGTAGGATCTGTTTGCATTCGATGTTGAAACACATGCCAGCAAAATATTCGACAGACAAATAAATATTTGAATTAATTCCAAATAACATAGCTCACATCATCGAAATCCGGAATAAAATTTCAAGGACATGAAAATAAAGGAAACATACCAGATTCTCTTTTCTGGTCTTTGGATAATCACACTTTTAATGCTGGCCTAAGGCTACATTAAAAGATCCCATCTCACAAAAGCGATATAGTCAGCTTACTTTAAAAGTTGACACATATATCAGTGACAATGAAATATCATAATGAAAAAAAATGCCACGATTAATTCCAAATAACTTAAATTGACTCCGGCTATACGTGGAATAAATATTAAAAGGATGATAATCTAAATCAAAGGGTGCAAATCTTTTTCATGTTGATTATGGCGCTCTTTAAGATCTATTTGCATTCAATATTGAAACAACTGCCAGCAAAATACTTGACAGAAAAAGAAAATTTGACTTCATTCCAAGTAAGATGAATGCACAATATTGAAATCTGAAATAAAATTTCAAGTGACATGAAAGTAAGTGAAACATACCCAAACCTTTGTCTGCTCTTTGGATAAAACCGTATTTAATGCTGGCCTAATCCTATATAAAAATATCCCTTCTTACGAAATCGATAGAGTCAGCTTACTTTAAAAGTTGGCACACATATCAGTGGCAGTAAAATGTCATAAAGAAAAAAATGCCACGATTATTTCCAGATAATATAAATTGACTCAGCCTATACATGGAATAAATATACAAAAGATGGTAATTTAAATCAAAGATTGCAGATCTTTTTCAATAATATTATGATGAATAGTAGGATCTGATTGCATTCGATATTAAAACACGAGTCAGCAAAATATTTAACAAAAAAAAGTATTTGAGTTAATTCCAAACAAGATAACTGACATCATCAAAACCTAGAATAAAATTTCAAAAGACATGAAAATAAATGAAATATACCAGAATTTGTCTCTGAATAATCAAATCTTTAACTATGGCCTAATTCTATATTAAAATATTCCTTCCTACGATAGCGACAGAATCAGCTTACTTTAAAAGTTGACACATATATCAGTAACAGTGAAATATCATTAATAAAAGAAATGTCACGGCTAATTCCAAATAACAAATTAATTCAGCCTATACAAGAAACAAATATTCAAAAGATGACAGTTTAAATCAAAGTTTGCCAATCTTTTTCAAGAATATTATGGTGTTTACATTCGATATTAAAACACATGTCAGTAAAATACTCAGCAGAAAAAGAAGTATTTGAGTTAATTCAAAACAAAATAACTGACATCATCAAAACCGGGAATAAAATTTCAAAGGGCATGAGAATAAATGAAATATACCAGAATTTGTCTCTGAATAATCACATCTTTAATTATGGCCTAATTCTATATTAAAATATTCTTTCTTACGATAGCGACAGAATCAACTTACTTTAAAAGTTGACTCATATATCAGTAACAGTGAAATATCATTAATAAAAGAAATGTCACGACTAATTCCAAATAACATAAATTGATTCAGCCTATACATGGAATAAATATTTAAGAGGTGCAAATCTTTTTTTAAGAATATTATGGTGTTTGCATTCGATATTAAAACACGTGTCAGTAAAATACTCAGCAGAAAAAGAGTATTTGAGTTAATTTCAAACAAAATAAATGACATCATCGAAACCAGGAATAAAATTTCAAAGGAGAAGAAAGTAAGCGGGACACATCGAAATCCCACCTCTCTAATTCGGATAATCAATCATTAATGCCTACAAATCCTTTATTAGAAGATCCCTTCGTCACCAGATCTTGAAATAAATCTTAAGAGCAGAATTCAAAGGAAAAACTGTGTTGGAGTATCAAAGATTGGAGAAGATGATCTTAAACCTCCCATAACAAGCTAAAAACTCCATGCCTCAAGTTTTCCTTTAACAAGCTATCTGAAACCTCGATAACTAAAGAGCAAAAGGGGGTTCGAAAATCAACTTAACGGTAACTGCAATTCGGAATAAATCCCAAAGGGATTAAACACTTAAGACTTCCTCTTCGGCGAATTCACTCGCACTTTCACAAGGTATCGTCAAGTCTGAAAAAGTTTATTACAGTAAAACTGCGAGCGTTAATCGTCCTTAATTGTTTACTCTAATTGATCGGCACAGGAGAAAGAGACTCACAATTAGCGATCAAAATAAATGACTAAATGTGAAAAGAAATTGCTTTTTTTTTTTTGTTGAAATTTGTAAATCCTTTTTTTTTTCTTTTTTCGCTTATTTTCCTTGATATTTTTATTCTCTACGGAAATCGTTGAGGCAAAAGCAATGAACGAAAATCCTACTTAATGCCATAGTAGAAAGCCTCTTCAAGTTTCTTCTTCCACACTTGAATGCGGCATTTTTTTTTTCCCACGTGCGTTACGGTCGCTTTGAAAAGCTCAATATACTTTCGCTTTGTTGTTTCTCTGGTCGACGCCGAAGTTTTATCGACGGAGTTTGTTATGCAAAGTTAGGTTAGGAAAAAGATGGAGGGGGGGGGGATCAAATACAGAGAGTTGGATTAAGTCGAATGGAACGCTGAGATAAAATCCGAGTGAAGTGGAAAATTTGACGTTTTTCCCATGAAAATTAATTTTAGTTTGTCAATGTTAAGCTATGTTTGGTTTTGAATTGTGAAGCTTCAATGATTATGGTGAGTCACTGGCGGTATTTTGAATTTAATTAAATGTATATTAGAAGAATTCAACACACTTAATTTTTTGCGAAATGTTTTAGATCTGACCTCGGGATATTCAGTTTTTCAGTTTGGCGATATATTTCATGCATATGAATTGTTACCTGTATAATAGCATTTATTTAAATGAAAAAAAATTAAATAAATCCATAAAGCATCTTGGCGATATACTATTGGATTAAATAAAGATATAAATTTCTGGTTAGGCGGCATTTGGAATTTAAAGTAAGAAATACGAGATTTTCCAGTTATACTATAGCGTCAGATGGAGGAATAAAATTCTGAATATTTAGAACTTAATGTAAGAAATGTGAGCTTTTATGGTAATATTCTGAGTCTAAATGAAGGTATAAAGTTCTGATTAAGTGTATTTTAAATTTGATGTAAGAAATATGAGATCTTTCGTCGATTGGATAAAGTTCTGGTGAATAATTGGCGATATTTAGAATTTAAAGAGTGAAATGTGAGTTTTTAGGATGATACTTTGAGGCTAAATGAAAGTGTAAGGTTCTGATTAGGGATATTTGGATTTTATTGTAAGAAATACAAGATATTATAACCTTTTGAATAGAATAATAAATTCTAATTCAATCCTTTCAGATGAAGCTCTAATGAGTCATTGGCTGTATTTGAAATTCATTGTAAAGAATATTAAGTCTTCTGTCAAAAGATATGATTTGATGTATTTGGATTCTAATGTAAAAAATGTGAGGGGTCTCGGTCAGAATCAGACAAAGGAATAAAATTCTAGAGGACTCCTGGCAATATTTAGAATTTAATATAAAAACAGTTCGATCTTTTGGTAATTCAATCCGTTCAGATGAAGGGATAAAGCTCTAATGAGTCATTAGCCATATTTGAAACTTAATGTAAGAAATCTGAGATCTTATTAAGATGGTTGAAAAACAAAGTTTGGTGAGTCATTGGCGGTATTTAGAATTTAATATAAGAAATGTGATGTTTTTACGAGTGTAGATGAAGGCGATATTTAGAACTTAACAGAGCAAATGCGAGGTATTTTTTACGTTGATATAATGGGATAAGAGGAAAAAATAAAGACCTGGCGGGAAAATTACGGTATTTGGAGTTTGATTTAATAAATGCATGATCTTTCGGTGATTCTATGAACCTAGATGAAGGAGTAAAGCTCTGGAAAGACTCTGGAGATACTTAGAAATCATAATTAAATGAACATTTCTGTGAAATTGAAGCCTTGTAAAGATATTGGACAGCATTTACGACTTTCTTGTATCAATAATATGATTAAATAAAATAAAATTGAGGAATAAAAATTACATTAAAATGTTTGACAAAATTTTAGCACAGCATAAAAGTAATTTTGATTTTAATAATTCACCTTGACTTAAGTCAATACGGCGTTTTAAAAAATAATTGACAAAACATTTTATATAATTTATCCTAGCTAACCATTCTAATCGTTTTTGGTATTTTAATCGCAATACCGTACACCTCATTTTTACCTGACATTTTAAATGATTTGACTCATCAGTGCAATACATTTTATTATTACAATTAATGCATTTTTTATTACAATAAATAACCCACAATCAAATAAAAAGAGAATAAATATATTTATTCTTTTGCCATTAAATTGAAATATATACTAATATCTAAGGTTAATATTTTTCCAAAATAAATAAACTTTTATTTTTATGTAAGAATCAAAATTTACATGCTAACTTAAATGATTACTATATTTAAAATTTAATATCACACAAAGCAATCTTTAAACAGGATTATCAATATCATTTCAACGGCACAATTTGCCCTTGTAACCTTCAAAAGAGCGTTTAAATGAATATTATTCATTAAATAGCGTCCTTAATCAAATCATTATTTAATGGAAACCATAGCAACCTTCATTATATCCAATAACCGAAATAAAAAGTATCGCGTCATATCATTCCAGGTAGCAACATTCGCTAAATGATACTTTAGAATAATTAAGTATCTACATTCCGGTTAGGAATCAAGATACATATACGTCAACGTAAGCGAAGTATTAAATTTTGATCCGACACAGGAATCGAGAAATTTCATTGGATCCCCTTCAATTTTTAATTTTGCTATGTAGTATAATGATTCGCGATTTATTATTAATTGAATTAATTAATTTGTAACTCTAGATCGATATGCATCTCCTTTCAGGATTGTTTTTCCAATGTATAAACTCCGCTATAACTGTAAAATGATACTTTATTGAAAACTAATTTATTACGAATCGAAAATATAATTGCATGATACGAAAATAAATATTATGTATTTGCTAATTTTTGTATCTGCACTAAGATTTCAGACCATTAAATAATATTTATATATTTAAGTAATGATTATTTAATTATATTTTTTGATGAGAATTTAAATTATCAATAATTCTTATAAACATAGCATTATTGAGAAGTTCTTTCTTTTTAAATTGATGACAACGGATTTAAGGAAAATACTGGGTGCCCACTACAACTTACTAAACTTCTAACTTGAGAATGGCGACAATGGTTGTCACATACTTGGTGTCCAAGTATTGTTGAATTATCATGCACTACTTCATCAGTTATAGCTCCATCTGGCGACAAATAACAGAGTTTCGATCTCGAAAACGGTGCAAAATACAGAAAAGATCTACATAATTATATAGTGCCTCCATTTAGTACGAAAAAAAATAAATACGTTTTAATTGCATTAATACGAAGAACAAATGCGTAAAACGCGTTTGGTCTTCGGTCATTATTTTCCTCACTCTTAAAAAAAGCGTTAGAAATGAAACAGAACAAATAGTTATCAGCAGATACTTCATTTTCGGTGTTTGAAATGCTCTTCGTCAGCTACAATGAAATCTGTCGTTTGTTGTTCAAAAATTGCTTCGGTTCTGATGCTGCGAGTTGCTATATCATAGTTTAAAAATACGCCAAGTTGCACGGTACATAGCGCATGGTCACTTTACTATACCTAGACATCAAGTATGTGACCATAACTATCGCCGTTCCCAAGTTAAAGTGGGATAGAAGGACTTCATTGGACATTTCGTATATTATATATATTCTATTTACAAGTATATATTAAGGACAGGAACACACTTTTGATTTAGTGTTATATATCGCATAGATCAAACAGAATTCTTTTAAAATAAGAAATGAAGAAATCAATCAATTGAAATCACCTCCTCCATCCGGAAGTCCACACTTCCTCTCTTTTTATAAGATGCAATTTTCGTAGTTGGAAGTTGATAACAATAGTCAAACATCATTAATATTTACTTTTTCCATTACTTTTATTTCATTACGTTTGATTAAATAATATATAAAAACCTATCAGTGACTTAATGAGTTCAAGGGAAAAGGTAATGAATTCTATCCCGTGGCTGTTCTCTAAAGCATTGTTTTTGCTTGCATTAAAGGGAATATCATCCCTTCAGCCTTCACTCAGACATTCCAGAAGATTTTTTTTCTGTTCCTCTATCCTTCTGTGTATGCACTGAAAATATATGGAGAATGCAGCAAACCCTCATAAGTAATGATGGCCCGCATGTGTGGTTGCCCTTGCAAGACTTGACAAACAGTTGCATCGCTTGGCACGCTTTGCAATATAATGACGAAAATTAAGTGTATATAATAGGCATGTTTCATTCATCGATTGGATACAAAATTTAGTATAGTTATATTATTTTAGCAAAAAAATTATACACCATATTCTAATTACATAAGTCGTGTCGAGTGCATATGCATACAAATATACATACCGACAAATTGTCCCACTCCTGTGTTGACATATTCGTTTCAAATTTAATATATGTATGCAATTCTGATGATAAATCAGCAAACTATATTGATTCATAAAGCTGTTGGCATTTTTCAGTTCATTATGTTCACAAGCATAAGGGTAATCAGTTTAACGAATTTTGTCAAGAATTTTATAGAAATATGCAAATTTATTGTTAAAATCGTATTAAATTTCATTTCTTTAGTTCAGTATATTTTTGGCCGGCGTCCTGGCATAGGGGTAGCGCATGTTCTCCGTGATCTGGGCGTCCCGGGTTCGAGTCCCGGTTTGGGCATGGTTGTTCTTCCTGTTCCATTTGTGAGATGTGTGAGTGTGCCCTCCTGTATAAAGGGGTTGCGCAAGCGAATGAGTGATGCGTGAGTAGTCAAGACGTACTCTTGGCCCAATTTGGTTCTACGATAAAAACAAGAGGCACTTCCCCTTAGGCTTAAATCGGCTGTCTGAACAGCGGGCTTGTCCATGGCAAGTGCCATAAGAAACAGCAGTATATTTTTGTGTCACCATATTCACAAACAGAAATTTCTACAAAAATGTGTTATTATGATTCAGGGTGGTCTGGAACCTCGTTAAAATACTGAGATTCGTCAAAATATTGAGATTGTAATTTTCGACAATTATAATATTTTTATCTTTGCATGTTGCGAATATGAGAAGGTGAAGAAACTGCTGGTTTTTTTTACATGGCCAGCAAATATAGAGTAGTATGATTTTCAAAGAACTTTTTTTCTATAAAATTTGGCACAAAGGATTTGTCTTGAAGTTGTAAATCTTTAATTAATATTGTAAGTAATTACACAACGTATTAATTAAACAATTGTTGAAACAGGAATTCATCGCCTGGTGCTTCATACAGTCTTGGAAATATGTACCTGTCTTCTTTTAAATTGGAAGAAAACTCAATATTTCACTAAACTGTTATTATTAAATATGAAAACACTAGCTGAAAACAAAGTACTTTTATATTTTCGATCACTCAGACAAGGAAGTAAGTAAATAAAATTATTTCATCGGCAAATATGCATTTATCATTCAAAATTGCATACAATTGAGTTATATCCCCCTAATAGTGACTATCAAAAGACAAATAGGCACTGTTCATACCAGATAGTTCAAATGTTTATTTGCTTTGAATCTTTGACAAAAAACAAGGTTACGAAGCCCGCCCAGCAAACAAAAACAAGCATTCCAGTCGAAATATTTCCCTTTGGTTGATTGCTTGCCGAGAGACAGAGAGAAAGCGGAGACAAACAAGAAGTAAAAGAAATCACGGAATGGAACGACAAGCAAAACCCGGGCACAAATCTAATCAAAAGAGTCACATTCTCCCAGGAATGCTGGGCTCTGAGAAGAGGAGGGCGTTTAAAAGCAGGTGAAAAAAGCTTAGCGCCGGGACGGCACAACAAATTACATTTACGCCCGATTTAAGCAGTGCCAGAGAGGATTAAGTAGACGGCATTAAGTAACTTCCTGAAGAGAAGAACTTTCTTAATGCAAGCGGAATGCAACCAGCGTGGAATCCGATAGCCAATTTTAGCTGGACATGTTTCAGTGATTAGCAGCTTTCCATATCCGGTATCAAAACATTCTAACGTATAGAACAAGTCTAGAACAATTAAGGCGCATGGAATCCTGAGAAATATTTCCCTGAAAGCGAAACTGGTAAGCAGGTGGATCCCATGACAATGTGTCCAGTTCGGTTAAATCATTTGTTAGTAAGTAAGCACTTTACAAGAATGTGTGATATAATAATGTTAACGTTTTGAATAATTACTTTCTCATTCAAGTACAAATATATGATTACAAGTATCAGATAATTAATTTGTCATACATGTATAAATATAAGATTACAAGTATCGGATAATTACTTTCTCATACAAGCATAGCAAATATTGGATACAAGTATCGGATAATTACTTTCTCATACAAGCATAACAAATATTGGATACAAGTATCGGGTAATTACTTTCTCATACAAGCATAACAAATATTGGATACAAGTATCGGGTAATTACTTTCTCATACAAGCATAACAAATATTGGATACACGTATCGGATAATTACTTTCTCATACACGCATAACAAATATTGACTACAAGTATCGGATAATTACTTTCGCATACACGCATAACAAATATTGACTACAAGTATCGGATAATTACTTTCTCATACAAGCATAACAAATATTGGATACACGTATTGGATAATTACTTTCTCATACAAGTGCACAGATATTGGCTACAAGTATTGGATAATTACTTTCTCATACAAGTGCACAGATATTGGCTACAAATATTGGATAATTACTTTCTCATACAAGTGCACAGATATTGGCTACAAGTATTGGATAATTACTTTCTCATACAAGTACACAAATATTGGCTACAAGTATGGATAATTACTTTCTCATACAAGCATAACAAATATTGGATACAAGTATGGATAATTACTTTCTCATACAAGCATAACAAATATTGGATACAAGTATCGGGTAATTACTTTCTCATACAAGCATAACAAATATTGACTACAAGTATCGGATAATTACTTTCTCATACAAGCATAACAAATATTGGATACAAGTATCGGGTAATTACTTTCTCATACAAGCATAACAAATATTGGATACACGTATCGGATAATTACTTTCTCATACAAGCATAACAAATATTGACTACAAGTATCGGATAATTACTTTCGCATACACGCATAACAAATATTGACTACAAGTATCGGATAATTACTTTCTCATACAAGCATAACAAATATTGGATACAAGTATCGGGTAATTACTTTCTCATACAAGCATAACAAATATTGGATACAGGTATCGGATAATTACTTTCTCATACAAGCATAACAAATATTGACTACAAGTATCGGATAATTACTTTCTCATACAAGCATAACAAATATTGGATACAAGTATCGGGTAATTACTTTCTCATACAAGCATAACAAATATTGGATACACGTATCGGATAATTACTTTCTCATACAAGCATAACAAATATTGACTACAAGTATCGGATAATTACTTTCGCATACACGCATAACAAATATTGACTACAAGTATCGGATAATTACTTTCTCATACAAGCATAACAAATATTGGATACAAGTATCGGGTAATTACTTTCTCATACAAGCATAACAAATATTGACTACAAGTATCGGATAATTACTTTCTCATACAAGCATAACAAATATTGGATACAAGTATCGGGTAATTACTTTCTCATACAAGCATAACAAATATTGGATACACGTATCGGATAATTACTTTCTCATACAAGCATAACAAATATTGACTACAAGTATCGGATAATTACTTTCGCATACACGCATAACAAATATTGACTACAAGTATCGGATAATTACTTTCTCATACAAGCATAAGAAATATTGGATACAAGTATCGGGTAATTACTTTCTCATACAAGCATAACAAATATTGGATACACGTATCGGATAATTACTTTCTCATACACGCATAACAAATATTGACTACAAGTATCGGATAATTACTTTCGCATACACGCATAACAAATATTGACTACAAGTATCGGATAATTACTTTCTCATACAAGCATAACAAATATTGGATACACGTATTGGATAATTACTTTCTCATACAAGTGCACAGATATTGGCTACAAGTATTGGATAATTACTTTCTCATACAAGTGCACAGATATTGGCTACAAATATTGGATAATTACTTTCTCATACAAGTGCACAGATATTGGCTACAAGTATTGGATAATTACTTTCTCATACAAGTACACAAATATTGGCTACAAGTATGGATAATTACTTTCTCATACAAGCATAACAAATATTGGATACAAGTATGGATAATTACTTTCTCATACAAGCATAACAAATATTGGATACAAGTATCGGGTAATTACTTTCTCATACAAGCATAACAAATATTGACTACAAGTATCGGATAATTACTTTCTCATACAAGCATAACAAATATTGGATACAAGTATCGGGTAATTACTTTCTCATACAAGCATAACAAATATTGGATACACGTATCGGATAATTACTTTCTCATACAAGCATAACAAATATTGACTACAAGTATCGGATAATTACTTTCGCATACACGCATAACAAATATTGACTACAAGTATCGGATAATTACTTTCTCATACAAGCATAACAAATATTGGATACACGTATTGGATAATTACTTTCTCATACAAGTGCACAGATATTGGCTACAAGTATTGGATAATTACTTTCTCATACAAGTGCACAGATATTGGCTACAAATATTGGATAATTACTTTCTCATACAAGTGCACAGATATTGGCTACAAGTATTGGATAATTACTTTCTCATACAAGTACACAAATATTGGCTACAAGTATGGATAATTACTTTCTCATACAAGCATAACAAATATTGGATACAAGTATGGATAATTACTTTCTCATACAAGCATAACAAATATTGGATACACGTATCGGATAATTACTTTCTCATACAAGCATAACAAATATTGGATACAAGCATTTGATAATTAATTTATAATTTAAGTATACAAACAGAAATCACAAGTTTATCAAACTAATAGTACGGTTTGCAAATGGCTATAGATTGGTATATTTAAAATATAGATAAAAAATTGTTTTATATACAAATGCAAGACTTGGTGCAGATGGATGGTTGATGTTATTGGTGAAATTAATTTATATTTATTGTGACCACAGCCCAAAGTTTTTTTCCTGTATTTTCCATGCCAGCTCCAGTGCTGGTATAATTCTCCTTTTACAGAATTTACTCTAAATTTTTAGTTGGTGTCAGCTCCTAACCCTATTCTGCACATCCGATCTCGACATTGGTCGATATAAATTATTTCTTTTGCCGTCGAAATGACCCCGATTGAATGCAAAATTCAACTGACCACATTTTAGTCCCTCACTCTTCCATTTTTCAGAAAAGGGGAAAGAGTGACAGATCACATACTTTACCTTACGTGGTGGCACCGGTTACCTTCCGTTAACTCTGTTTCCTATATTCCTCACAGGAGGACACCAAATCATCCATCCGAACCCCCTTCATAGGTTATCATAGAATGACTGATTGCCAATCACCAGATATGAACGCAAGAATCTTGTGGTTTATTTGGCTATAAATAATGTCATAAGTTGCATCATAGTTACTATTCAATTAGTTACTATTCTAAACAGTGCATTTCACTACCATAGGAAGCATTTCCATATAAGTACAAGCTTATCAGAATGCTGATTACAATAATCTAAAATTAGATAAAAGACGGATGAATTTAGTTTAGTTATAGTAACGACAAGTCTGAAAACCACAGTAGGATTATTTGGGGAAGGACCCTTTATTTGTGAACACCGGTCAGATGACGAGGACGATACCTCCCTCTCTTAACTCTCATATCACATAAGGATGTTTGGATCCAAACGGAATATAAGTATATTCGGTTTTTCAACTTAGATCTCTCCTTGATGATGTCTTGTCCGCGTTACCACAGAAAGGGGGTGCAGTAGCTTCTGAGGGTAAAGAGCCCTGAGCACCCGAGGGTAGAAGTCTGACGTTTAGCTCATATGAAGATGAAACTCACACATTCGCTTGTACAACCCTTTTTACACACTTCACAGATAGAATACAGATGAAGAAAAACCATGCCCGAACCGGGATTCGAACCCGGGACGCCCAGATCACGGGGAAGATGCGCTACCCCTATGCCAGGACACCGGCCCATCCTTAACCTTATTATTAGACCACTTCGACCAGGTAAGACAACGAAACTGTATTTATCTGAAGGACGCGGATGCAAGTTAAGGATGGTATACAACATTTTATGGGCGGCAATTATTTGATAGAATTTATGTTATATCTTGGAAGTCTATTCTAGATTACAAACTCGTTATTCTTCATCTCATAGAATTTACCACAAACACGTGGGAAAATGTTAAATTTAAGTTTTAACAAATAAAAATTCACTTCGAGGTGCACATTTTCATCTTCCAAGATATATATGAGCCAAATATTGTAGTTATAGGTCAAATGGTAATAAGAAATTAATCTTCTCCCAGTCAAAGGCCATATGGAACAAAGATATGGTGGTGGAAGATGACTATACTCAAACTAGAAGCACAGGCATCACTTGTAGTTTCAACACTAGATTATTTATTTGAGTGAGACACCATCTCGTGGGTGCAAACAGGAGAGTACCAAATCATTATGCCACACATTCCAGTCCACAACACCAGAAGATTGCATGTTTGCATGTTTCACTAATTTTCCAAAATATTAAAAAGGCATTATATTATATTTACTAATTAATTATAACATAATAACATCGTTGCAGTATGTCCAAATGATATGTTCTTTTGAACACACACACACACACACACACACACACACACACACACACACACACACACACACACACACACACACACACACACACACACACACACACACACACACACACACACACACACACACACACACACACACACACACACACACACACACACACAGCTTTATTATTAGAAGAGATAGCGATTAAAACCATGTGTCAAAGCAAATAAAGTTACTTTTTAGATGCAGATCTCTAACCCAACAATTTTATTTAAAATTATGTAATAAACGAAAAAATAATTTCCAATAGCATCGCCTTCGAATGCAATGACTTAATAAATAATTACTTTACATACACAAATACTCACGAACATTTCATATTCAAACAAATAAACTATAATCAAACATGGGAATTCACCTGTTCTACAAACACCTTTAAAATAGATTAAAATCGTTCATTGCAGCCATTCCATTATCCAGAAGTTTAAATAACGTCGTTGTGTCAACTCATTACAGGCAATACACAAATCTCAGTCGATTGACCAGAAATACAGATGTGTTTTGGCATGTGCATTCTAATCCAATTGAAGCATACAGAACATTCCTCAGTTCATCGAATGCATTCGACATTGAATGTTTATTTACTGTCACTTGATTCACATATTAAATCGAGGTGTATTAGCTCCATACTGCCGGTACTGTTTGACTTCTGCTGAACTTGGAATTAATGCTCAATATTAGAGTGGGCCGATAAACAGCATTGGAAAATAATGTTAGTCTTGTTTGTCATAAATTTATGACATATTAATATTTTGCTGTCCTGGCAAATGTCAGAGGTTGGACATATCCTTGATTTGGTGGACTCAAATCATATAGACATTTATTTCATTATATGTTAGTAATCATCTCGATTGAGGAGAATTAAATGAAAATTAATTTTAGTCGCCATATAGTAGAAATATGGCGCAGGTATAATTTGGGAACAGAAACATTCAACTTCGTGCTCCAATGCTGGAAAAACCTCAAAATTAGATAAAATACTCGATTTGATTCAGTTTGTGGTGAATAGCTTATAAGCCAGTTAACATATACGCTACCCGAGCAATTGCTTTTGTATCATGGTCATGTTACTGGACTGTGAACCACAAGGTCCCAGTTATATCCTCGCACATCCCAATCCGCCAAATTGGGACCCGGACGTGATTTGAACACGCATCCCAATCCGCCAAAAGTTTAGTAAAGCTATACAAGGAAATTTCAAAATCATAGGACAAATTTGAAGGCTAGATCAGACATATAGAAACAAGCCCTTTTTGCAATAGAACAAAGGACCGCTACAAACGCAACTACTATAGATGGGACCTTGCTTGTGAATTAAAAGAAACTGGCACATGAGATGGAATATAAATTAGCAATGGGCAACAATAATTTGTAGTCAGCAACATGTAAAACATGTATAGCATATTATGGCAAATATTTTCATTATTTACTTTATGTAGTCCAAAAATTTGTTTTTGGTTCTGGGTTTTAATTCCCATAGTACCTCTTCACTTTGGGTGAGGATTCCATCTTTGAGAATGAGACAACTTTTCAGTAGTTGGTTCTGGCATTCCTGATGTAACAATGTTGTGGTATCGAGTTACCTCAACTCCAATGAAGGGATGTACCTCCTATAGGAGGTTTTGTACCGTGACCGAGAATGGCCTTAAATATTTTGACTGTTTGAAATTGACACACCGTCAATCTAATTAAATCATCCCTTCTCCAATATAGATGGCAGAAATTGAGATAATCTAATTTGATAGATTATTCTAATCGTAGGCATAAATAATGTAACAACATGTAAAGCATGTATAGCATATTATGACAAATATTTTCATTATTTACTTTATGTGGTTCAAAAATTTGTTTTTGGTTCTGGGTTTTAATTCCCATAGTACCTCTTCACTTTGGGTGAGGATTCCATCTTTGAGAATGAGACAACTTTTCAGTAGTTGGTTCTGGCACTACTGATGTAACAAATAATGCATAAATAATGGAGCGGGTGTTTTAAGTCTTACCACTCGATTCCAAGTTGTGTGCCAATGAAGAAGCGTTCAGCCCGGCATGTTAAGTTTTATTCCCGTTTCCGAGCTGTTGTACAATGAAGAGACGTTAAGCCCGGGCATGTTTAGTCTTACTTCCCGCTTCCGAGCTATTTTGCCAATGAAGGGACGTTAAGCCGGGGCATGTTCAGTCTTACTTCCCGCTTCTGAGCTGTTGTGTCAGTAAAGGGACGTACCTCCAACAGGAAGTTTCCTATCTTTACTGAAAATGACCATTCACACACTTATAATCAAATTACTAGCCTACTATGTACTATTTAAGTCCCCCCCCCCAACATAAAGGCATTCCAAAAATGGGGATTAGAGCCTTGTGTTATGGTGGTTGATTCCTGCTTTCCTGGAAGGGTAAAGAAAGTTGTGTTGAGTCCCCCCCCCCTATTTTAATGACGGACCGGGTGGTATGGTTGTATCGAGGGTTGTATGGCGATGGCTTGTATCGAGACCAGTAATGATCAATACGCCTCAGAGGTGTTTTGACCTGCCATTCAATTACCTCAGATTCTACAACATGGTGGGAGTAGCTTGCTTTTGCCATTAGGTAATTGCCGAGAAGCACTATAGCGATGGATATTTGTCCATTAAATTAAACTGTCCTTGTCGAAATTCGAAAATATATTGCATACTATTGTATAAAGTAAATTAATTCTTTATCATGCTTAAAATATTAATTCATGAATATTATTGAAAATCATTTGATATTTTTGGTAAATTTCAGCATTTTGTTAAGTTAAAGAATTAATTATTGGCAAAAAAAACTTTAAATTTCTTTTGTCTAAATTAGTTAAGTACATTACTTATTGTGATTATTTGGTCATTTTACAAGCAAAAGTGTATAGTTTTGCATTAAATTTAGAACCAAATGTATTAAAGAGAATATATTCTTTCTTCAGTTGGACAGATGTTTGACTTTTTTTAATGCAATGCATACTCAATATTATTCAATAATCTTGCATATAATATGTATGTATGTAAAATATTTCTATAGGCTATAAACTAATTCATGCGGTTTACTCAAAGTTCGGATTATTATAGATAATTAATAAAATTTTATTCTAATATTTAATATTTACTAAACATTTTATTTTGATCTGCTAACCCACACAGATTGTTAAAACAGATTGTCACCATTCACAGAATTATATAAGAATAAAGCAATCGAAAACTGCCAATGAGAGTTAAATAGTGATATTTATAATAGATCGACAGTCATTTTGCACTGACAATATTAAATCACTTTGAATTGGCAATACATAGAATGTTAAAAAAAATCATCCTCCACAAATTGAAAATACTGAATCGAAAACCACAAATGAGAGGCCTAACCGCGAACCTATTAAAGGAGGATCCACCCTCCTCTTCAAACGAACACGTTATTCGCATCTAAAAGGTCACTTAGTTCAAGTGGTTGCCACCACTTAACCACTTGAGACAATCAACGTCCCAACCCTCCCCGAGGAAGTTCACTAATTGATAAGGCGAAAGCGACCGACCAGAGGAAATATGAAGTTATATTTGCGATGCATTACAAACTCAGGCCACTCATCCGCTAGGAAAACACTTGACTGTGTCCAAATAATTGACCTTTTTTTCCGGCCTTAGATTAAACGGATCGCAACGGATTAGCAAAAGACATATCGCAAATGAAATTTTTTTTTCTTCAATGGCATTCCTGTCGGCAAAAGTCAATAAAGGTGTCTAATCCTGTGATGGCATTTGCTGTGATAGAAAACCGTTTTCTTGGGATTGAATTGCAGGAATTTTATTTATTTAATATTCTTGAAGTTATGTAGCAAATTGTTTGTTCGGATTCGATTATTTAAGGTATCCTACTTATAGAGTGGATTTTTCAAAATAGTAATAATAATGTTTATATGTTGTTTTTTTAATAATATAAGGATAAAATAATGAATAAAACTGGATTTATTTAAATATATATATGGCTTTTGAAAAAAAAGCATATTTTGCATTTGTTTGCAAAAACTAGAATTGTTCTGGAGAAAGATGTGTAGTTTTTTTCCTTTGTAACATTATATATATATATATAATATATCTTTAGAATGTAACTTACGATTATCTGAGAATTTTATTCAAAAAGAAAACTTTTGTGTTTGATATATGAAATTATCTATGAAATTTTTCCCAACAATGTTTACTTTAAACAATCATAAATTCACTTCTAAATCATTCATCATTTATTAAATTCTACATAACATAAGAAGCACCAATATTAAATTTCATTAAGATATCTCGATTATTTTCTGAGATAGGAGATACTCGTCCACTAGAATTATGAAAAAACTCGTTCTTCAGAAAATACATTTAAAATTTTTAAATGCTTATTGTAAGCTTATTTATAAGCATGCTTATAAATAAATGCTTACATGCCAATATTTTGCTATAACTTGGCTTATTAACATAGAGAAAAAAAAAGAAAAGCTTAATGAGAAACAATTGTACATATTTTTTAAAATTGCAAAAAAATAAAAATGCGAATTTCCATTCAAATTCATGTTTTTAACCTAGGCGGATACCTTAAATATAAGATGAATGTTTAAAAATTATTAACACAATGTATTATTAGTATATTTGTAGCATAGAATTGTTATTTACTAATACATTATTAGAATCTTTTCCCCATCTTCTGTAAAATATTGAAAACATAATTTAATGAACAATGTAACCACCCGGTTGCAAACAATGCGATTAACTAGAGTTTAAAGATAATCTAATTTCCATTATAACCTTGCAGAAAAAGAAGCTTTCGTCATTTCAAAAATATCCGGAGTATTAATTTGTTTAAATAGAGATCATAAAAATTCTTCAGTAGGATGGAATTTCAGTTTCGGAATTGCAGAAAATTCGTTTTTAATTTTTGAAACATTAGGAGTATATTTAGAATATTCAAAATTCATTCATGGAAAATTATTTACATTGAAAATATTTTCAATGTATCATCCTTCTTAATAGTTTTAAGCATTTTTTTGTTTTTGCATTTGTAATTTATTTGTATAACAGAACATTATATAATATATATGTAAACATAATTTTGCAGATGCGTGGCCAAAAAGAAGAAACTTTTGAAATGTTAATATCGATTTATTTCACCAACGGAGTCATAATTTGTATAAGAGCGAAGCAATGATAAAATAACACCTGTTTACATCACGATTTAAGAACAAAGTGACAGAATTTTTTCCCTTCAGTGATTTTACTATAAGATTCTAAACAGGATTTCTTTGTCGTGACGGGATAGGGACTAATAGGGACGTGTCGGCTTAGGCAAGGGAATCTTAGGTATCTTTTTAAAAAGGTGCCGGTGGTAAGGATTTTTATCTCTATGTTTCTGGCATATGTACGATTGGATCATCAATTTTATTAAGCGTGTGTTTGAAGTAATGAAATAAAAAAGCAGGAATTGAATCAGGAAATAAGAGAACACTTTAGAATGAAATTAATATGGTCTAATTTAAGATAACAATTAGGATTTATATATAAGTAACAGATTCTCCCTTTAGAGTAAAGGATATCAAAAGTAAAATAATTGATGACTATATCTGAAAATTTCTGTATAAATATTTCGTAATTTTAATATTGCATTCATCACTTTTTAAGAGTTCTCCAATTAATTAAAAAATAATTTTTTTGAATTTAAAAAACAAATAAGCATGAATACCATAAAAAAAACAACTTAATTCTGTAATTTTGAAAAATAAATAAATAACTGACTAATGACTTAAGATTTATAACTGTTAAATCAAGAATAGTGTTGGTCAATATATTATATTCTATTGTTTTATGCAGGAAATTTAAAATATACATTAAATATTTTCATAATTATAAGAAATATTCCTGCCACTGAAAAGTTAAACCTCAATGAAGAGGTGTTCAGATACATACTTTCCTATGCACCCAAGAATGCAAGTAAATTCCGACGATAAAAAAAGAAGATTTTATCTCAATTATAAAGTGTAAACTTTCTCGAATTATTTATATTCAAGCGATATAAATCAGTGTTCTGAAGAAAAACACATTTATTAACAGAGAGAAAACAGGTGAAAAATATTCAAACATTTTGATTATTCCTATAGCTTCTGAGCATTACAGCGCATCTTACATCATATCAGTTCAAAATGTAAAAACAAACAAAAAATGGGCACCAAAACGGTTAAAAAAAAGAGCACGATAGCAACTTCCAAATCAGTTGCTACAAAAGACACCTGCTACTTTAATCGCTACCTCCAAGCATCTTAACTTGGGAACCAAAGCGTGACCAAGTATCACGTAAATCAGGTGAACAAAGAGCGCGCCTCGAGATCTGCAGATCAACTACTCGCTCCCCATAATTTGAGAAGTTGGTTATATTAGGTTTAGGAATCAATCGCCAGACTACAATATGTATTTATATCCACCTCAAGGTGCATTGTTGTTGTCCTTTTTTCCCACATCTTCATTCAATTCAGAAGCAGGTGCGATCTACAAACAATAGGATAGAGGGTTGCTATTGTTTGTTATGAAAAGAGCCCGCAAACCAGGACTGGTCAACGTGGAAAATGGATTATGTTAAAGATCAAGATCAAGGGGGAACACCGCATTATAGAAGTTGTTGGCCTTCTTTATAATAAATATACCCCACTGAGTGAATGAATGTATGCATAGTATAGACACTCACCAGAAGATGATAATGAAAGAGAATCCCATGAAACAGGAATTAATCAGCAGAGAGTGAACTGGGGTGTTGCTTACCTGAAAAAGACAAAAGAAAACACAGTTAGAATCGTAGCGTTAATGTAATAATACATGCAATAGTTGCAATATTAATTAGAATTCGGAGATCAAATCCGATTGCATGGCAATTGTTGCTATTAATCTAAGGCGGAATTGGGTTTTCGATTGCAATAAATAGCAAATGAATAAAGAGATAACGATAAATAAGTATCGCTAACATCAGTTTGGTAAATAGAAATGAGAACTGCTTGTATGGATCAGAGAAATAATTCTTGTTAGCCATTGCTGCACCCTTCAGGTTCGGAAATGTCATTTAGTATTACCAGCGTAAATTGCTTTTAGTAGTTAACAGATGGCCTCAGTTGCTTTTATATTGCCCTTGACTATCTCTAGATGGCAACAGGACCACAATAAACGAAATGCCGCAAATACTTCAGCATGCACATTTATCTAATAATTATTTAATAAACTTTTAATTAACAATAAATTTATATTTTAGCTAACAAATAATTATTTGAAAATTGCATAGTTAACTATATTTAGATGTCAATTAAAAGCACCAGAAGTAATATTCATTGCAAAACAGTTAGTTGTACTGGAAAGGAGTTATTACCCAAATAATCTATATATTCTATGCAGGTAACGAATTGTTAATGCGTTTCAAATTTATTGAACTATTGCTTAAACCTCTCATCACCACATGTATATATATTCAAGCTGATTATAGGAGAACATCATTTATATAAACTCTAGCCCTAAGCCCTTTATAATTTCAGAATCAATAATATTTCTGAATATCAATATCATACCATTCTGATAGTTTGTAAGGAATTATAAAATTATGCTTTCTTTCTTTCCACAGTACTTTTAAAATGTTCAAAAATTTGTACTAAAATTTCATATTCTCTTTGAAAATACTCGTGTATCAATAATTCATAAAATAAAAAACTTGAAAAAAAATCTTTCTTTTATTAACCCTTTTAAAGGGCCATTTTTTTCTAGTCATATTATGTTAAAATATTTTTAGGCTTGAAATTAGAATGAAAAAATCGATTCATTTAGCTTATTCGATAAATTTAATTTGATTAATTAATTAATTTGGTTAATGAATAATTAAGTAACCAATCAAGACACATCATTTTGTCTGAGATAAAGAACTGAAGCATCTAAGTTTCTGACTTACTAAAAAAATTTCTCAGAACTTATGCCAACCCACATAATTTCATACAAAGATTGATAAATTCGGTGGGAAGCATATTTCTCATGGCCCGAGAAAGGGTTAATGTAATAAAAGCGTGAAAAAGTATAAAATAATATTTTTTAAATTAAAAACCTGGAGATTAAAAAATTAATAGGTAAAAATAGGAGGTCCAGATAGAAATATATTTCATATTTTAATTCTTTATTTTTTTCTGATACTCATTGTAACTTTATTCCTTATTATTCCTTCATATATTTCATTATCATTCTTCATTACTTATTTCCTTATCATATTAATTAAATGTTTCATACATTTGCGATTTTTGCTTGAGCCTTTAATATCGGATGAAAAAATTATTTTCTGCTTGTCATCTCGCAAATAAAAGTGTACCTAAAATTATTTTCATTGTATTAAGAATAATTTTCTTCTTTTTATTCGTTACTATATTACTTTAAATTATTAAATTTTGAATATTTTTTTTCAAATTTAATACTAGATGCGTACTGAATGAAAATTAAATCAAAATCAATGTATTAATTAGTAAAAAAAATTCCTAAAAAATATTTTGTTATCATGAACACACCGCTGTAGAAAATTCTAGAATTTTACCACATCAAGAAACAAAAGCAAAATCGATTACAGAATTTCATTATTATAAATATAAAAAATTGAAATACAAGCGTGGAAAAAGAACACCTTTATTCAAAGGATTAGAAAGATTTACTATCAATAAAATAAATAGATTTAAATTTAAGATTTTATTTAAAAATCTTATAGTACGTGTTAATATATAATAATTTAGATTAAACATTAAAACATTTCCCACAAAATCCTTTATACAACTTAAAAAGACTTAAAAAGCATACTGAGGAGCAATTTAAATATTTATTTTCTTATTAATAGACATTTAGAAAGTTAGAATAAATTGAAAAGATATGTAAGTCTCTTTAATGCCTTATTAAAATCAGGTAACTTCAGTTAATTTTAATAATATATACATAATATTAATTATTATGCTACCAAAATATTCAATAACTTCATTTTATTTATCCAATGCATTTCAGTCATCGAGAGTTAACACTCTTCTTTCCATATATATTGAAAGTAAATTAATTTTCTTATAAATAGCGAAGATACCAAACCAAATTAAACCAAAGATTAAAACCAAAAGCGAAGATAAATATTTTACTGAACAGCTACTCAAATTCTATTAACATCAATTCATTTAAAAGTTAATAATTTTGGCATTAATTTTAATTTCGCTGCAGTAATATTAAATGGAATTACTTTGAAAATTTAATCCACTGTAGTCTTCGAGAAATAAAACGCTTTCTTTCAAAATTTAAATAATCATACTAAACACGACGTTCCTCTGTTCGAATCCATTTCAATCTTTAAGGAATAAAACGCCTTCTTTTAATATATTCTTCCATAATTCTAATAATCACACTAAACATTACATTCTTGATAAAAAAAGAAATTCTGTAACACAAAGGTGCCCTTTCAATTTTAATCATCGTATATTAACTCTTTCCCATGAAGATTATTGATAAAATTTCGAATAAAACATTTTTCGAGATCTAATCATGTTCCTGAAGCAGCAGTTCACCACATGCAGAACTGTCGCTTTACCTTAAACTCCCGAGAGTCATTTTTAAGTATTCATACACATTTATTGATGGATTAGAAAAGAAAATGCTAATATAGGCAAATTTAACCTACCGACCTAATCATTCCAGGCGTCCTTTCATCCTCTGAACGAGTGTACAAATTAATATTATTCATTAATTCATAATTACGGGAAACAGATACCACTGAGGATTTGCGAACTAAAGGAGGGCTGTTCCGGTATCGGAAATCTTTGAAGAAAGGGGGGAGGGGTGCTGTAAAGTTGCAGCATATAAGGAAGGCATCCGTTTCGGCTCATTTAGAAGAATAATTTCGCCTCGTCAGCCCCTTGTGTGTGTTAGAGGAATGTTGAAATTAGTTATAACTTAAATGCGAAAAGTGTAGAGTATTAAATTTGAATAGAATGATTAGGAAAATAATTTATGCAAAACTAAGATTTAGATTTTTATTGAAGAGTAATGGTTATTTCTCCCTTTGTCACACAGATTTGAGCAAATTTGTTTTCAATGAAACCTTTCTTGGTAGAAAAAGGAGAATAATTTAAGATAAAGGGTGTTCCAACATTAATGCAATATTTGAATTTCATGCACCATTCATGCAGTAAAATATTGGCTACCCAATTAAAAAATAATTAGACAGTTGATAGCTTAGGATTAGTAAAAATGATGTGTTACACGATAGAACAATGTGCTAACACAGGATTTGAATTAAATAAAAACACACAGTCCTATTTCTTAAATTGTTAGATTTTTATTGATTCGTAAAGTACAGGGAATAGGGTTATGTTATGAGATATATAGGGTTATAAAAAGTGGAAAATAATATTTTTCAAATAATATTTTCTATAATAAAAACCACCATTTAGTTATTTGTTAAGAAATGAATACCTACGAGAGTAGTTCTATATGACACTTTCACCCCTTTATTCACTCTAATAGGGTCTCACCCCTCTTATTTCGCATAAAACTGTAGACCTTGGGTAAGGAAGCATAGCATTGGTGAACGATAGTTATGAAATAAAGGTGTTCAGCTTCAAACTATCATTTTTTTTATTGAATCTATCGCGAAAAATATGTGTTTTAGACGCTCTTTCATCTGATGAAGATACCAAAATTTGACATAAAACTACAGTTGTGGTCACAACATAGCATAAAAAATTTCAGTGTCGAAGCAATTGCGCTTATAATCATGCTACAGTAGAGAATGAAAATTGGTCAAAAATTTGATGGATTTTGTTCAAAATTTGATATCTATATTTCAGATGCTAAACCTGTCTACCAAATTTTATCTATCTAGCTCTTTGTGTTTTGTAGTTATCGAGTTCACTGGTACTCAACTAACCAGAGAAACAGACTTTAAGTAAATGGATTTCATTCAAAATATAATAGAAATCTACAAATTTGGTCATAATTCTATATACCAAATTTCAAACGTTTAGCTTAAAGCATTCTTGGGTTATCTTTTTCATATACAGATATAATACCAAAAAAGTGTTTTTCTGACGCGGGAAGTCTGAAATACGAAAATTCTCCAATACCTGAAGTTCAATTTTTTTGAAAATTACAACACTTTTCTTTACGTTGTATACGAGAAATTAAAAAAGAAACGCTGGAATTTATAATCTACTGACATTTCATGTAAATGACATCCATACTTGTATGATATGATGCTGCTCACATTCTAGAAATGTTAGACAAAATTCATCCGGGCAGTGTGTGGTGAAAAATCCGATAATGACTAATGGCACTTTATTTCATAAGAAAGTACACAATACAGCTGAATACAAAAAACACTTGTAGGAAACCACACATATTCAAACAGAAAATCGTTTTTCAATAGCAGCACAAAGTATCGCAGATTGCAATTGTAGGGCTCGCAACTCGATCATCATTCTAAAAAAAATTAATTAAATTGACTCATCCTGTTTGGTTCCTCGTTTTATATAAGTTATTCTACAGGGTACCGAAAAATCTAGAAGAATTTCTAGAACTTGGCTCTTGATATATATTTTACCATAATTCTTGTATTTTCTAGAATCTTCAGTTTTGTCACCAAGACAGGAAGTCACTGACCTCACATCTACGCAGCATGTATTTAAATATCAGTAACTTTCTCTTTTTTTTACTATGAGACTAGCTAAGAAGTGAAAAAAAATGCAATGTTACAGATTTGTAGCATTTTTATGAAAATTTTATGGGAGGAGTCTTCAGCAACTAAATTTTGAAATGCTAATTCAAGTGAATTAAAAACATTTCGTGAATTTCTAATGCAACAAGAAAGATTTTAAATGAGAATCCCATAATCACAAAATATTTGAAATGCACCATCTACGAATTAATGCTAAAGATACAATATATATGTGTGTGTTTATAAGCATAGAAAAAGAAACAGACTTCCGTGATAATGTTGACAAAAGTATCAGGAAATTGTTTTTCCAAGTTTTATTCTACAACTCTGAAATTGAAAGAGATTTTGAAAGAGGGAAACGAAATAAATGAAGGTACAAGAAATTCTCCTTCTAATGGTTTTTATAAAATTATTGAATATTGGACAATTTTATAGTTCTTGGAATGACCCAGTTTCAGAAATTGTTGCATTTCCTAGAATACAGAGTCGAATTGTCATATCGACTATATACCAAGAAAAGCAATTTATTTTGGGTATTTACTTTAAATAAAGACGTTATAAATAAGAAAGACAAAGAAGTAAATATTCCTTTTATATGTTAAACATTCTTTAATGCAGAGCTACCCAGATTTTAAAATTTTGCTACCCACTTTTTAGAAAAGGAATTTGTATTGAGTCCTGATTAATATACGGTGCATTGAATTTTCTTAAAGACGAACTCCACACTTCTTTTACGAAATAGATTCCAAGAGCCAAAATGACTTGAGAAAAAATATTTATTATTAAATTTAATAAGCGATTTTTACAGATGAAATATAACCGCTCCGAAATTAATTCATAGGCAAATTAAATTTCATAAAAAATATTGAATAAAAAGAAGTCTTCAATTCGATGAATGTAATTATAATTTCTTTATAACTTACCGCCTTTGGCGATCAGCTGGTTAGACCAGGAATTACGCTTCCTAAAATTTTCAATTGAATATTTATGTACCTTTCTCTCCTAATATCGTCTTCATCAAAATATATTTAAATTTCAAATTTTGATAATCGCATAACTCTCATATTATTATAGAAGTCTTACGATAATTTGTTCATTGTACAATATATTTCCCTAATTTGCAATCTGCTGCCGTGGAATTATGTGGAAAATATCACATTTTGTATTTATTCCATGGCATTATGCTTCTGTTTAAATAAGTACTGAACATCACACTTTCCTCGGTTTAGATTGCAATAAGAGTTAATTTAATCATTAAGTCTGAGTTTTTGCCAACGTGACGGTAACGCACTGATACACACTTAACGTGTCCCTGCGAGTTAAATTTTACTTTCATTTTGTGAGATATAAATTGCTGGAAGATATGATTATAAAATTAAAAAAAATATTAAAAAAAGAAATTTAATTTATAGGTTAAAACATTGGCATCAATGAAATCATTTTTTGAACTTAAGATAATAATAATAAAAAACAGTTTCGTGCTGTAATCCTTTCGGAAGTTATCGCGGGAAATTGTCAATTTCAGCTTAACTTTTAATTAAAATTCCAATTAAACTTTCACAAAAATCTCTCCAAGGTATACCTTTTTCATTATATAAATTTTTTTTTAAAGCTTCAATATGAAGAAAAAATCAATTTTATGCTGAAATACTTTCGGAAGTTATATCGGAAACACATTGCAATTTCTCTAAATTTTTCATTAATTAAAATTCTAATTAAAAATTGAACAAATCGTTTCGAGTGCACATTTCCGATCTCCAATGTATACATGTGCCAAATTTGATGGCTCTAGGTCAAACGGTCAGGTCTGTAGAGCGTCAACACACACACACACACACACACACACACACACACACACACACACACACACACACACACACACACACACACACATTCAGATTTATTATAAGTAAAGATGTATTTATATTTGTTAGTTGTTTATTGGAGCAAAAGCCATGTGCGGCTATACTGCGTCAACCGAATAGTAATGTATACATAAAGTGATAGCAAAAACATTTTTACATAAACTTACATAAAGTATTAAAATTATTGAGTTTTGTGCATAATTATTTTGAGTTTTGTGCATAAGATATTACATAATAACTTACATAAGGTACTAAAATGTATACATAAGGTACTTAATACTTACTTACATAAGGTATTAAATGTCATACTTAAGGTATGACATAAGGTATTAAAATGTTACATAAGGTATTAAATGTCATACTTAAGGTATAACATAAGGTATTAAATGTCATACTTAAGGTATAACATAAGGTATTAAAATGTTACATAAGGTATTACTTAAGGTATTAAAATGTCTTACATAAGGTATTAAAATGTCTTACATAAGGTATTAAAATGTCTTACATAAGGTATTAAAATGTCTTACATAAGGTATTAAAATGTCTTACATAAGGTATTAAAATGTCTTACATAAGGTATTAAAATGTCTTACATAAGGTATTAAAATGTCTTACATAAGGTATTAAAATGTCTTACATAAGGTATTAAAATGTCTTACATAAGGTATTAAAATGTCGTTACTTAATCATATAAGCCAAATAAAGAAGTTTCCAAATTTCTTTATTTGGCTTTTACTTAGGAAGATTTTACTTGTGGATTTGTTCTTCTTAAAAGATACAGAAATAATTGAGAATCTGGATAATGATTACTTATTATCCAAGACTGATTATTCACGATTTTATATCTAGAATATTCAAAAAACGATATGGTATTATAATTACGCCATTTCTGCATATTAGTTTTGATTAATGCAATTAGAGGAAATATGTTTAAATGCCAAAATTCTGAAACAATAAAACGAAAGATTACATTTACGATTAAAAGACATGATTGTGACCATGAAGTTACAAAATAAGCATTCATGATGTCATACAAGCTAGGCCTATTTATAATATTAAACATCTTCCCTTCAGCTGGGCAGATCTCCAAAGTGCAGTCTAAGAGAGTGTGATAGCAGACATCGTGTAATGAAAGATAGCCACATAAAGGATGTTTTGAATCCGTTCCAACCCAACTTTACATTTGGATTCAATCACATGCAATAACTGTTTTGGAGTCTTTCAGCAAAACGCATGATTTCTCACTTGCTTTTAAATAATGGTGTGGTAAGGAATACGAGTTCCAACTACAACAACAACAAAACAAAGGCGACAAAAATACACGGAAAGATCAGAGATTTCTTAAACAGATGTTTAAATACTCATAAGGAAATGGAATTGAAGTGATGAAGATCGGCCATTTAATGAAGAACAAATAAGCAATCAGTCAAAAATGCGAACAGCCATCTACATAGGTATGGCCAAATACGGAAAAAAGCACCGGTGTTCCAATTTTTTTTTCTTTATATGTCATTGAGAAATTGAGAACGATTTTCGTCTTTTTCTTTTATCTAACCTCGCAATAAGATGCGAATATTCAGATTTTTATATTTTAATAAAAAAAATATATTTTAGGACATTTTATAGTGTATAAATTCCCCACATTTTAAAGAACTCAGTTTAAGTTTATATAAATTCATTATTTAAGGTGTACGTACACACTTGAAGATTATTTTTTTAATTTTAACTTTAAAAATCCAGTTTTTTCAGAGTAGGTTATTAATATATGTTTAAACTCATTTCAATGAGAAAAAACCATATTACATTAATTATTAATTAATTAAATAATATTTAATGAGCTAATTAGCCTATTTTTTGAAACATGATATCTTAAATTCTATCTTGTACAAACACACAATTCTAGATGGAAATGATGCCTAATATTACTCTTCACGTTATCTGCCTCAAACAAGTTATAAAAATGTATAGTTTTTTTAATTTTTTCATCAACGATGAATAGAAAAGCGAGATTTTTTCTGTCATTTTATCTTTTAAACAGCTATTAAAAATTTATTTCTATAAATATAACTTTGATTGAGGCACAAAACATCCGCTATTTCATACAGATTATTTTGATATATAAATAACTGTATTTGGTTCATTTCTTGTTGAGTTATGATTGTTTGAATGAAGCAACATAGTGGGAAAATATGATTCTTTATAAAATGAGTTTTAAAAACACCGTAACTAGAGTTTTTAATGAAAACACCTCAAGAAAAATAATTATAACTCGTGAAATATTTCGAATATTGACAACATCTTGGTATCGTTTGAAAGCTAAAGGATCAGAGAACATATTAAGGAATAAAAAAATATTCGATATTTTGAACAATTTTTGAATTTTGAAGTGTGTACATACACCTTAAGTTATCATTTATCTAATGGGAAATATCAATAAGTAATTCATATCAATGAATGATTACTGCATTTCGTAAGTCTTTTTATAACCAGATATTTCTCCTGGTTATCGCATGAAAAAATTTCTTATGAGGCAACGATTCTCAAGCTCTGAAAAAGTGCAGCGACAAGAGAAAAAGGCATTAGAGAATACGGCAGATGGATACTACCAATCCGCATTTCATATGGTAAGGATAATGTCAAAAATGCATAGTTGCACAATATAATTATACAGAATGTATTTGCACAAAAGTGCAGGAAAGTGCATAGTTTGCTCACTGAAATATCAAATATATAGGCTCTATTTGTGCTAATTTTTTTACAATAAAATAAGTTATTTGAATGTTTAATCCTAGTAGTATAATACAAATTCATGAAATAAAATAAGTAAGATATTTCATTAAAGTCAAATATGTAAAAATATTATATTATATATATTTTCATTTTCACTAACCCTTTCTAGGGCCGTGGGAAATATGCTTCCTACCAAATTTATCAATCTTTGTATGAAATTATGTAGGTTGGCATAAGATCTGACAAATTTTTTTGGTAAGTCAGAAACTTAGATGTTTCAGTTCTTTATCTTACACAAAATGATGTGTCTTGATTTGTTACTTAATTATTAATTAACCAAATTAATTCATCAAATTAAATTTATCTAATAAGCTAAATGAATCTCTTTTCTTATTCTAATTTTAAGCCTAAAAATATTTTAACATAATATGACTAGAAAAAAATGACCCTTTAAAGGGTTAAATCATTCGTCTATAAAATTCTTACTAGTTCGGCTATATAATTTTTCTAACTAAGCGTTCAGTTTTAATTTATAATAATTAGCTATAAAATGTATTTTATTAGGTATTACTCGTTATATATTGGTTACTACTTCTATTATATGAAAAACTTCTGATGAAAAATTTATATATCTTAGAGATAAAAAAAAAATCTTCTATTCTCTTCCCAAACTGCACGAATCAACCAAAAATTTCACTTCTCACGTCAACCGACATTTAAAAGAACGATCTTTCTTGTGTCTACCCGTGCAAATGCAGGATGAAAAAGATTAATTACTTATTTTTCATAAAAATAAGTAAGGACGGATGAACAACTTATGATAACATTTCTTCTTTTTTCTTTTTTTTTTATCTCCTCATTATTTAATAATTATTTTTTTTATTTTCGTTGTAGAAATGAGAAAAGGAAAGATTAATGATGTTTTGTACAAAAAAAAAAAAAAAAAAAAAAAAAAAGACTTTTTGGTGAAACGACTTACGATAGTCTCTTTCTAGATAAAGCTTCTAGTCATCTACATTTCCTGTTCTTTGCCTACTTAATTATTAAAACCATTCTTTGTTTTTTTCGCAAAATGGTAGCATCTGTTTCTGATAGTTATCATTACAGTCTCGTAACTTTAACTATCTGCAGCAATTATTAAAGGCAAATTTTTTAACAAAAGCTTTTGTTTATGAATGTTTTCTTTCATATAAATCTTGCAATCGGATCCGATGTGGGTTTATATTATCTGAAAAACACACAGGCTAGTAATAGAATTATTTTATTTGTAATGCGATACACAGTGTTGCGAATCTGTAATATCATTTCTGTGAGAAATAAGTGCTATATCAAGGAGAAGAGGTATATATATATTTAATGAATGCTAAATGAATGTCAGATCAATCGCCTATTTAGCGACTTCAGAAAATTGATTACTTTGTCAAGAGAAATGAGGGTTCCAGAAAATACTAGAGCTATTACATCTTTTTAGGAGCAAAGAGTCACAGATTCTTCTAGAAAACTCTGCACCAGGTAATTAAGCCACCCTAGAGGATACACAAAAAGGTGGGGTATCTGGCTCCTCCCATCGATGACGGGACGTACTTCCTTCAGGAAGGGTTGTAAAATGACCGGTGATGGCCCTTAGGACTCACCCATGGTTCCCGCCAGTGTTGCTATTGCGGCGGTCCGGTCATTCAGTTTTCTTTATCCGTGTGCCTTCGGGCGGGTCGGAGAGTCAGTAATATGACTTACCCAGTAATTAAGCTATAAAATAGTAAGAGTTCACACGAATAATCAATTCTATCTTTGGAGTATTAATTGTAGAAAACTTACGTGATTACTTTTGTGATTGATCAATAATGGTTTGCTGCTTGACTGCGTATTTTGAGTTTTGTGCAGTTTTTATTTTGTGTATGCTTCGACTGTGTTTTACTACTTGTGTTTCGTGCTTTCTTGTGGAATAAAGGTCACTATCCCTTATTGTATTTCTAGCTTCCCATACCCACCGAATGATGTTTGTAATAAATACATTTAATTCTAAATAAACTGAAACCTCATTAATACGATATTTGGCTGAAACCTATTCACTTCACTAAATGGAAAGTGACTATAATGTGAATAAAGGTCACTATCCCTTATTGTATTTCTAGCTTCGCATACCCACCGAATGATGTTTGTAATAAATACATTTAATTCTAAATAAACTGAAACCTCATTAATACGATATTTGGCTGAAACCTATTCACTTCACTAAATGGAAAGTGACTATAATGTGAATAAAGGTCACTATCCCTTATTGTATTTCTAGCTTCGCATACCCACCGAATGATGTTTGTAATAAATACATTTAATTCTAAATAAACTGAAACCTCATTAATACGATATTTGGCTGAAACCTATTCACTTCAATAAATAGAAAGTGACTATAATGTAGCAGACATTTCACAAAACGCTGTATAAAAACCCAAGAGAGAATTTCCATTTAGATTATAGATTCAACTCATATTTATCTAATCAGAAGAAAACTGAAATGTTATGACAGTTGAAAATAAGAAATATCTCATAAAAAAATTTTCAATTGTGAATATTTAAAAAAAAATTTCTTATGAAAAATAAGTAAAGATGAATTATTGCAATTTAAAAAACAGCGTGAAAAGAACAACAAACTCCAAAATGTTCTCATAAAGGTAATGCCCTCTCACATCTTACCCCACATAAAATTGTGTAATTTAGGCAAGACTGTAAGCGCCATGAGTGCACAGATTTTTATTTTCAGTGTCTCGCAGGATCTTTGTGCATCGTAATATAGTGATGAAAACTGAGTATATATTTTTGACTTTCTTCCGAATGATTAAAACTAAAATTATAACATTTTTAGAAATTATGTATCAGTTTATCTATCAATTATATTTATCGGAACGTACAAACGTATCTTTACATTTATTCCAAATTTTATTCATCTAGCTGTTTAAGTTTTATCGTTTTCACTTGTATTTGAACATTTGAACGCATGTATTCCCTCTAATGGATTTCGTTAAAAAAACTACAAAGTTTCGTAGTTTTTTTTTCCAAACTACAAGAAATTGAAATAAAAAAAAAAAACCAATACCACATTTCATTCATTTAAATCAAAGGAGTTTTGATTATCGCTTTCAAAAAGGGATTAGTGCAATTCCAAGAAGTGCTTTTCGAATTCGAGGCGGTATGAAACACGGAAATTCGATAAAATTTCGAATATTTTGTCGATTATATTACTTTTTCTTTGCATAATTCATGTATGAAAAAGTAAAAAAGTCTATTACATATCTATCTATCGTAATACATTAATAAAATATATCTCAAATTCAAATATGCTGAAATAATAGTGTTAGTTAACTTTATTAGTATACAACATTTATATATTTTAGCAACATTTACCCCCAAATTGCTGTATGTTAGAACAAATGGCCCATAAATCACTTATGATCTCAGTGGCTAAAATAGCTACGAGAAAATCAGGCGTACTTTTTGGGCATTCATCCAACCATAGAATTCATTCCAAAAGCACAGCCACAAATTTATGTGCACTTGAAATCGGAATATTATTGAATTCAAATTACATTAAGTTAACAACAAAGCATCTAGTATCTGTAATTACATGTTCATACAATTCCGCAATCGGTTTTCGATGCCAGGATATTGTCCTGAGATATATGAATGTCAAACAATGCTGTCCGTGCTTCATAGCAATGTATTCCAGTTGCGCAGTTATAATTAATTATTAGAATAATTTACTATACTTCCTTTTCTATACAGACCATACATATTCAATAACTATGTTCTGAATTAATTTCTGGTTATTAACCTCGCAAAAATAATAAAAATAAATGCATAGACTTTTGAATTCAAGTCCCATTATATAATTTAATTTTTGTAATAGAGTAACATTTTTATGAAAAAAAAAATCTCTTTTCAATTCCTGTATTGAATTAATTATCGTTATAAAATTAACAGAAAAATAAAGGAATTCAACATATGTTGAAATTAAATGTTAACTTTCAACGAATAATAATTTCTCATACAAATATCTAAGAGAAAGCAACTAAGGCAACAGCTAATTAAATGATTAAATTTCATTATGAACTCTTTTCAAAAATTTAATAATATCTATTAATATACCTGTATATAAATTTGAAGCTGAATAATGAAATCATTCCCCAGAAATTAAATCGTTGAAATGAAAGTTTGTAATACACTAATAGAATATGAATTAATTAAATTTTCTATTTCAAGAAATTTGCATAAATATGCCGTGCAATAACTCTGCTCTGCTTTAATTTCTTGTTATTAACTTGGCAAAAACAAAACTTAACTCATAGCATTTGAATTAAAGTCATATTACAAACAATCAATTTTTGCAATAGAATGATATATTTTATGAAAATAAAAAATTTATTTTGTTGATTCCTGTAATAAATTAATTATCGTGATAAAATTAACCAAAAAAAAAAAAAGGAATTGTACATATGTTGAAACTAAATGTTAAATTAGTAAATTCCATTATAAACTCTGTTCAAAAATCTAATAAAAATTTAATAATAATATCTATTAATATACCTGTATATTAATTTGCATCTGAATAATCAAATCATTGACCAGAAATTAAATTATTGAAATGAATTTTGAAATACACTAATAGAATTTGAATAAATTAAATTTTCAGCTTCATGAAATTTGCATAAATATGCCGTGCAATAACTCTGCTCTGCTTTAATTTCTGGTTATTAACTTGGCAAAAACAAAACTTAACTCATAGTATTTGAATTAAAGTCATATTACAAACAATCAATTTTTGCAATAGAATGATATATTTTATGAAAATAAAAAATTTATTTTGTTGATTCCTGTAATAAATTAATTATCGTGATAAAATTAACCAAAAAAAAAAGGAATTGTACATATGTTGAAACTAAATGTTAAATTAGTAAATTCCATTATTAACTCTGTTCAAAAATCTAATAAAAATTTAATAATAATATCTATTAATATACCTGTATATTAATTTGCATCTGAATAATCAAATCATTGACCAGAAATTAAATTGTTGAAATGAATTTTGAAACACACTAATAGAATTTGAATAAATTAAATTTTCAGCTTCATGAAATTTGCATAAATATAACGTGCAATAATTCTGCTCTGCATTAATTTCTGGTTATTAACTTATCAAAAACTTAACTGATAGTCTTTGAATTCAACTCCTGCTACATAAAATTAATTTTTACAATATAATGTTATATTTAATGAACATAAAAAAAAACTTTCTTGTCAATTCCTGCAGTTAATGAATTATCGTAAGTATCTTAACAGAGAAATATAGGAATAGTACATGTGTTGAAACTAAATGTTAAATTTCAAAGAACATCTTGATTTCTCATACAAATGTCTAACAAAACACAATTAACGTAACAGCTAATTAAATTATTTAATTCTATAATAAATCATTTTAATAATATCTATTTAATATACCTATATATGAATTTGAAGTCGAATAAACAAGTCATTCACCAGAAATTAAATTGTTGAAATAAATTTTTTAATAAACTAATAGAATATGAATTAATTAATTCTTTTAAATATTTCAATACATTTGTATAAATATAAGGTGCTAAACATTTTTACAACTTATATGTTTCATTAGGATCTAATTCCATAATAATGGAGCTGATTTGCACTTTTTTTAAAAATAATATTTCTTTTTCAATTTCCGTACGAAATTTCAGTAACAGTTCAATAAAATATCATTAGTTGAATGCCAAATTTTTAAATCAATCTGCTTCAATATTTCTTGAAAATATCGTGATCGAAATTAACATTTAAAGTTGATGACAAGAAAAGGAACAATACAATTTCAAAATCAAATATTTAAATACTTAATGCTTAAATATTTGAGAAATTTCCCTAAAAGAAGTTTAAAGGATATGGTCAATAATATCTTGAAGTTCTTTGACACTGAATGAAAAAAAAGTCAATGCAGATTGTAAATCAAATATTTAATTCATTTTCGTAAAACTTAAAGAAAAATTCGATTAATTGATATTTATAATTAAATTCAAATGTTATGATTGTTAGCAAGGTACTTTAAACATTCATAACAGAATCTATTTAACGATGTTTTTGAGGCATACTTTTTTTAGAGAATTGTCTTACTTGTAGGCGCTTCAAAAATGATTAACTTCATATAAATAAATGATTATTTAATGCATTTACACTGCCAAACGATCCTTACATTTTTTTTTGTAAACAGCCAAAGAGGAAAACAATATAAATATAATAGAAAAGCGAATATTAAGTTTTGTATGAGTACATAATAAGTGCTTTAATAAAATTTAATTTTTAATGTTATTTTTAAGCTTATTAAAACCGTTTAAACGAAAACAACTTAGTGTTTTTAAACGAAACAACTTAGTGTTTAAACGAAAACAGCTTAGTATTAGTGTCCACGAAATACTAAAAGTGTTTGAGAGGAGCTCTAAATAATGCGGACTTTCAGAAGTTCATTAGAAGTCAATATAAATAGGCTTTGAGTTTTTTCTCCTAGTTAAAATACAACCATGATCGTATTATGGAAAACTAACCGTAGATTAAGCACTAAGCCACTAATCATTAGAAATATGCTGCGTGGGTTTTTTCTAGTTTAAAATACAATTGGCGAACATCGTTATATTATGTGAGTCTAACCGTTATTTACGAATCTCAAGCAATTAAGTACTCGAAATATGTTGTGTGATTTCCCAATAAGTTAAAATTGAAATGACAAACATTTTATCATACGAAGTTCGCTGTTACTTATGAATCTCGAGCATTTAAGTATTAGAAACATGCTGTTTGGCTTTTTCCTAGGTTAAAATATAATTGGAAAATATCGTTTAACCACGTAACTCAATTTTGCTTACGAATCTCAAGTTTTTAGCATTAGATATATTTCTTACGAATCCATTACTTAAGAGTTTCGAGCATTTAATAATTTATTAAAATACAACGGGCAAACATCTTTGTATCATATGAATTTAACTGGTTCTTACGAGTTCCGTGATTTTAAATTATAGAAATATGCTGCTTAGCTTTTCCCTAGATTAAAATATAATTGGAAAACTCTTTGAATCACGTGAATGTAATCTTGCATACGAATCTCAAGTGCTGAGCACTAGAAATATGCTGCGTGGTTTTCCACTAGATTAAAATACAACTAGCGAACAAGGATATATCTTTAAAATACAATTGGATTACATTGTTGTATCATGTGAATCTAATCTTACTTAGCATTAAAAATATTCTGAATGGTTTTCCTCCAGATTAAGATACAAATAGCGAACAAGATATATTTCTTTAAAATACAATTGGATTACATTGTTGTATCATGTGAATCTAATCTTACTTAGCATTAAAAATATTCTGAATGGTTTTCCTCCAGATTAAAATACAAATAGCGAACAAGATATATTGCGTGAATGTAATCTTTTCTTGCGAACCTCAAGCGCTAAGCACTAAAAATACGTGGTTTTTCTCTAGTTTAAATACAATTGTAGAATAGGATTTTGTATCTAATTTCTACTTGCGAATCTCGAGTGTTGAATTGTAATTTTGAAAGTTTTACAGTATATCTCCTCTATATCTGCATATCTTATTTACAAGAAATAATAATATATATTTTTTAAATTTGTGAAATACGCATTGAGGCTCTATGTTTTACATTCATGCTTATTTCCTTATGTTTGTATCAAGTTGCCATAAGTTGATAAATTAGGTATCGAGGCAAGTGGTGTCTAAGTCAGTTAATCATGGCTCAAAGTGGTCTTAAAGTTACTACAGAACAAAATAATAATCTCCTTTATCAAATCTCTTAAACTAAAATATTCTTGAATTTCAAACTTCTAAACGTTTGATATAACTACTATATCACAGTTTGAAACTCAAATTGTTATAATTCTGGAATTTACAGAATATCTTCGTTTGATTTTATAGAAAAACTTTTTTTTCAAATTCACTGTTTTTATTTTTTCATTTTTTATTCTAAAATTAGTGCCATACTTAAAAAAAAAAATTAGATTGATGATTTGAAATAAAAACGTATCTCTAACTGTGCACCGTGGATTCAGCTTATTAAAAGAATGAGATACTCAGGTGACTCTCTTTTTACATTTTCTACCTTTCTTTTTCTTTTTTTTTTTTTTGAAAACTAATCATCACATAAAATTTTTAAGGTCCAATGCATCAAAATACCTGCCATAAAAATACATTCAAAGCTCCATTAGGGGCAAAAGAAACTTTAGAATAAAAGAAAATGGGAAAGACTTATTTTTTAGCTTTTTAAATATGGGATTTCCAGAATATTTCGTACCAAGGGAATTATTCGAATTTTTTTTCCCCGACTCTTTCTACAAGGGGCATACGCAAAATAATTGTGCAACCAATGTAGAAAAACTAAATATTCCTCGTTGCATTCTTTTACTAAGTTTTAACGGGTACCTTTCACCGTTGTAGGGTAAAAAAGATAAAAGAAAAAAAAAATTCTCCGTTCATTTTATTTCCCGAAAAAACTTTCTTACTGTAATAGACATGGAAGGTGGAACGTTAAAAAAGTAAATAGGATAAAAAAAATTCTCAACATTCAGTACTTGCAGAATAATATTTGAAGCAAATCCAACCGAAACTTAGTTTGCGAAAAAGAGTTTTACTGGGTTCATTAAATTCAAACATTTTCCAAGAGCAGCGAAGAAAGAACCATTTCCTTCGTTTTCGGCCTGCTCAACTCCCTTACCCTACCCCCCTTTTCAGTAAGATAAACAGCTCCAGTCGTCATAGCGTAAGTTCGACTTAAAAAGAGACTTATCTCGAGTTCGCTCGCAGTATATTTCCGCGGGACAATATTTGGAGGTGTTTACATATTTAGATACATAAATATTGTCCACGTTTGTCATAAAATAGACTGTAAGCAATGGTTCCAAGAGTAGGATTCAAGACGGAGAATTGTATGAATTTTTACTTACATACTGAAAGAATACATTTTACTTGGATATATTTCATTGCATATTTCGAAACGTATCAGGATATGCAACTGTACATACAAAGTAGTCGAGTTCATTATTATTAGGTACATACATACAAAAAACAATTTAAAGAACCAGACGTTGAGTTCTTTGAAGATTTTTATTCGTCATAAGTTTAAGGAAATAGACACATTTTCAATTTTTATCAAGATTTCTTTGTCCAAGCCATGAGAAATACAGAACAACGCAAGAAGGTAGAAAGTAGGAACGGGATGGTGAGAAAGTATTCTGAACTTATATAGTTGTAAAAAAGAATGTGCCGACATAGCTTTTTGGTTCTATGGTCAAAATAAAAGCCCGCCAAAATAATAACCAACGCAGAAGTTAAAGGTAAAGTGAAGTCGGTGTTCCAGTGGCTCGGAAATTATTTTTAGACAATATATTAATTAGAAATCAACACATATATACATTCATATATTTAAATGCCCAAGTTTTGCTCACATCTAACATGAAATAGTCGGAATGGCCTGCTGAAAGGCAAAGGATGTTTGAAATCTCATATTATTGGGATAATGAATTATAAATAAAAAGTAACCGATTTCATTATTTTTAGGCATATATTAAATAAGAAATCTTCTCAAATTGTGACTGATCGTCATATAAACAACCATTCGTAATATTTTTGAATTCAACATGTACGAAAAATATTCTCAGTTGAAAAATTACCCTAAATAATGCACAGAATGATGCATTGCTGAAATTTTTTTTAATTAAATTTTTTTCACGTCTGCCTTTTCTATTTATCATTATCATAAAACATTCTCGATATCAACATTTTAACAAAATAAAATTACTACACAACGGCCAAAACTGATTGAGAAAATAAATTTTGTACTTGAATCATTGTTTTAGACGATTTTATGGTACGAGGTAGATATTGTATGTTTCAGAATATTGTCCCTATCACTTTTGTGTAATTTTACTAGTTTTTGAGCAATTTTGAACAATGAGTAAGAATAGTATTTTACTGGAATCCCTGGATTTTCATTTTGCTACTGCTTTTCCTTGTTAAGTTTCATTTTATTTTTAAATTGAACTATTCTTGCTCTAATTCAAAACTATAGAATGATTCATTATATTGATAAGAAAGGAATAAACATTTCCTTCTCTATAACCATCTCATCTTCATTTTGTTGAAATAAGGCAAATTAACGCATGCGTAAAAGCGTGGAGGATTTTCATACTCTTAAACAAAGAGTACATTAATAATCAATGTTTGTTTTGAATTGACTCTATGTAATAAATGCTGTGTTTCCTAATTCGATAGGGTTTGAATGCAAAAGAATAGAGCTTTTTTTTATTATTAAAAAAGTGCTATTATTTCAAGAATATTCTACTGAACATGACTAATAGAACTGCAGAAATATATAAAAATTATATATTTCCAGGCATACTTTTATTGACTCAAAAAACATAATAAAAATCTGTGCATCCCCCAATGTATTTTTTCACATAATTGAAATGATATCACTAATGGTTTACTGAACGATTAGAATGAATACGCCGTGACCATAAAACAATTTATCTGTTTAGTAAATAACATGAAAATGTCTCCAAGTAAACCTACATGACAGAATACAAAGTTTCAATTTTTAAACTGGATTGTTCCCATGTTTATTTTTTTTATGCATATATCCACAAGTAGCATTTTGAATCAGCGTATCTGCACTGCATAGATCTAAAATCTAACATGATCTACAATTTTGGTACAAACGAACAGCATATTCTATCTAAAATCTGGCATGATCTACAATTTTAGTACCAAAAAGAAAAAAAAAGACAACATATTCTATTTAAATTCTGACATGATTTAGAAATTTTGTGGAAAGAAACCCTGGGATATTCTGTATACATTCTGGCATGATTTACCAATTTTGGTGCCAAAAAAACCTACAAAAAACAAGCATATTCTATCGAAATTTCGGCATGATTTATAATTTTAGTGCAAAAAAAGCCAGCATATTCTATCTAAATTCTGGTATGATTTGCAATTTTGGTGTAAAAATCCCAGCGTATTCTATTTGAAATCTAGCATAATTTATAATTTTGGTGGGGAAAAAAACAGCATTGTCTTTTACAGTTGCCTTGCTCTTTAAATTTTTCAGTGACTGCCAACATGCATAGAACAACAAACAGTTTTTCCATAGACGAATTTAGTCCAAATTTTTATTGAAACCTAAAAGTTTCGCATCTTTATAAATTTTCAATTTTCAACATTTTTACTTCTTTCAGCTATCGAATCCATAAATACAGGGTTAAACATACAGACATAATGAAACAGAAAGTCATCTAGGTTCTTTTTTTATGTACAACAATCCTCAAAAGTTAAAGTTGTCTTCATATTCATTATTTTCTGTGGAACAATTATCATATTCTATTAATCTTGCTTCTAAATCAATAATATTCCGGACACATCTTTTTGCTGAGTACATAATTTACGAAAAAAAAATAAATAAGCACCTTTACGAAATTTTATAGCGGTTCCAAGAAATTTCAAACCACATATATTTTCCTTTCCCAAAATCAACTGAATTATTTGAAAGAACTTTTAAAATCCCACAAGTATCTACGCGAGAAAGATAACACTTCTAGAAACGATAAAAGAAGCTGGAAAATCGTCTTCTCAATAATTGGAAGTTAAGCCTTGATGGACGAAAAAGCTATAAAAATGCATTTATTTCTCTTCTGGAAATTAAAAGCAAATGCCTGCTGTTCACATCCTCCAGAGGGAAATTCCATCAGAAATCTCAGCGAAGTCTGAAAAATCCCATCCCATTCAAGGATTTATTCTGCCCTTCACAAATCCGGATTTAATCGGTCTCTTGGGCTGGAAGGCCTTCTTTTTTGCCCCGGCCAGAAGCAATAAACATGAAAAGGTTCTTCCATTCAAGTCTATTCTGGAGCTTTCTCTTTGATTAAGATTTGATGGACGCAAAAATGAAAGCCGGCTCATTCAGTTGCACGAAGAAGATTTTGATTGTGACTCTGATCTTCAAATTCAGCAAACGTTCCATCATTTTTCTTCTTCTTCTTCTTTTTTTTTGATTGATTTCTTTTAAAAGAACTCTGTTCCAATTCGAAACTCCCAAACTTGAACTGTTTAGGTATAAGTTTCGTTTATTTTTTATTCGATAAACTAACTTGACAGGAAACTAAATCATGCATTTAAATTGAATTTTGAAGATTCTATTTTCACAGGCGATTTTTATTTATGAGTATTATTAAGATTGCAAGATATTTTCATTTTATATGTGCGAAAGCTATTTCTGATTTGCCCATTTGATTTTCAGGCTCAGGAGCTATTCTTGGCCATATTGTGCCAAATATAAGATTTCACATCTGGCAAGATTTGTCCATTTGGCGGTCTAGTGGGTTATGGAATGATACTGCTGAGGAATATGAATCTACGAAACATTAAGCCTGTTTGCATTCTTCATAGGCAATTTTCAAAATTATTAGTAAGTGAATTGTTCATTGTAACTCGGATGGAACAATTTTAACACAAATGTGAGCAAATTTTTAATGGGAGATCATAAGAAAGGCAATCTAACTTTAAGTACTGGAGTTAAGTTAAACTTCTACTTCAGGTACACCGAGATGTTTGGTAACACTGAAGATGCATTACTTTTTGCTCTTCAACTATCTTTACTTTAATGACAGGATATGGTATTACCAAGGGCAAATTAGAGCCTCCACCATCTTTAAAGCATATTAGTTTAACGATAATTTTGTTGCTTAATATTGCTTTAAGTAGTAAATCTAATGTTTTTATTAGAGTAATTTTATTTGTTTAGATTTACACACCTTTTTTTTAATATACATTAAATTTTTCTTTTTAAAAAGACGGAACTTCCTAATTTAGAATCGCAATTGGATTACGAGAACTATAACAGATCCAACACTTCTTATTTCGTCTATTAATAAGGCAAAAAAAGTCGATAAGTTTGACCAACAGTTGAAAATTTACCTTAAAGCAGGCTGTCAAACGAAGTCAATATCTCATGATCTGTAAAGTCTCTAATTCTGTGGCTCTTTTGGAAATGGATCAGTAAAATCTTTAATCCCATGGCTCTTTTGGAAATGGATCAGTAAAATCTCTAATCCCATGGCTCTTTTGGAAATGGAGCAGTAAAATCTTTAATCCCATGGCTCTTTTGGAAATGCATCAGTAAAATCTTTAATCCCATGTTTCTTTTGGAAATGGATCAGCAAAATCTTTAATCCCATGGCTCTTTTGGAAATGGATTTGGAAAATCTTTAATCCCATGGCTCTTTTGGAAATGGATCAGTAAAATCTTTTATCCCATGGATCCTTTGGAAATGGAGCAGTAAAATCTTTAAACCTGTGGTTCTTTTGGAAATGGAACTGGAAAATCTCCACTCTTACGGTTCTTTTGGAAACGAATTTTCAAATTTTCCAATCCCATGGTTCAGAGTCTGATAACAATTTATCCTTGAAATAATGTTTAATGTGCAAAGGTACCAGAAATGAAGTGAACATTTTGAAGAAACTGATTTTAAATCTATAATCCTGCGAAAAAGAATGTGTTAACCACTTTTATCCAACATAGCATTTGTACCAGCATAACAAACGAGATGGACCTTTTACAGAAAAGGATTTCAAAACTTCAGTCTTATGGAACCGACTCTTCTACTATTCACAAACTTGACATTATATTTAACAAGCAACAAGGGGCAGAAACAAGATGGATCCTTTGTGAAACTGCTTTGGAATCAATTCTTTAGTCCTAGAATTTTATACCACTTTGGTTGAGGACGCTATATTTAAAGTGGGTCTAGTCCACATACCAGGCGGACTATCCGCAGGACCAGACATTTCGAATAAACAGTCCTCCAAACTAAAAACCTTCTCTACCAGTCTTCCTCATCCTATTATGTGACAATCATAAATATTGAGCTTCTTCATATAAATATTTATTTCGTTTCAGGAAATATTTGAAGCACAAGAAAAAAAAATTATTCGTATAATGATGTATTCGAGTCTTATGCATAATTCACATAACCTAAAGAGCCATTGAGAGTTCGTGGGGACCTGAGCCTGCATCTATGAATAAGAAGTTAAGCAGGGAGCTTAAACGGGGGATTTCTAAATCGCCTTTAAAATTGCAGGCGTCGAAATCTTCATCCCATCCGAAACGAGCCGATTGTCAAAAGGCGGAAATGACTGTTATTGAAGGTCATTTCCGATCCGTTAGTTAAGGCCCGGAAGATGGCTTTCCTGCCCTATTGTCAGCCTGCGAGAGCGGCTTCACTGCGACGTCACTTTGAACTAGGATGGAAAATTAATGAAAATGGTTTCGAACGCTTTTTCAAAATATATGCTGACTTTTTATTTTCATTATATTTTAGTTCTTTTTTTCATTCGTGGTATAGTGAAATCCTTTTAAAAGTCGACGCAAACTCGATAAAATGGCAAGGATCATTTCGTTAGGAGGTCGTGTGAAGTGTGTTGAGTGCTTGCAGACTGTGGGGACCAAAATTGACCTAAGTTGCCATTAACGCCGCGTGGAGGAGGTAAGGCGTTTTTAAGAGTGTCTGGAATTTCTATGAAGAACGGAGTTTTGGAGTGCTTTGGCGGTAAAATCTAATTTTTGCTGTTTTGAATTTAAAATGAAAGTTTACTATCTGAAATAAATAAGTCATTGGTTTAGAAATAAGGCATAGGGAAAAAATATTTTTCGCTGGCACCAAAATAGAACCAATTTTTTTTTTTTTGTTGGATATTTGCTTCTACTACAACTGAATCGGTTAGAACAAAAAACGTACTTGTTTGAAATTCAAAATTCGAGATAGTAAAGTTTAAATCTGACAGATATGTTTCTCTATATACTAAATCGAAAACATGACTATAATTTTCTTTTTCGTTTTACCACAATATACCTATGAAATTGAAACCTCTAGGCTTTGCTATTAAATAAAAGGTTAAAATGTGTATTTTGGATTCATTTTTTCCAAGTGATTGAAACCAAAATTTAACACAACGCAACTGTAGTCACACAATTACATACCAAAATTAATATATTTAAGTTATGCTAAATCTGTGTACCAAATTTTATCCATCGAGCTATTTCGTTTTGTAATTATCATGTTTACTTATATTGGACAGGACAGACAGACTACTTAAAAATGGATTTCGTTCAAAATGTGACAGAAATCTAAAAATTCGGTGTAAAGACCACATACCAAATATCAATCTTTCAGCTCAAATCATTTTCAATTAACTGTTAAGTTTAATTAACAAATTTAATTAACTGATCAATTAATTAGAAATTAACTAAAATGCTGAAATTTTTTTTCCAGTAAATGGGGAGCAAATCGTCCCAAATTCTTATGTCAACTTAAAATTTAAAAAAAACATTATCTTTTCAATGATACTAATTTTCTTTTAATATAGCATTTTCTTTAATTTTTATCATTTTTTTCAAAATTTAATAATAATTAAATAGATGCAGATAATTCTAAAATAAGGACATTTATAAATACTTCATTTTTGGAAGTTATAATAAGATTTTCAACAACTCTAATTTTTATATCTCTATTCAGTTATTTTTATACATTTTTTGCAGTTTTATTGGTTTTAAAAGAATTCAAATCCAAGAACAACTGCAAAAACACATTAGCACAACTGCAGAAGAAAACTTCAAGAAATTTTAAAAAGCCACCTAGTAACAATGTATATCTGGAACAAATATCAATTTGTTATGGATGAAATTAGCTATCGGTGGATTTTAAAAATCGTTTGGTTCAATTGTTTTCTTTTTTATATCTCTATTTTGTTATATATACATACATACATATATCAGCTTTATTGGCTTCAAAAGAATTCAAACCAAGCAATTGCAAAAATAATAAAATTGAAGAAAATCACTGCAAGAAATGCAAAAAAGCATTCGAATAATGTTTATCAAGAACAAATATCTATTTTTTATGGGAAAAATTAGTATCGGCGGTTTTTAAAAATCGTTTGGTCCAGTTGCAATTCTCATTTTAATTAAAAAGCTTTTCAAACGGTAAAGGAATATTTTTTGTATTATAATATTTCATACAAAACTGATTATTACATTAAAAATATTCTACATGAAAGTGTATTTTAATTCCAAGCAATCTCATGAAAATCAGCTAATATAATATATAAATATCAGGAACTATTAAAATCTCCCTAATAATCTTCCCAATTACGATTACAAAGTGCATTACTTAGACCATTAGATAAAGTACTTAAGAAAGCAGTACTGTAAAACATTCAAATGATGCTAATTAATAGAAAATTAAATTTTCAGCCTAAACATACTTAAAAGCAGACTACCTCTGAAATTATGATATTTCCATTCAGATTAATTACAAATTGATGCATATATTTCGAATGCTTATCTGATATCTAATACAATTAGTTAAATATGCGTAAAATATAAATATACGACGCAGTGATTACATGCTTTAAATGTACGTATTTATCATAATTACGCATTTGCGATTTTCAAGAAAAAAATTAATATATCTCAAACAACTAAGATTATCGAGAGTAATTCTTAGACTGGAAAGATGAGTTATTAATTAAATTAAGATATCTTTCAGTTTCGCAAGACACTAATACAAATAGTGAATAAATACGTCTATTAATTGCATGCTTCGAATTATATGTGTTTTCGCTATATTTAAGGGCTTTCGAATATGCATTCTTAACGTTTGATTAAATTAAATAGAATATCTGCTAAATTACACAATTTGCATTTCATTAGAAATTATTTCCTATGAAACAAAAATATTCAACTCTTAAGATTACCGAAAAATGTTAGCTTACATATTTAATTAAGAATTTTTTTTATCTCATAAAACTTGAAGACATTTTTATTAATATAAACAGGGTATTATTATAAATTTTAATAAAATTAAAATTAAGAAGCCGCTGTGATGTGTTGGTAAGTTTTCGGATATGAAAATTTAAGGTTCCAGATTTGAAACCTGATTCCTTAGCTGAAAGGGACTCGATGCAGATTAAATTCTTCGGGACCAAATATCTTTCTGTTGGTGTTGTGCAAAAATTTCGAGGGGCCCGCTGAGGGGTCGTGTCTATCCTTTGACCATGGTTTGTTCAACGTAAATTGGCCTGGTCTAGCACCATTCCTCGTTTTCCCTAACTTTATAAACTTGGTGGGTGAAAAATTACCCAACGCTTTTCAGTTTTTAAAATCCTTCGCTTTTATATTTGAATTTAGCAGTTCTTTACTTCTGTTTGTGTCTTAAATTTTAGTGTTTCATCATTATTTCGCTTTTACATCAAGCTTTCGCTTTCACCCAGTCTTTGAATTTAAGATGCTAAAATTTTACGCTGCTCATTTATCTTTTTCATTTTTATATTTTTGCTTTTTTAAGGCAATATTGTTACTTTATTTTTCAAAAAAATTATTTTTTATAATCGACTAGCCGCCTTTGGAGACCAACTAGTTCATCAATCTTAATGCTAGTTAAAATTTCCAATTAAATAGTTTATGTAACTTCTCTTTTAATAGCTTCTTCATCAAAATATTTTAAAGCTTCAAATTTTGATAGTCATATAACTCACTCATATTATAATAAAAGCCTTAAGCCATAATGTAATATGTATCTCTAATTTTCTGCCAAGTCCCGTAAAATTTCAAATTTAAATTAAAGTGGAAATGATTGAACTTCAATTAATATAAAACTTTTTTACTGAAGCCAAGCATTTTTTTTTAATCTGAGTTTTGAAAACCGAGTTGTTAATGAAGTGATGAAAAAATCATTTGTCAAAATTCGATTTTTAGGTTTACTTTCAAAAGGATTTGAATGAAGTGAATAACAATATTTTATTTTGTTTCGGTCTATAAGTATACTTTAAAAATAATGAAATCTAAATTTTATACAGACTTCTGATCTCAAGGAGTTATATTATGCGAAATATTCTTGACACTTCAACTTTTGAATAAATAAATGAACGTTTCTATCTTCTGCTGTTAAATCTGACTTATTATGACTGTTTTTTATTGTGTTGAATATATTTTATGCCTGATTGGAGTATCATTGTTGAGATGGTCAATGAAGTGATCATAAATCGCCAGTTTTTATTGAATAGTGGTATTCAAATTTTCATAAAACAGTCACTTTTAGTGACTGATTTAGTTGATTGGAGGGCAATTCTTTTTATTTAAAATATTAGAGCCTCAACAATATTTTGTTTAATATGATTTCCAGAGCATAGAATCTATATAAAAGCTAAACATCCATTATTTATTAGAGCATTTATTGACTTACGTTACATAAAATATAATTATTTATCTCATTCAGACCATTTTCACACGTATACTTCGGTTATTAAAGGTCAAAAGGACATATATTAAACCATGTTTGTTTTAAATATAGCCGATTTATTGAATTAATAATGTAAGTACTGTAAAAGATCATAGAAATCTTTTTAGAATTTATTTTCTAGAAAAACATATTTTATATTTATTATATTTCATACAAACACATGCTGAATGTTGCATCTTTCTTGATTTAATTTCCAGTAGCAGTTAATCGATTTTTTTTTTAAATTTGAGCTTTTAACTATGTGATGGCAACATCTTGATAAAAGCTAATTCACTCCCCCGTCCCCATTAACGTGCAAAGTGCTCGTGCAATTGAAATGTTATTTTTATTTTATGCGAAATAAGTTGTTAAAAAATACATTTAAAATTATTTTTTTAAAAATTCATTAAAAATAGAAATTTAATTTCTCGGTTAAAACAATGGCCCCATTGGAAAGATTATTTTCTTATTTTCAACATGATGTAAAAATCAGTTTTGTCTGTAGTATTTTCAGAAGTTATAACAAAAAACCCCCAAAATTTTGCTTAATTTTAATTGATTAAAACTAATTAAAAATTAAAACTCGCTCCGAGGTGCATACTCCCGGCCTCCAAGGTATACACGTGCCAAATTTGGTAGCTGTAGGTCGAACGCTCTGGTCTGTAGAGCACCAACACACAAAAACACACACACATTGAGCTTTATATTAGATTTTATGATTTTCACCCTTTGTTAAATGCAGTTCAGTCAAATCTGGCTTTCGCACTTTTAAATTTCCAACCAATAACTGAAATTTATCTTATGTTGATTTGAAAGAAAACGTGAATACAATTAAATGAAACTAAAAACTTCAGAAATATAAGCAGCTAACAGAATAATTTTAGCACTTATCTTTTTTATTATCTTTCTGATATTTTATGGTATAAATATGTAATTTATGACGAGATTCTGACTCTTTAAGTATATATTAAGAATCATCCATATTCTTAAGTATGTATTTTCAGCACTATATATCTCGGAATGAGATTCTATTATTAGAGTTCATGTATACAATAAATGGAACAGATATAAGGCTAATGAAATATGACTGATTTAATGTCAATCATAACGTGATACTTAAGAGTACTTTGAAGGGAATAATGAATATAAAGCTTTTGAATAGAGATTTAATTGAAACTAAGCATAACCAATTTTCTATGGGAATAGGCGGCTAATCTCTGCTAATAATAAAGATGTGTGCATGTGTGTGTGTTGATTTTCTACACAGCAGGCTATTTGGCCTACAGCTGCCAACTTAAGCACATATATACTATGGAAAAAATGCGCACACAGAAGATATTGTTTAGAAATTATAACTAGAATTTTAATTAATTAAAAATTTGAAATTCGAAAAATATTATTGCACGAAAATAAGTTTTACATTGTTTCCAAAATTTAAAAAAACTGTCTTCTTAATTATAAGAACTAAACAGTTGCGCAGATTTTTATAAAATATTCGCCAATTTTTGAAATTATTACTATTATTTTGCCTAATTTCCAACAATATATTATATTGTTGTCCTGAATTTCAAATCGTTTTCCTTGTTTCATTTAATAATTAAGCGCGTTGTATCTGTGTAGTTTATAAGATGAATAAAAAAGTGAAGTCAAAATACTGCGAAATTTAGAAGCCAGATGGACCGAACATTTAAGTTTTTAATAGCGCAATGATGTCATGGAACTGGACTCCATTAGAATGAATTCATGTATTCATTAAACAAAACTTACATGACTTAATTAAAATAAATCGGCTTTAACCCTTAACTGGGGACGTGCGGTCTGTGAGACCGCTAGCGATGGATTTTGGGTCACCTCTATTCTATTTTTAGCTCAATTGAATGGATTGACCCTGTAGCTTCCTGTTTTGTGAACTTCAATACGCGTGCACTTTTTCAACCGATTTCAGCGGATGCCTTTTAAAATAATTCAGTTATTTCTTTAAGCGCGGTCTCTAAGACCGCACCTCCCTGTTGAGGACCAATGATAAACAAGGCTTAGCAGATGGCGCTAAAACGTGGGCCCCGAAATATCATCCAGTTTACTGATCCTATTATGAAGCAGTGTTCCAGACACTTTTAAATGAAACAGAAAGTGATTTTAGTGATAAGGATAATTGTACAGAAGAGTTTTTCGATAAAAGTTCGCATCCAACTGATTCTGATATGTATGTTAAAACATAATTAATTTTTCTAGTGATAATGTATTTTGAAAAATTTATGAAAAATATTAATATATTAAGAGATATATAGATACAGAAGTTTTATAGGTTTATTTTTATACTTGCTCTTAACCCGTATGTTTAAAATGCCCTAGAAAACCGTTCTATGAAAGTCACACAAGCCGATAAAAAAAGGGCCAATTTTACCCATTGTCAATTTTTTTTATTTTTCATATAATTGTTGAATTTTAAATTACATTGTTTTCTATATACCTTCATATACAGTAAAAATAAATATGATTTAAAAAGTAAAAAGTAATACGTTTTTTCAATAATATTATTTATTTTAACATGTAATTTCAGAGAAAAACGTATCTTCCAACGCACCTCCCCAGTTAAGGGTTATTGTCAGACATTTTGTGGAATGATTGACCTGAAGTTATATCTAAACTAGTATTTAGTACTGACCAATACTCTCGGTGAACTAACAATAGCTAATTAAATATTAATCGAGGCTTCCAATTTTTACAACGGATATATACTATAAGATAATTAATGCTTTTAGTCCACTCCCAACCGTGAAAGCTATTTTTCAAACACTGAAAACGGCAAGCTTTTAAAAATTTAATTTGGGCGTGGTAGAATTTAATATCCGAGTTTTCTTCCGGTTCAGAATTTGATTCCGAGTTCTCAAAACTTTCCAAATAGTTTCAAGTCCATATTATCCAGCAGCTTGATCAGCATAGGAAATTGCGTTTAAAAATAAGCGAAGGTAAGCAAAAGCTGCAGAGTTGCCGCGTCAGGAGATGGAAAAATTGCAAGCCAGGGTTTACCGACCGAACGCGCATTCTTTCGGAAACTTCTGAAAAATTTTTCAGAGCACCGTTCATCGGGTGAATGCGAGATAATACGGGGTTACGTGAAAGCTGGAAAGGAAGAAACTATATCGAAGAGTAGCGGTTGAAAGGCCGAAATGGAAGGCTTAATAACAAAAATAATATGCATATTGTGGGGAATTTTAAGCAAAATGAGGTTAGGATACAATCTTTTAAGGCTTAATGTATTTACCGTTTCTGTTTTCTAAATGTCAAATACATTTAAAAATAATAGAATTTTAATATTATGTCACTTCCCAAACAAAAATCATATTTACTTTATATCCATGAAATTATGGTTTCTTTTTTTGAAATGCAATATTGCAGAACAAATTCAAATAATTTTTCAAAAGAACAATTTAATTATAATATAGTTGTAGGTAATATCGTTGGCCGAGGAAATGTAAGGAATCATTGAAGCCTAATTCAACGATTCCATGTAGGTAACCAAAGGGATTAGTTTCTCCAAAATTTTATCGTAAACTCACTAATAAACTTCTCATGCCAGAGAACACGCCTTGCATGATAATGTTGTACAATAGTCATCAAGTATTAATTTTTGGCATGAATTTCGCATTTTTACTGAATCTATTGTGCCATCCTTGGTGAGCTATTTGGCGATTTATCCTGGCATGTCGTTAATAATATCCAAAAATTGAATTTGTGCTTTAAACAAGTATTTCATAAATACTTATATAAAGCTCAATGTTTGTGTGTGTGTATGCGTGTGTGTTGGCGCTCTACAGGCCAGGCCATTTCACCTACAGCTACCAAATTTGGTACATGTATACCTTAGAGGTCGGGAATGTGCACCTGAGGTCCTTTTTATTGAATTTTTAATTAGAATTTTAATTATTAATTAAAAACGAACTTTCCCGCCAAAAAATCTTCCATTTTCCCCACCGCCAAATGAATAAGGCTTCAGTTTTTTCCCCCCAACAGTAATGAGGCTAGGGTTAACATTTTTCTGCCGATTATTTCAAACGATTCTGTTTATTTTCTTATTGTTTGATGCATTTAAAATTAAATAATTAATTAATAATGATGCATTGTTAATTAATGGATCTTTCAGATTCATTCTGAAGTACTTTTGAATTAAAATAACACAGAATAAAGGAAGTTAAAAATGTGCAATCTGCATAGTGTTACCCCAACTGGCGTAAAAAAATTCACGCATTTGCGTTACCGTAACTGGCGTTGAAAATTCACGTATGCGCATTGTGTTCTGATTGTTGACAATATTATCAACGGATGATTCTTGATTTAAATTATTTTTAGGTTAGTTGCATGCTTTTGTAATTAAATTGTATTTATGTTAGTTATATATTTTTTTGTATTTGTTTACAATTTTAAGTACATGGTTTTTTAAGTAGTTTTTTTTTAAACCTTTTTTCGACCGATTATTTTAAACAATTCATTTTATTTTCTTAGTATTTGATGCATTTAAAATTAAACATTGTTAATTAATTGATCTGTTCATGATGAATCGGAAAAAAAAATGTGTTGACAAATTCTTGAGATATTACACAAATTAAGAAATATATTCTTTAGTGCCCATAAAGTTCAAAGGCTCAGTGACTGTTATCAGTAATCATATTATAAAAAAAATGCTTTGTTGCAGTAAAAAATATTATTATATTAATTGCAGATTAATTCTTTCCACTTTAGTTTAAAACATAAATTCTACGGAAGCTAACAGAAAATTAGAGATACATATTACGTTATGACTGAAGGCCTTTATAATATTGTGAATGAATTATATGACTATTAAAATTTGAAGTTTTAAAATATTTTGATGAAGAATCTATTAAAGTAGGAAATGCGTAAAATATTTAATTATTAAAATTTAAACGAACATTAATATTGGCGAACTAGCTGGTCGCCAAAGGCGGCTAGTAAGCGAATAAAACATATTTGACATAAAACTGCACTTGGAGTCACAAAATCCCATATTTACATTGATATATTTAATGTTTTTGAATTATGACAGAAACATGTTTCGGAAAGTATAGACCCCAGAAGTAAACCCGTTGTTGTTTTTGTCTCAAACTTTGATAAGTATCTACACTACAGATGTTAAATATGTGTACCGAATCTTATCTATCTAGTTCTCTGCATTTTGAAATTATCGTATTAACTTTTATTCAAGCAGACGGACTTCCTCTGAACAAATTTTACTCAAAATTTGCTAAACATCTAGAAATGTGATGTAAATACCGTATACCAAATTCCAGTCATCTAGCTCAAAGCATTTTTTAGATATCTTTTTCACAGATAAACGGATATTTTCTAAAAAAAATGTGTTTTTGAAACTCAAGGAGGTTTAAAACGCGGAAATATATGAAAATTTTGAGTTCGATTATTTGACGATTACTGTACTTTCTCTATATTAAATTTATTAGAAATTGAAACGGTGTATATTGCAGTGGTAAAACAATGTGTTTTTTAATAATATATAAGCCGCTTTCGGCGATTAAATTATTCAGTAGTGAATTCAAATTCTGTATGATTTCAGTTGCATCTAAACCCCGGGGGGATACCTCGAAAAGAGGATGAGATGCTTCCGGTATGGTGGTTGGATCTCGCCACCCTGGAGGGTGCACAAAAAGATGGGGTCTTCGCATCGATGACGGGGCATACTTCCTTCGGGAAGGGTTGTACCGTGGTCGGTGATGGCCCTTAGGATTCTACCACAGTTCCCGCCAGTGTAGCTGTTGCAGCGGTCCGTTCACTCAGTTTTCTTTATCCGTGTGCCTTCGGGAGGATCAGAGAGTCAGTGATATGACTTTCAGTTACATCTCTTATGAGTAATTTTATATTCCGAGTCCCCCACACCAATAGTGATAGGCGTTTAACCCGTGTGTCTATAGCAGTTTTGCACTTCTCTATTCATTGTTTATATGAATATTCTTAATGTAGTCAAGTAACTGATTTCATTATTTAACATCTAATTGCACGTTGTCGGCACTCATTTCACTTTCCTATTCCTCATGTAAAATATGTATTTTGGCTACAGTATTAATTTGATATGAATCATTAATCATTGTCTCAGAAGACTTCGCTTATACATTTTAGACACACAAAAAAACTGACATTAAAAATTAATTAAATTTATTACGAAAATTATTAATTTATTACGACATTTTACATTCCCTATTTCTCTATACTAAATTCAGTTCCCTATTCAGTTTATTAATATTTCCATTACATACCTGATGTCTAAGATGATTATTTAATAGTTACCTTAAATAAGAAATGTACATTTATTTATGTACAAATATGTACATGTACTGTTATTTATTTATTTATGAATATATGCACAATCAAAAATATTTCAAAAAAATCTTTTTTTTTTTTTTTTTTTTTTTTTTTTTTTTGTACACTTTATCACGAGTAACGTGGTAACATTGGAAACGGGAAAGTATCTGGCAGGTTTGACAGACAGGTAAAAATAAAAATTTCTTCTCTAATTAAACCTATACAAATTTTAGATTATTGACATGATGTCAATATATCTCTGAAGAACAGGTTTTTTTTTTATGTTCATTAACTTATAGTTTTATTGACTTCAGGCATCTAAAGATAATGATTTAAATTCCTTTAAATGTAAAAAGAACAATCAGGTAAAAACCATTATATTTATTTTTTTCTTCAGTATTGAAAGTAATGTTTCCAATCTGCATCTTTATTGACTGAATATTTTTATAGTTTGTCAAAATGTATTTATTTATGAAAAAAAATATCGATTAACTATACTAGTTTTTCTGACATGCATATAAAATTAACTGACAGTAAAACGATATTCTGTTTGCTACATTTGCAACAAATCGATTTTTGTTATATGTCACTAATGGGAAACCGGACTAGTTGGTAGGATAATATTCAAAGGCAAGTTACTACATTTGAAAGGAAGAAAGTTTAAACTACTGAAAAGTGAATTATCTTTTAGTATCAATGTAGCATTAAGTTGCATCGAAAACGTGAATTTTTCAATGCAAACTGAAAAGAAATGTGACGAGAAAGTTGGTCTTCATCAGTTACCAATAAATATTTTCTTCGCTAATCAATTATGAATGACGATAATTTTTTCCAGAAAAAAGTAAATATTTCAATTTTTAACTATTTTCCTTTTTGGCGAAATAATAAAAATGACATAATGAAAACGAATTTTAAATGCTTTGCATTCACTTTAAATAAGTTTTAATTCTTATTTAAACTACAACAAATAATTTAGCCACTAAATGAATTTACATAATAAAAATGTCTAACAAATATTTTAATAAAGATTAATTCCTATTTTAACGAATATTTAATAATACATTAATGAGTATTAATTCATACTTAAATAAATAGCTATTCATATGTTAATGAATATTTATTTATTTCAAAGAAATATTCCTATTTTAACAAATATTTATTTATTTCAAAGAAATATTCCTATTTCAACAAATATTTATTTATTTCAAAGAAATATTCCTATTTCAACAAATATTTATTTATTTCAAAGAAATATTCCTATTTCAACAAATATTTATTTATTTCAAAAAAATATTCCTATTTCAACAAATATTTATTTATTTCAAACCAATATTCATATTTCAACAAATATTTATTCATAATTTAAAATATATTTATTTATTTCAAACAAATACTCATATTTCAACGAATATTTATTCAGAATTTAACGAATATAATATTTATATTCAGTTACATTTCAACGAATATTTATTCATATTTCAACGAATATTTATTCATATTTCAACGAATATTTATTCATATTTCAACGAATATTTATTCATATTTCAACGAATATTTATTCATATTTCAACGAATATTTAATCATATTTCAACGAATATTTATTCATATTTTAATGAATACTTAATGGACCAATATTTTTGTTTTATTGTGTTGAGAAACATTTTGTAAAAATAATTTTTAATAGCAACAAACAAAAGGAATTAAGGACTTTGTTTGAAAAAAATGAAAATATGTTTCTCACAAACCTACCAGGATAAGCATTGGTTTGCATACGTTTATTATAAATTCAATAAGAATGAAAAAAAAATCAATCATAGCAAAGTAAATTCTACCACAGAGTTTCAAAGAATGCCATTTATCAGGTGAGAAATTGAAAACTGATTGAAATGTGAAATCTAATTATCAGCTTGCAGGTAAATTATTAGACCTTTGCTTCCTTTAATTGACTTTTTTCACTGGCTGTAGAAATGGAAAAAGAATCTTTGTTTTCAATGAAACTTTTGCTGATGGTTCAAAGAAAAGAAACATTAGTTATAGCCAGCAGAGGTTGGAGGTAAAATTTTATTGTCATTTGAAGCACTGGATTATTACTATTAAAATCTAGAACTGAAACATTACTATTATATTATTGAGTTTAGTTTTCCTTCACTAGACTTTCTATCTTGGCAGCAAATGCGGAAACCAATTTCTGTTGTCCATGAAAAAACGAAAATCTTGCTGATGGATTCAAAAAAGCGTTTGTTATAACTAGTTGTTGCAGAAAATAAAATTTTATTACCACTTGAGACATTGGATGATCAAAATCTAGAAGTCTAGAATTGAACAGCTAATTTTCGGTCATTCACTGGATAATGAAAGAAGAAAACGGTAAAATACACATTTCATGAAATGAAATTTAAAAGAAAATAATCCAGACATAAAATAAAAAAACAAAAAAAAACAGTTTAGCTGAATTTTGAAATTACAGAATAATCTCAAAATTTAAAGTTTAATTCTATCCATTTCAAAAATGATGCGTCTAAATATCCAAATAAAACATAGATGAGAATTCATTTAGAATTATTGCAGACAAAATGAGATAATTTCATCGCCAAAGTTATTAGTCACTTGTTCAAAATGAAATAAAAATCGTTTTGATAACTCTTCCGGCATTCAAAAGTACTATTAGTAGAAACTATGCCAATCTAAAATGCAGAGTCTCGCATGCAGACAGCAGTTCGCTGGAATTTGTCATCAAAGTTAATAGGGCTCTCAGAGTAGGAAGAAAATGTGATTTGTTGATAGCAATGTTCCCCAAAATCATCCATAAACTACATTTAAGCATTCTACAAAACAATCGGCAGAAGTGAGATTAACTCGAAACGCAATTCCGGAAAATTGCTTAGCCTGGGTCACGGTCCTGCCTTCCCCTAAAATAAAAAAAGGATTCCATAACATTGATGGTTATTGCTTTCACTTCAAAATAACTTCCACCTTCCCAGCAGCGTGCAGCCAAAGATTCGAAAACGTACCATCACCAGACCGGGGAGAACTGTCTGCTTACAAAATGGCGTCTTCAAAATGAATGGCGCCTTAATCTGTTCATTTTGGAAGCTACTTGGTGAAAATTGTTTTCGGAAACAAAAGAAGTGGAGGTTATAAATCGTGAATCAATAGTCACGAGTGCCTCCATGCGTAAGAAAATAACGAAGAAAACTGTAAAGAAAATAGGGTGACGGATAGGAAATTGTGTTTCAAAAAAATTGGCAAAAAAAAAATACTGAAAGTGGGTGACATTTTGTTTTACTTACAGGCTTTTAGACAGCTGTGAAGTTTTGGAACTCGAATGCAATTTGAAAGGAAGTTTTACCATTCATTATTTTTGGCAAAGCTGAAAAACTATAATATGTTTTAGAAAAAAATAGAAGTTTTATAAATGTTTAGGCAGATTTGTCAATCTAAACTACAATATTAGCTTTCTTTTACACTTTGAAGCAATAAGAAGAGTAATGGTGTAAGCCAGGGGAAAAATACGAAGCTGTTATTTTTCCCAATGAATAATGTACGATACGCTCCTATGAACAAAATAAAACGACAAGAGTAGCGAACAAAAATCTATTATCAAAACCTATGAACAATCATGGTTACTTTTCGACATAACCATCGTGAGAATTCAGATTTGTGATTAGGTTCTTCTTCAGATTAGTGATTATTGTATCTTCGAGAAACGCTGCCGCAGTGATTTGAGATGGGCTTTAACATTCCTTCGAAACTCCTCATTAGTCAAGAAGATTTAACCTTCTTGGCAGATCTTCAATTAAGATAACAGAGGAAATTCACCGAGATCTATACCTTATTCTCATTGAAGGAGGACAAAGAAGAAAGTCTCTCACAGCAGAATATCTTGCGCAGCAAGCTGAACTCATGATTTGAAAGAAAAGGAGGAGGCTAAAATCCTGGACAACGAGCTGGCCGACCGGCATGATAAAATTGTGATTTTCCAGGATGAATGTTTAGACTTTCCTTATCCATACTCTTTCCTTAAAAGAACTTCCAGAAAATGGAAAGTTTGAAAGGATAGTCCATTTGTGATCCATTTCTTATCATTGGTGGCAAAGTCTTCCATAAAGGGGAGATGAAAATTTCCCACCGATATGATAAATGTAAGAATTATCTTAGATTATATCGAAAAGTAATTCTGCTGGTAAATAACTTTTGATATTAAATTAATTTTGCTTTTCACACTTTTTATATTATGATACATCGGAAAAAGGAATAAAGCAACCTTCGGATACATTGGCAAAAAACAACTTCATTATTAGAGCTTATTCTTAAGAGATTCAAGAGAAAGGGATTGAACGATATGAATGGATTCAAGAATGAAGGATTATGCTTCTGTCAATTTTGGCGACATTTGGTGACGGTTGAGGACATGCATGGCGCAATTTAAGTTTGCGAAGGATTGCGACTAATAAAACAGGGGAGGTGGGGGGAAATTGGTGTTAATTTGATACAATAGATATCATCCCACTATTTTCAAACTTTAAGGATCCAGGTGTAGACTAAACTACACATTACATTAAAATAAACTAAAGGAAATATGCATAAATGAATTCCTGGCAAGTTATTTATAAGTCTGTCAATAGGGTCAGGCCGGGAATGCCTCCTTTAACGAAGTCTGCCCGAGTCGCATGGTTTTCACTACCAAATTCCTATCCCTTTCCCTAAGTGTCGGTGATTGAATATCTGTGGCACGTGCTTCGTTCGTTAACGGCGCTCGCCCAGATGGATTACGTAGGTTTTTTTTAAGAGCCATCGAGAGATATCTGAGCATATATTTGCTTAACAACTATCAGCTAAGTAGAGATCACTGTTGTATAATAACCTCTTAAGAACACAGGGCTATCAATGAGGTTTTTGAGGGTTGGATGGGAATTTTGCTCATTTTTGAAAGAGAATTTTCGGCGAAACAGTATTTTGTGGTACTGAAGTAAAATGATCTTAAGAAGGAAAAAGTTAAATTTGTTTTTTATGAATTTTTATGGCTCTAGCTTTTGTTATATCAATTTCTCGTTTAAAAATTAGATCAGTTGAACTTAATGTTTTTAAGCTTTATTCAAATCATCAGATTTAAGACAGAAATCATTTCCCAAACTTTTACGCCACCAGAATGTGAAGTAATTCGATGAATAAAAGTATATTTGCATGTGCCAGGCATTAATAAAACAGTATATTATCGGACAAATTAGATCTCAAGCCACGATCTAAAAACCAGAAGTTGAACACCGTTGCAAAATCTAATATCAAAACGAGAACTTCACTATCACATATTGCATTCGAATAAAATCGATGAAAATCGTTTTAAACGTTTAATCGTTAAACGTTTAATTAATCGTTTAATTATTAAACATATTCTCCCCTCAGGGATATCATAAAGTATGATTTAACTAGTACTAGCAGTACTTGCACAGTATTGTCAGTGGCATAACATCCAAAAGGAAAAAATTAGCTTTAAATTTAAGTCTAGTATGACATGGGCATATTTAAGTCTAGTATGACTAAATATGACATGGGCATATCACGCAACATCAAACAAACATTAAAGTATATTTAGAAATTATCAAAATTAATGAATTTTGAGTCGCTGTTTAAAATCAGATGTAAGCAAAGAAATGTATCGCATATGCATACCACAGCTCTTGCCATTTCCGCATGCGCAATTTGAGGGTTTCGCACATGCACGGATAAGTGCAAAGCACAGATACTGCTATTTTACGAATGCGCGAATCATAGTAGAAAAATAATTAAAATCGCAATTATAAAACTGTTTTTTTATTTTGATATTACTTTAATATATTAAATCCCCCCCCCCAATAGACGCCCTACAAAATCGTTCAAATATCTCCAATATCAGTTAAGTATTTCTAGAGTTTTTTTTTTCTTTTAAACATACAGACGCTTTCAGGAGACTTCATTTTATACTATGTATAGATGACAAATAACTTCGTTATCAATATCAATGGAAGAACTGAATGACATTCGAATTAAAACAGAGAACAAAGATCAATTATTTTTTTCCAGTTTGAAAAAGAGTATTGCGCTAATTATCTTAATTTGACAAAGGTTGGAATACTGTCCTTTTCCCGCCATTCCGATTGACAGCGTGGAATATATCATCCTCTTTGTCTTTATTCTCAATTAGATTTGCTGCTGAATGCAGGATCGAATCTTAATCAAATGACAGCATTTAGGGGAAACTTTTTTTGGCAACGAATTTTCAGAACAACTTTTCGAACGCACTCGGACCTTTAATTCGATGCTTTTCCTCCAAAAATTCGGGAAAAAAAAGATAGATAAATGGAATAAAGCAATTTGGATGAAGATAGTGGTTTCTTTTATTGTTTTGATCGAAATGGAACATCAAATAAGTAATTATTTGAACCTTTTTTATAAACAGTTTTGTGAATTATTTAGAAGCCGAAAGGCACCGAAAAATTGAGTCCACAAATAAAATTAACTGTTTTGATGCAAAGGCATTAATTATTATCGTAATGACGAATGTTCTGATGCTGTTCATCATATTAGAATTGAATATTGTTGTGGAACATATTTGCAAAAAAAATTGTCTTTTACTTCCTATTGCAACACCATTTTTCTACTTGCTAAATCCAATTTTAACTAATTCAATTATAATATAACTAGCTGTCTTTGGGGACCAGTTTGTTCCCCTAGATTTTTGACATTTTAGGCTGTTAAATGATTTATGAAATGTATATATATTTTAATTAGAAAAAAAAATTTAAACATTTTACCTTTCTATTTGATACGACTAAAAACAAGAATTCAATTGAATCAGTTTACTGCAGATTAAACAGTGTCCTACATTAAGTCATATATTAAGAAATAAAAACAGAAATGAAAATCCCACTACGGAATTAATGATTAGATAAAAAAAAAGCGATTGAATGTTTTGACATATAAGTTTGAATTCTATAATAGTATTTAAAAACATTATTACAGATAGTGTTGCAAATTGAGTATCTTATTCAAAGCAAGAGGAAAATTCAACGGAAATGGAGTTAGTTTGGGCTAGTTTAGTTATATTAACGATTCATTTTTAAAGGCAACATTAAGGCTATTTTGGGACGAACCTCGTAATTTTGAACC